>NC_140945.1:78058339-78314814 GCF_014529385.1 Adiantum capillus-veneris
TTGGCTCCAGCTCTCTCCGCGCGCCGTTAGTATTGTTATGACTCTCTCAGTTGTACTTAAGGCGCGCGGAGAGAGTTGCAAAACGCACTTTTCCTTCCTCGCGCGCCTTTAGTCAAATAGAAAAATACAAAGAGAGAGAGAGGTTGTGTGTATTTTTTTAGTGTTCTTTGGAGAGAGAGAGAGAGAGAGAGAGAGAGAGAGAGAGAGAGAGAGAGAGAGGTTGTGTGTATTTTTTTAGTGTTCTTTGGAGAGAGAGAGAGAGAGAGAGAGAGAGAGAGAGAGAGAGAGAGAGAGAGACTAGGTGTGTTTTTGTTTGTGCTTTGGTGAGAGACAGATATATATATATATATATATATATATATTTATATCTATCAGGAGAGAGAGAGAGAGAGAGAGAGAGAGATCATGATGGTTTGGTTTTGGCAGAGTTCTCATGTTTCCTGATGGTTTTGACTTGTCATGTTTCTTGATGAATAGGATTAAGGTCCAGTAGGCAGAAGAGGCTGAAACCAGATCCAGAGCTTGTGCCAGGATTTCAACCCTTGCAGGCTCAGTTGCTTAATGTATCTGCCAAAAGAACTGTTGACTTTTGTCAGGACATATCTGAAGAAAAGTCGATTGGTGAAGATCAATCAGAGAGGTCACCAGGGCAAGAGGATCCCTCACTCTACAAGGGTGTGGTGCCCTGTAGAGTACTTTTGAAGAAAAATACAAGAAAGAGGAATATAGACTTCTTAGATGATGCAGATGTGCTAGAAAGTAGTCCCTGTGCAACTAAATGTAAAGACAAAGAGGATGCGTCTTCTCTGGAAGACCCAGCTGCAACTGATGAGAGGCTGTTTGATTTTGCAACATCTTGTGGTGCTGGGGACAAGTATGATCTAGTTCATTCTATGTTTAATCCAAAGTTTGACATTGAAGACCTGTTAGCTCATCACAGTAATTTCTTGCAGTCCTACAGAGATAAGTTTGAAGTGATGGTGCAGGTAGGAAGGGTTGTTCTGCCTACTATGACTCTTGTGCATTTAAATGACTGTGGTGGAAAGGGATAGGGAGTGAAGAAGTATAGGGAATTACCACCCTCTTGCCGACATTCAGCCTGCCCTTTGCATCAAAAAGAATGCAAACTCATTCAGGAAGCCTTTGGCTTTATGATTTACCTGAACAACCTGTTTGGATTCCTCATGCAGAATCCTGATGAGGTGTTAGATGAGTAGGATGCAGCACCAGATGAGGAATGCGAGGAGACAACTCATATGCAAGAAGTTGAGGAGGTTGAAGACACAGTCGACCTTGAGGTTGAGGCAATTGAAGTACAAAGAAGTAAGATGCTCTCTGTGAAAACCACGGAAATCAAACTTCCATTGGATGTCAGTAACTTCACTGAGAAGCATGCTCAGATGATGTTGCCTGCTGTGCCTGAGTTCAGGATTGGAGACAGGACCTATATCTTCTTACATGATGTGCAAAGTGTGTTTTATTTAAGGGAGGATTTCTCCCTAGCTATTATTTCCAAAGTCCAAGAGGAGAGGAGTGGATTTGTTTCAGAGGATAGTAGTGATGATGAGGCAATGGAAACATCCAGCAATCCAATGGAATGCCTTCGAAGATGCTTTGAGAAAGCTGAAAAATACAAGGAGACACTACCTGATGAAGCCACCTTCCAAGCAATAAGACAAAGCCTAAGACCATCGAAAAGTAACAAAGAAGTGGAGGATTGGTTTAACCATTCAGGTCAGGGGTCAACTACATCTATAGACCTGTGGCAAGAAAACCTCTTTCTGCAGGATGAGAGCTTCATGGTAACTCTCTCTCTCTCTCTCTCTCTCTCTCTCTCTCTCTCTCTCTCTCTCTCTCTCTCTCTCTCTCTCTCTCTCTCTCTTTGTGTCATTTCTGACATTGTATGTGCACTCTTGGATTGCTGACAAGGATGACTTCCTTCGGCGCCGGACAAGAGAGTATCGAGGAAGGGATGCGGCCCTAGCACAGTACCTTTCAAAGCTTTGCGAGTCGCCGATAGTAGTTTTTCACAATTCCATGTCACAAGAGGGTTCAATAGCAACTTACACATTCAAGACACTATCACGCTTCTTGGGTGGACCGGTGCTGCCCAAAAGTGCAGATAAAGTCATTCTTGTGGACAAAGTGTTTGCTAGAGATTGTTTTGGTTACTGCCCAGGCTATACAGGTGGTCGGGCAGCGTATTACTACACCTACACAGCAATGGCACTAGCTCTTGGTAGACAAAACCCAGATGAACTTTTAGAGTATGGCAAACATCTCATGATTCGTTACAAGGGTGACGTGCCAAAAAACAAAATTGAACCTGCAAAATCTTGATACACTTCAAGTAGCAATTGTATAAGATCATGTATTACATAAATTTTGTACAATGTCATCCACTCAGAGTATCTTTCTCCACTTGTGATTCACATACACCATTGTCTCTCTCCACCTTCGTTGACTTTCACGAGCTCCGGAGTTGTTGTATGCCATTGATCTTTTAGCTTTTTGTTGTTGTAAATGTCTGATGGCTTGTGCTGTTGCTGAATTTGCCAAGACTTCTTTTGCCTGCATTCGATGAATGATTCTACGATAGAACCATTCAAATAGTTCTCTCAAACTGTTAGCCTTGATTCGAGAGCCACCATGTCGTGTGTGCCTGAAATAAGCATTTCTCGCCATGTAATGAGACTTTTCCATCCCTTGGGTATTCCATATTGCCGGGTTCCCATACTTCTGTATAAAATATGGCAAATGATTGAAGATGATGTGCTGGATATGAAAACAGATTAGTTAGAATGTTTTACAGTCACATATTTGCACATAAGAGAGAAAGAAATACATTATAATACCATGTAGTGAGTAATCTGGGTGTCTGTCCATGCTGTCTTGAATGATTTTTTCAGAAGGTTGAGATTTTCCTTAAACTTGTTCATATCACCTTGTGACCAGTCATCTTTGTCGCACATCAAAAATAGGATGTCTATTGATCGCCAAACCTCAGCCTTCGCGTTACGAGTAGTTGGTTCGTGGTCTTTGACTGCAATATGTAGCTTTTTCCAGCTCTGATACTCTACCTTGCTAACATAAGATGTGTTATATATTTTTCCATGTTTTGTTAGCTTTGGATCTCTTGTACCTTGGGGCTTAGATAAAAACCTCCGTGCCTTCACCCCACCGATGGATGGTTTGCATGGGACATCCTTCTCAGCAGTTGATCTCTTTTCATCCCGCTGGATTTTCACATTGCCACCATGAAGCCCCATATCCGACAGTACCATTTCTAAGCACTGCAGGGCTACTTGTCGTTCTGCGGAGTTCTTAATCTTCCAAGCAAACCCAATGTATAAGTAGACCAATTTCTCCACAATTCTACAAAGGGCATGCATTGTACAAATGTGGACATTCACAAATGGTATTTTCAAAACGGGTCGAAAAGCAGGATCCTCAATGTGACGTGTTGGAGCTTTTCTCCACCACTTTGGGTCCATGACCTTTACAGGCTCCATGCAGAACAAACACGGTGACTTTGCCATTGCACCCATTCCACAATTATACATGCACTTTAATGTTTTAAGGTCACCTGCAAGATGCCACTGAACTTGAAAGTCTCCCCTTCCATCTAGACGTAGTACCTCTCCCTGGTTAGTCTGTCGATCAATCACCTCCGGAATATTAGTTCGATGGAACACCCAATATAGAATCTCATGATCTTCTTTCTTTACCTGCAACACAAAATAAATGAGACTTAAGTAGATCTGAACATTTGAGCTTACTTGAGAATATCGCTTACCTCAAACGCACCAAGCCACCATATGTTAGATTCTGATTGAACACTAAAATATAAAGGATCGTCACTGGGACACTTTGAGAGGGCTCTATTCATTAAAGTAATAGTAACACGCTCTAGCTTTTTCTCTTTAACAAGCTCACACTCATCCAGTTTTAACACAAAATGTAATAGCCTACGTGACTCTTCAAATGTGATGTTGTAAAACTCCACCATTCTCTTCTGTAGTATCCGCAGGTCCATAAAAATATTGTTGAACTCATCATATGCCATGTTCGCTCCATGGCCACTGTAAGTTGCTTTAATATGAAAGGGCTGTCCAAGATAGTCTCCCTGTGCCTCGTTAAGCTGAAGCCTCTCTTTCCAAACACTTGAGGCTGATGGTAGAAGTTTGGATTTCATACCCTTCCTAACAAAGATGGATGAGACAGACTTTTGGATAGCCGAATATCCTCTTTTGCTTACACCAAGTGAATCAAGTGTGCCTTGTATCTCTTTTGCAGGCACTGAGTTCTCTGAAATAAAGCGGTCCACTACATTTCTTTGTAGAACCTTAAACTTCTTGTCATGTACTATATTTGCTACCAGGCTTCTACTTATAGGTGGCTTCAATCTCTTTCCTATATTGGCTTTGGGGTCAATGTTTTCCTTGTCAGGATAGATTGAATCTCTACATGAAGACAATGCATAAGTAAATAACAGAAAATTTGCTTCACTAACACTATTTAGGCACATGAAAACAATGCATAACAAGAAAAAAACAAAAAGATTACTTAACTAAGACAATGTAGCCAACCAAGAAGCATCACCTTAATGCTCGGATTCTTTTCTTGAGACCTCCTGATGCAACCTGCAATGTTTCAAGATTGCGCAATTTCTTCTTTCGGATACGACCACCCAAGATGGTGTCCTTCATTTGACAACTTCGCACCTTTCCTTTCAGTTCTTGTACCTCTGTTTTATGTTGCAAAATGGTAACCTGATCTGTAGAATGTAAATGTGAAAGGCGAACAATCTCACATTGTTGAGCTTGGAGAATGCTCTTGTAAGTTTCAGCTTCTCTTGTAAGTGATTTACAATAACCCAGAAGGCCCTTTTCTCCATCACCAACAAAGGTCAATAAGCTTGTAGGATTGACAAATGGTGGAGACGCATTAGTTATTGGATTCTTAGGGTAGAGAGAGCCTCTCGTCCAGATATCTATGTGTTTAGCTCCTTGAGCTCTGAGCGTGTCTATGGAGGCGGGAGGTATATGTGTGTTTGTTTTACTGCGCTTAATCAATGGTTGGTACTCATTGTCCAAATCAATGTGAAGGTGATATTTGGCTCGTTTCTGGGTAACATTTGTGCCATTTGAGGAGTGCGCCATTAGCCAAATGTGCAGGTTTAATGGAAAGTGAATAGCGGCTGCGGATTCGTCCCTCCATGTTAGCCTCATTCCCTCCGTATTGACGTTGTTCATTCAATGCAACTGAAAAGAGGATTATCCCTCAATCACTACGAACGAATGTTCAGAAGAGTAAGGAATCTACTTAAAGTACACTTTTTGAAGTTTTACTATGAAAGACCCAGCTCTTTTATTTGCCATTTTTTCTAGAGAGAGAGTGCAAAAAATACATTTTCTTAGAAGGCCCTCCAAATGACCTCCGAAATTTCCTAATGGGTTAATCCACGGGTTGCTTCATCTCCTTTAATTTCGATGCCATAATCATTTGACCTAGTTAGCACATGTCTTGGCAATGGATACATGTCTCCCCCCATCCTTGGTGGCTTATCACATTGTGGGCTGATGTGGCCCAACTCTCCACAATTATAACATGTGGGCGTCTGCCTCCAGAACCTACCATTGCTTTTTCCAACACCATTCTTAGGTCTTTCTTCACCTCCTGGCTGATTTGCAAACCTCCCTTGACCTCGATTATTTCCCACTTGACCAAGCAAGTTTAGGCTGAGATTCTTCATTAAATCTACCACTTGCCTCATGTCTTGCCTTAGCCCATCATCTTCCACCGCTGTAGTGACCGCTGCTGGCATAACCTGAGGAGTAACAGAAACCACTGGTTCATGATGAACCCCTGGCATGCAACCTTGTAAAGAGTCCATAGGCTGAAATTCAGACCTCATGGGCAAAGACTCCACCCCTACCTGGCTCATTTTTCTCAGCTTCCACTCTTTGTTCCTTGCTACCTCTAGTGCATCTTCATATGCCTAGGCTTCTTTAGCTCCACTCTCCAATGTATATTCTCCCAAAGACCAGCCAAGAACCTGTCCTTCTTCATCATGTCAGGCGGGGGTACCTGTGGTGCTAAGACCTTGCACATCCGCTCCCATGCCAATGAAAACTTACGTATGTACGCATCTACTGGCTCACCTTCCTTCTGTACCAAACCTTGTACTTCTTGCCACACTTTGTCAGGATCTTCTATCTTCACAAACTCCACTTCCAACCCATGCCGTAGATTGTCCCAACTCAATCTTACAGGTGGAACAGCCACACGCAACTCCTCTTCAAATGCTTTGGACTAGACTCGTGCATCACTCTTCAAAAAAATTTGGAGAAGATGTAACATCTGCGTCGGGTCATGAATCTGGTTGCTAATACAGGCAACCTCCATCTTTTCCAAAAAGTCTTCTACATCTTCATCACTTCTTCCATGAAACTCCGGATAAGAGAAAGCCATGGCTACCCAAGTTACGATGCTTTGAGAACCCCTTCGAACACACGTGCAAGTACCCAAAACTTTTTACTGACTCAATTCCCAGAAACTTCAATGGAGCTCAACTTTAGATAAAGACAAACACATGCATATCAAATGCGTTTTCATATTAATCATCGGAATTACAACAGGCAAAGGGCATTTCAGTATCTCTCTTAATCTTCTTGGCCCGAATATAAAGACTATGCGCTGCTGGCAAAAATTCTTCCTGGACACATGAACATTTATCTGGATTCTTTGAGTTAAATGAAAAGGAGTGAATTGGGGGCCATTTTGATCATCCATTAAAGTCAACCATACAGCTCCCAAGAAAGCACACCTGTGTTATCCTCTTATTTTGCCAAAATTTCAGTAGCATAACAACATAAATTGCTTAAAAGACCAAAAAATCAGCCATCATAACTTGGAAAAATTTTGACAGAGTTTCCCCAGAAGTAGAGCAGTGAGAACCCAAAATATAGACTGTATATGTATGCATAAACTGTCGACAATAGAACCCGAGCATCAAGTAGGAACCACTAGTACATAGCCTATGGCGAGTTCACGAAAAGGGTACTCCAGCTACCTGTATCACCGAAAGGATCTCCACATTTGAGAATCCCCCACATCAATAAAACCTCACGCTATCGACCCTCACACGAAGGCTAATGCAAATCGCGTATAGTCAAGTCTCAGAAATGACTATCTTCCAGACCAAGTCTCAGAAATGGTTGGTACTACCAAATAAAACCAAGTATGGCTCCACAAAGGCGTACAATTGGCAGTTTCCACAAGTAACATACAATCCAACAGACAATGCGCTCAAACAGGCGCCAATTGATGCATACCCACGGCAACTGGAAGTGACACCACTGCTAGTATATCAGTGTACTCCAGCTACCTGTACCTATGAGAATCACATGTACCTGTAACGTGTAGTCTGCAACCTGTAATCTCGAATCTCGAAGCTTGAAGCTCGAAGCAGAAGGTACTCGAAGAAGATCCTCTGTGGGGACGCCAAAAGAATGTGAGCGGGATGGAAACACACAGAACGCCTCTATAACGACCCGACACACACTCTTGGGAATACACACACACACACACACACACACACTATGGGGCACCACTCGGCTTACACAACACACCTGGCCGAGATAGGGAACACACCTATGGAGTGAGAGGAGAGAGTATATCCACTTGTCCACTCCACACAGAGACACATACACACACACACCCAAAAAACTCAGCTCAAAAGAGGAGAATTTCTAATGTTTAGGTACAATACAGCTTGGGCCAATACCAATGGGGCAAATAGCTCACACAATATGGGTAAAATATGCCAGATACAATCACAAATTGGAGCAGAAGCTTCGCTCATAGGAAGAACTTACACAATCAAAACAGCAAAACAACATTGAGGAATTTGGCAAAATGGACAGTGCCACCGTGCCCGGAATGGCCCAAAACCCCACTCTTCAATGTCAAAGTGCTCAAATCCGACCTCGGATGAGCAGTTTACGGCCAAAACAGACTCCAAAATAAGCAAAAACAAAGTTGCGGATATTCCTCCTCTTCTCTCCACGTTTTTTCTGGTCTTCTCTCTGGCTTTTCAGTTCCCACACTTAGCTTTATTAGTTGGGCACCCTTAGCCTTTTAGATGACCTCAAATGGACCCCGAACAGGCCAAAAACTAGCTTCCCAGTGCATAGTTGTCACCTTTTTGCATCATCCGCACACTTGGCACTCAATTTTTTCCAATAATGCATCCCGCCACCACGTGAAGTGGCCCTAAAAGATGGTCCTCATGATGACCTTTTGCATAATTCATCACAAGAAAACACCCACGTTGTGTCCGTACTTATCCACGTGCAAGTATTGATCCCGTTCGACCTCCTTACGCCACTAGATGCCATCTGACGCATCTGCTTACCTCATGTCGTCGGCCCGCGGATAGCTTCCTCGAGAAGTTTTACGCGCTACCAACTCCTCATTATTATATAAAAAACACACTGGTACTGGTGATAGTCAAAATCGATGCACAATGTACATAGTGTCCTACCTGTACACATGTGGGCCCCACATAACCACCTGGCTCTGGAAAATGGGCAATTCCTTATTTGATGCACCATGCATGTGTATGTACATATGCGCAATCCATTGCTCCAAAAAACTCCTGACAACGTGACCACATTGAAAGTTGTGCCATCATGAGATTTTTTTGACTCGACTGGTACTTGAGCGAGGTACGTATGGATTGTGTGGACTTACCAAGAATTGATGGCTCGCCAATCAAAGTAGCGATGGTGGAGATACAGAAGGTCAAAGTTGGGGGTGCTTTGCAAATGGGGAGTCAGCACATGATTTTCCTCAATTTTTGGCACCTTGTTTGAGGCCACGGGATGATCAAATTTTGATGAGGTATGGGTAAGTTAAAGCCAGCAATCAGGCCTTCTAGTTGGGCATTATGGAATGGGCATAGGGTTCATGGGTAGAGAATGACAACAGTAGTTTTTCTTTTTGTTTTAAATAATTTGTGGTGATTTTTTGGGAGGCTATGAGGGAGGGTCACCCGTGTGCTATCACGTGTCATTTGAATGAACCAAGACCTTTACTGGCGGGATAAGGAAGTGTTCAAGGAGGGTGAGTCCAATGAGGCGGTCAAAGGTCGCTCAAAGGTGGACTCCAAGGCCATAAAATGAAAAGGAGATGGGGTATAAAGTAAAAGTTCAAAATACCAAGGTGCGCTAGCGACATCGCTAGTGCACTCCTCTCTCCCCTCTCAAGTCAAGATTAGAGAACAAATGGAACAAGGCGGCTCCACCCCTTCCAAAGATGCCAAAAATGGATGCCCAGTGGACCAATTAAAAAGCAATTTCCAAAGTGCACGACCCCCATATAAAAGTAAATTTTAAATAAAAAAAGGGGCTTTTTGGTGTCGTTTGAAGCCTACAGAGTGGAATTTTTTTTATAGAGGAGTGTGCAGGTTGACACCCTTTTATAGTGTGCCTGTCGACACCCTTTGTCCTTTCTCATGAATCAAACCACTACTGCCAAGTCTAAGTGTGGTTTCCCCTTCCCCCCTTCTCTTTCTCCCGCTCTTCTGTTTCCTTGTGGTGCCGAAAGTGTGGATGTGTGTCGCCCCCCGGACCAGCGGTCCCTTGTGTAAGAGAGTGAGATTGAGCATTTGTATGTGTGTACAAGGGTGGATACAGACTGTTGCAGTGAGTGTGCGTTGTTTACATGATTAAAATCACATCAAGTAGCATATGAAACGAGAGGTCAACAATGCTTAATCTACTCTACCGAAGTATTTACAGTAGCTCAATTGTATATATATATATATATAGGGTTGTTAAAGACCCTTGAAAGGGCATAGCATAAAACAAGAGTGATGTAGCTCCTTTGAACATTGTAAATGTACATTTGAAATATTTTAATATAACAATGGGTGTATATAGATCTGTGGGTTTTTCCCTTGAGACTCCAAGGAATTTCTCATCACAGGTAGGGGCTTTCATTTGAGTGGGGGTATTGAGCTATATATAGTATCTCTACATATAGCACCTTGGTCCCCTCTATATAAACTCGTCTCATGTGATCAATTGACACACTTTTTGGGGTTCTACATCTCATGTCTCGTCTCTGTCTCTCCTCAACTTCTCTCTCGGCTTTGCTCGCCTACATGCTCTTTCTCCCTCTAGTTCAACAGAATATAGTTTCCTGTTATATTCAGGTAAAAAATGTATACCTCCTACAACACATAATCTAGGTTAGGGTCATGCTTAAAGTTTTAGCGCATTGAAACATGCATGCAGACCTAGTATCATATAGAAAATTAATGAAGCATGCACACTTTCACCAAGTGGAAAATTTTCCCACTCTTACGAAAACACAATTTTTTTAAAAAGCCAACAGCGTTGTTGATTGCATTCACACATGCATGCATGGAAGGTGCATTCAAACATGCATGGATAAAAAACAAGTAAGGAAAAAAAGTAAAATTAGGGATATTCAATGTTCAACTCTTTGCCTCACCGTGGACTTGCTTGGACCCTCTTCAGCAAAAAGGGCAGATGCTCATTGTGAATAGTCCATTGACACAATCTTCTTAGCACTTGTCCTTGTCTTTGGGATGCTTTTATGTTCCACATCCATGCTACCTGTCGTTGTCTTAATCGTACTCGAAAGGGATTTCATCTCACTATCCTTCCCCTTTGGTTTTGGTTTGGGACCAGATGAGCAGACTTGCGTGATGGGGTCCTTATGGAACGACGCTATCAGCTCCTTTAAAGGAAAGAGAACTAGCGCAACTAGGGTAGAGCACTATCAGAGCTAGAGTTCTATCCACCACATCAATAGAGAAATCTACCCTTCATAGAGTGACTACAAGCAAGCTCAACAGAATCCTTTTTTAGATGGTACTACTCGGATCTCTCCCACGAGTTGAAACATTCTCCACTCCATAAAATAATGAGCCCATCACGTTATAGTTGTTTTACACATATGGTCACACTTTAAAAATTTCCTCATTTGGCTTCAATATTAAAAAGTATAACCCATCACGTTACAGTTGTTTTACACATATGGTCACACTTTGAAAATTTTCCCATTTGGCTTCAATATTAAAAAGTATAACGTTTTGCAACCACTGGATTCCCTCCAAAATTCCAAAGGCTATGTGGTTTAAGTACCAGTCAGGGTGGAATAAAAAAGGGTCCTTTTTGTTACCACAAATCTTATTTTTAGCCTTGTCCAAATATTTGCAACTGCATCTGGCTCTTGGTGAAACATTTAAAATTAAGATTGATCTCACTCATTGAAAATGTGCCAAAATAACAAGGGATATTTTTTTTAAGGCATAGTGTTCAGACACCTCAGTGCATCACTAGGGGTGGACATATTAGACAGACAAACATTTGACCTCAATCTAGCTGGAACCTAAACAAGATCAATAGTAAGATTAGAAGGTGGGAGTACATACTCCTCCCCTTTCCTACCTGAGTGATTGTGGTTAACTCCTTGATTAATAAATAAATATTCTTCGTTTGTTGTATCTTGAAAATGGACAAACGCAATTGGAAAGAATTTTTAAAGCCCATTAAACAATCAAATATTATTTGTCTCGTCTATCTTAAAAATCAATTGGTCCACAATTGAAAATAATTTCTAAAACCCATCAAACCGTTCCTATCAAGAAACAACACAAACGGCATAACTCCATGGTAGTGGGGGAAATGGAAATGGGTGGTGAGAACCAAGGTGGCATTGGAATCCTACACCTAATGCTATACATAAAAGCCTTGCCTGCAAACCAAGAAGTATCGTTTACACAGCATGGGTCGGATTGGGCAGCCATGGCTTGGGATATGCTTGACAAAGTAGAGCTTACTTTACAAAAACACCCATGGAAGGAGTCTATCGTGCATGGAAAAATGGTTGCCTCAAGGTGGAATTCTTTAAAAGTTGGATATTGATAAAGTGGGTGAGATATTGATAAAGTGGCGACAAAGTGGCATCATCATTAGAGGGTAAGACTTCAGATACGTCAAGTGCTCCATCTTTCACTGGTCTCCTTAGCTGTCCAACCTAGGAACAGGTTAGGTTTTGGAAAATGTTTCCGGAAATATGATAATGAAGGAATATCAAAGGTGGCATGTTTATGGGACCACGACAACTTTTGTTGGAAGGATGTAGACCAATGGGTGGTGCAACATAATTTGAATCTAAATGAAAGGCTATTGTATTGAAAGCACGGTTTGCTTGTACGGAAAAAGGATGAATCCTTCCCCCCTTATTGGTACCAATGAAATGGTGGGGACTAGAGCAATCCTTGTAGTTTGTGTCAAAACTTGTCCAAATTTGTAATTTGAGGTTCTCCTTTCAAAGATGTATGCAATAATATATATAGTATTGTAAGTATTTTCTTTTGGGACTTTGACAAATTGCATTGCAAAGACTTTTCAAAGATATTATATCAAGGACACCCAATTTTGTTCCACTAAACCCTATTTTCAGCCATTGAGCAATAGAATCTCAGTATTAATGTTCAATTCCCAATACCTTTCGTTGGGATGAAGCTCAACCGGGAAGTAAGCATTGGTCAAGGACATAACTTTTTCACTACCAAAAACACTAGGAACTTATAAGAAGCTTAATTGCAAGAAGTAGATTGGATCACTTATGAAATTTGTAGGGTGAATTGATCAAAAAAGAAGTGGGTGACGTGTCTAAAGAATATTTTCATAAGTAGAAAATAATAAGATTAATCCTTTCTTAAGGCATTCACCAGGTTACCTTATGGTATCATGTGAGTGTACAATAAGGGGGTTTTGAAAGAAAAGAATGCAAATTTTACAAAGGGATAAAACAAGCTAGTTATGTGCACGCAAGTGACATCTCTGTATTACTACAAGAGAGTCCCCCCTCATCACTATATCACACGAGCATGGTCAAATGGGATCAATGGTGGAGGAGGAAAAGGTAGGGCACGTCAATCATCGACCGTCAGATCTGAAGTTTCCCTGAATTTACCACTTTGTTGGAATTTACAAATTTGCCCCGAATTTACTAATCGGCCCACATTTACAATATGACATACTCTAATCTCCTATATTTCAACGTACGCTTGAGGGCGTAGTGGTTCGTGCACATGGCTCGTGGTGGGGAGGTCGGGGGTTCAAGACATGGAGTGCGGATTGACCCGAATTTACAAGCCTACCCGAATTTACCAAATGCGCATCGGATGGCCAAGATCATCTCAACCCTCGATCCCATTTGAGCATGTCCGGGCGTGATAATGTGGAGAGTCCCCCATGAATGCTTTGAGATAAATGCCCTATTGGACAATGTGGCTAAAGCTTGCTTAGATGCTCTTCCGTGTCAAGTGTATGTAAGCAGGCTTGTGCCTAGACCAATGCTCAATAAAAATCATTGTGTACGTAAGCAGGCTGCTGCCTAGACCAATGCTCAATAAAAATCATTTTAGCAACCCGAGCGTGTATTTTGTATGAATGTAGTAAATGCCCATTTGTTCGGTAGAATTGTCTAAATTTTGGTGTATTTCTCTAGGCCCAGTTTTTTGCACTAGGCCTAGTGCGACAAAACGGGAAGAGTGCCCTTAATTTTGTCCGCAAAACGGGAATGGCTTCAATTTTTTCCCGCAAAACGGAAGAGTGCCCTTAATTTGTTGGGTTAGGAAAAATGCTTTTGTCAAGCTCTGCATCGTGCTTTTCTTTCCATTGCTTTATGTTAGGTCGAGTACTTAAGAACAATCACGCGGAGAAATGCTAGGCTGTGATGCTGCAGCAATCGATCACGTATATTGACTGCAGTTGCAAGCGCCGTGCAAGGGCTGCCCCCAACCCGGGCCCTTAAAATGCCTGCTGCGGCCTTCCCTTTTCATTGTAAGACAGTATCGACGTCCAGCTCCTCTCCCTGCTTTGAAGTAGCGCAAGCTTGCAAGCAGCAGCATGGCGGTATGATCGTATAATCTAGCTAGGCCGGGTTGTGTGTGTGTGTGTGTGTGTGTGTGTGTGTGTGTGTGTGTGAGAGAGAGAGAGAGAGAGAGAGTATGATCATCAACTTATACTGACCGATGATATTATACTGGTGCAGGCGACGTCGAAGCCCGCCATTGTGGGTCCGTGGGGAGCCCCTGGTGGCAAAGCGTTCGAGGATGGATGAATTCAAGTAACTAGTACTGCATTTATTTGTCAACAAATTATTTCAGTGTTGTTGTTGTTGTTGGTTGGTTGACTGAATCATATCATATTTCAGCCTGGAGCAAATGAGACGATAGCTAGTGCTACTGCCTCAATCGGCAAGAATGCCACTTTAACAACAACTACGGTGTCGTAGCTCTAGACTACGACACCGCCACCAGCAACACTATCGCCCCACCTAGCAACCCCGCCGCCAATGACGTACTTTCATTCGCCCCACGCATCTTGGGCTTCTTTGGGCGTGCGAGCTCCGGTGCCATAGACCAGTTGGGCTTCTACCTCTCTAACGAAACCCACACCTAGCTTTTTTTTTTTTTTAATACCAGAAACGCGCTGAGATTATATTAGAAAGCTCAAAAAAAAATTACATCATAGGGCTGTCGAGCCAGCCATGGGATAAAGCATAAACAGGATGTTTGACAAAACAATCACATCATAAGCTGTCGAGCCATGGGATAAAGCTAAAACAGGATGTTTGACAAAACAAAATCCTCCTGGCTACCATCAAACCTATCTATTTAACCACTAACAGCTAGACAAGCACCAACAACTACTCCATAGGAGTAGGGAGCGCATCAATCTCCTGCTGAATGAGTCTCAGAAAGTAGTTCCCTTTCTGGATCCTTGATTCCAAATGTGCTATCTCTGTGTCTTGTTGTTTCTCCCACTCCTCTCTAGTCAACACTTTGTCAATAGTGTTCAGGGGCCACTTGGTCTTCTGCAATCCTCATAGCCTGCACATTAACATCAGAAAAGAGAGATCTCAGACTAGGTGTCTAGTATGGCCCTTCAAAAAGCATACAATTCCTCTGCTTCCAAGAGATCCACAAAAACTCGACTCTAGCTTTATTCCAAACAAGTGACAGAAATCCTGCATATTCTCCTAACAATAGGTGTTTCCATGAGGGGGAAAAACCCAAGACTCTGTTTAACGGTTGGAGGACCAAAGAGTTGGCCGGACAGTTGATGAAGAGGTGGTAAATGTCTTCCACAACAAGCTGACATCTGCAACACCTCCCATCTCCCAGTTGGGCCTGACTCATCCTTTTCCCTGTCCAGATGGCCTTGTGCAGAATCAGCTAGAGAAGTATTGATTTCTTCGGTTCGATGGCTATAGACCAGATGCTGGAAAACTTGAATGCCCACTGTTTCCTAGACAAAGAGGTCTTCCACCTCTTGTTTAAAATAATGTAGAGAGGGGGGTTCAACTCTGGGAGTTCACAGATAGGGTTGCACAGTTTGAATCATCCTTGCCATGTGTACACATTGAGTTTGAGATAGGGGAGAGTGGAGAGAGTCCATTTGAGGTGTTGAGGAAATGCTGTCATTCTAGTTTTGATGAGAGTAAGCTCCCACGGTTTGGTTCTGAAGAGAAGAGATATATCTAGTTCTGACAGCCAGCCCTGGTTAGTGTGATCCCAGAGTTGATGCCAATAGATGAGCCCTCTGTTGTGAAGTTTCAAGGCTCTCTTGATGTGCTAGGTAGGGCAAGCTGGGAGTTCAAAGGAAGGCCACCAAATTGAGTCACCCGGAGAGATAGAGAAGAAGTGCTTGGAGATCTCATTCGGGCGCAAAGACCCTCTCCGTCTATTCCACACCTGCCAGATGGATCTAAGGAGGTCGAACCCGAATGCCGTCCTCACCGGATACTTACCAAAAACTACACATTGGATGGGGAGATTAGCCCAACCCTTGTGATCACTTAATTTGAACCTCTTGATGTTCTTGAACAGGAGAAGAGCCCATTCTTCATCAGGAGTTTGAAGAGCCCGCGAGAGGAGTTTCACTGCCATCTTGTCAGCTGAAACCTTAAGGTTGATGATGCCTAGACCACCCTGCTCTTTAGGCCGTGTAGATACCTCCCAGGAGACTTTAGAGGCTCTGGTGACAAAGGGGTCACCAGCCCACAGAAGGTTGCCACAAGTTTTAGCTATTTTTTCCAAGTGCATATTGGCGGGTCTCCAGCAGCCAAAGAAAAAGAGCACGTAGGCATTGAGGAAGTGGTTAATTACTAAGACTCTACTTGCGAGAGAGTGCTGGAAACCTATCCATCTATTCAACTTTGACCGAAACTGGTCGCATACCCAATCCCATCTGTCTTTTAGGGAGACTCCAAAGCCCATGGGTATCCCTAGCAGTCCGAACACCTTTCCTTCCTGAAGTCGTTTGCAACCCATGCCGATTAGCCAATTTGGGAGGGGAGACTGCATAAACACTCCTGTTTTGGAATGGTTAACTTTAGAGCCAGAAGCTAGACAGAATATCTCCAACGCAACCCAAAATTCCCTTATAGAAGGTTCGGGATCAGCCAAGATTGCATTGGTGTCATCTACAAATTGAGAGACACTGGTTCGATCTGAGTTGGGGAGATCTATGCCTTTAATCAAACCTCTCCTTATTCTGTCTTTCACTAGACAGTTGAGACTGTCCCCAGCCACTGCAAATAACAACGGAGCAATGGGGCAACCTTGCCGAACTGACCTGGATAGCTTGAAGGCGTTTGAAAGCTGGCCATTGAGGGCGACCCTCGCTCAAGAGTTACCAAACAGAGTTTTCACATAAGCGATAAGCCTTGGGCCAAACCCCATGGCTTCCATACACTGAAGGATAAAGGACCATTCCAGGCGGTCGTAAGCTTTGTCGAAATCTATCTTTATGAAGATAAAGTTCTACCCAAATTTGGCCACGTATTCAAAACCTTCCCACAGAGAAATTACTGCCTCCACTAGCTTCCTTCCTTTGAGAAAGCCTTTTTGTTTGCTGGAGATCCACTTCATTAGAATAACAATAATTTTGTTAGCAATGGCTTCTGCGTAAACTCTATAGGCCGTAGTTAGCATAGTAAGTGGCCTCCAGTTTGTTATCTCATCCTTGGATCCTCTCTTGTGGAGAAGTTTGATGATGCCTGTGTTGATCGAGCAAGGGAGAGCTTGATGGACAACAGATTCTTCCCAGATGGTTAACAAGTGGGGGCCTATAATTTCCTTGAAGGTGGAGAAGAACTCAGTTGGGAGCCCATCCAGCCCTGGAGTCTTGTTCGGCTTCAGGCTGTCAATAGCCATATAGATATCAGCTAGGGAGAGGGGGGAATCAGCCCTTTCTGCCTCTTGGGAGGAGATAACTTTGTCTCTGTGAGAGAGGACTTCGATTTGAGCATCTACTAACTCTAGTTAAAGTTCTTCCTGGGGGGAGAACATCTTGGAGAAGTGATTTCTGGCGTAGTCTAGATTTTGGCTCTCCGTGGCAATGACCACATCTGACTTGAAGAGAGAATTTTCTCCTTCACATTCTTCCTTTTGATAGACTTGAACATCTCCTTTGAAGGTCTATCCACCTTGCCTGCCCACCACTGCTTGAAGAAGAGAGAGGCATGTTTCAGGCCTATGTCCTCTTCAATCTTAATGCACGCTCTGATCTTAGAGATTTCAGCCTGAGAAGTGGGAGTCTGGGGACCCGAATCGAGAGAGGCTAGCTCACAATAGGCTTTTTCCTTGCGTTTTCTCCTGAGCTGAGAAACCTCTTTTCTAACCTTGATAAGATACTTCTACGTGAGGTTAACTGCCCTGCTCCAATCTCTAGCAGGGGACTTATTGACTTGGAAGGCTTGCGACCATATTAAAGTCACCTCCTCTTGAACCATTGGGAGTTAGAAAAGCTCCGGGTCGGTGTGGAACCATTGATTTTGAACCTTGGAAGATTTATCGTCTAACGTGATAGAGAGGGGGTAATGATCTGAAAGGCAGGAGGAATACTTGGGTTTGGCTTTGACACGAGTGAATGAGTTGATTGTTTTAAGGTCAACATAGCATCTGTCAAGTTTGGATTTCCTGGCCTTGTCACCTTTGGAGTAGTTCTGCCAAGTGTACACTCCTTCCGCGCCTACATCCCATAATCCCAAATGCACCTTTAGGGACTCCCAGGCCACTCATTCAGCTCCCTGGAGAATCGTGCCTTGGCCAAGATATCTGTCATGGTAGGATTCAACCATGTTGAAATCTCCTGCCATAATAATGGGGCCCTTGAGCCCCTTGAGCTCCAGCCACATTTTAGTACGATCAACAACAGAGCCCCTTGCATAGATGGCTACCAGCCTTGCGTTAACCGGAGCGGGAAGAGCGATCGAGCACCAGTTCTGACCAGTCTTAGCCGAGGAAGCTAAGTTACCATTGGACTCAGGGATCCCCACCACACAGCCACCCGACCCGTGATTGTGCGTACCTGTAATCCAAATGTGCTTTTTGGAGATAATGCTGAGAGCTTTTTGCAGATCAAGACACGAAGTTTTAACCTCTTGTAGAGAAAAAAACTCTTGGGGGTTGTCTCTCAGCCAGTTGGCAACCTTCTTGGCTTTGAGAGGGTCTGAGAGACCCTTGATGTTCCAAGAGAGGAGCCTCATTTTGCAACTCTCTTGTCTTTTTTCCCACCTGAGGACCTAGTGGGAGTCTGAGCAACATTAGAATGACTTATTTTATTATCCTTTGAGGTTTCCATGGGGGAGGGTTCCTGACCAGGGAGGAGAGAACCGCTTGAGGCTGGGGGAACATTCTCTTTGTTCAAATCAGGGATGGGTTGGATGTCCATAGCATTTACCTCATCCTTAGGCGGGAGGAGGAATGAGGAGCCTACCCTTGTGAAGGGGGGATGGAGTCTCCAGAGTCTTCCGAGTCCGAATCTACATAGTCTCTGAGACTAGCTAGGATGGCAAAGGGATTGCTGGAGTTCTTAGCCTGTAGGTTTCTTAGGAGGATGCACTTTGGCTTGCCCCGGGGGAGGCTTAGAGGAGGCCTCCTTGGGGATGTGAGCTGGGGTAGAAGGTGGCTTGTCACTCGAGGTATTCGATTGGGGGAGGGGAGACCCCTTTGGATGAGGTCTTGCCTGGGAAGTTTTTCACAAAATGCCCATCCTTACCACATAGGAAGCATGCCCTTGGGAGGTATTTGTATTCAATGGGCTGTTCGAAGCTTTCACCGTCATCTATGTGGATATCCATTGAGGAGGGCAGGCTTGTTGGCTCTGCAATGTCCATTTCCACCAGAACCTGAGGATGCCAGGCAGGGTTGTAAAACTCATTTCTAGGTCTGCCGACTAAGACTTTCCCTAGCTTGGAAGCTATAAGGCCCAAATGGTGATGAAGATGGAGGGGAAGGTTTGGAAACTCTACCCAGACCGGGTAGTTTCTGGACGTTGAAACCTCTGGGTTGAAGTCTTTATTCCATTTGAAGAGGCATAGGGGGGAATTCCTGATGAGCCATTGGCTTGCACTCAAGATATTGAAGGCCATCTCTGAAGTTGAACAAAAAGTGATTCTTGGGAAGACACTGAATCGACTCAACCTCTACTAACCTAGGCCACCATTGCTGCCTAATCCATTGTTTAAGGAGGTCTACTAGGGGCCTTGGGCCCACTAACAGTCCAATAAGTGCTCTGTTTTCCAAATCTTTTTCAAGTTTGCGCACTTGAGAAGCTGGAAGGATGATAGAGGGTTTACCTCGTTGAGTTTTCCTTGGGCCTTCCTCAGCATTTCCATCGCATGGGTGCTGTTGAAACGCCTGGGAGCGGTGAAGTTGGCTTCTTCCGGGTGATCCATCAAAAGGTTGCGGATGGCAGTTTGCTGGGAGAACGGGATGAACAGGTGCTCCATTCTGGAGGTGTTGGCCATTGGAAGGGGGTTGGTTGAGGAAAACTAAGTGCCTCTCCGCAATAGCTCTTTGGACTTTCTCTGCCAGCTCTCGAGGGAGATCTTTGGAGAAAATAAGGTCTCCTTCTTTGCAAGAGACGAGACTCCTACGCCTGGTCGTAATCATGTCCGAGGGAGGGCGACGAGAACTCTTGCATGAGCAGGGACATCCTGTGTGGCAGCGAAGAGTTGCTATTCCACACATTTGCGACGGCATCAGCAGGAGGTAGGAAGGTCTGGTTTCAAAAGGCGTGGGTGGCCATCCCGCTCAAAAGCAGGGACAGAAGGGTTACTCAAGCCATATCTAAGGAGGCTAAGCAGATCTTTCTTCCTTCCTGACTTGCACCCACGCCTAGCTTATTGGCTTCCCTCAAGCACACAACAATAATATATAATAATGAGACCTTCGTCAAGTTGTGGGTCGTACAACTCTTGATTAAAGAAGTGCTTATGTTCATGTCACCAGAGTCTAGTAGAAAACAAGAACCTGTACTTGTACCTGTAAAGCACTCCTGGGCTATTTTAAGTTCTTTCTTTTTTGTTGCATATCTTTATGTCCTGTAGACGACTCTATATGTTCATGCATTCGTTACCTTTATCTTTTAAGTATGTGTTTCAACTTAATATCGTTCCGTTTTCAATTTCAAAAATGTCGGTTGAGGGCAAGGGGAAAAGGAGAAATTTCGCCCCAAAATAGAGAAAATTATTGTAAATACTAAAAAAATAACCTAATTTTGTAAATTTTCTCTTGGAAAATATGAGGAAACGAATTTTGTATGTTTGGAAAAATGGATTTTTCTAAACATTGCTCAGAGGTGACTTTGATTCGGCACTCGAAGTTTTGTTAGCCCTATCCTCATACCGGTTTGGGCATTCACGTTGCATGTAAGCGATGATCAAGGTCTTGCGGAAGCCTCTCTTTGTAACAACAGCCTAAAGATCGTACTAGTGCCATGTCTTGGAAACTAGTGCATGTTCGTGAGGGATTCACTCTTTGTAAAAGGGGACTTGCCACTTGCAGGCAAAAAGTCTTAGAAAAACCTCTATCTACAATTAGTTTATTTTCATATACCCTGATTGGATAATCTTTATTCCTAAGTAAGTACTCATTAGATTATTCTCGATGACAATGTGTGGCTACAGGTAAACTTGAGGTGATTTGTATGAAAAGGGTTTATGTTTTGTAATATCGAAAATTGAATTTGAAGTGACATCAGATGAGAGTAGAAAAAATTATGCGAGCAATGTTAACCTCTAATGGCTTCATCAAAATCTCTCGCTCTATATATATATGTGAATGGCATTTTTTATTTAAGGATATACCTAACAGAGAAGACATTTTTCTCTCATTTCATCTCTATCTCTTCTCCTTCTCCTTCTCCTCTCTCCCTTCCCCTTGAGTAAGGCTTATCCCCCCCGGCCCGAATCCATCTCGTTATAATTCTAAAAGGGGAATTATCGTGGGTCTATCCGTAACTTATAAGCTTATCTCTTGCTCATGGAGGGAGGCAAAGAATACTCGTTTGGTGCATGCACCGGACAAAGGTGTTTAGGCCTACCGCATCTGTCAATATCGTCCGCTTGTGTTGCATTCTAGGCCTAGAGATCAACCCTTCCCATTTTCTTGTCAACTTTGTGTAAGGGCACTCTTGAGAAGGTTGAGGGGTTTGTATCGGAAAATGATTGCATTATAGAACACACGGCCTTAATGGCATTGAGTGTAGGTGCACAAAACGTCTTTATAATGGCATGGCCGCTTCCTAGGCACACTTCCTATGCCTTCTTTGATCTAGTGAAACCCGTAGTCCCAAAGAAAGATAGGATATTGCCCAAGTTGTTTCCTGGCGAGCTCTGTTTTTACAACCACCATTTCTACCCCAAGCTTTGTCCCTATGAACCTGGGTTTTGAGGAACCCCAACTCTAAAGCATATATGTCCCGGGGCGGTCACTTTTTAAAATGTGTATGATATCACGTGAGTTAACCGGAGAGGATTATTAAAAGACCAAAATGTATACATATAGAGGGGGGTGGGGGTTTTTTAAATAGGCTCACAATGTAAGTATAGTATGTATATTGGGGTATTATTAATTACCTCTTGAACGCACGTGATATAGGGGTCTTTTGATAAGTGACTGCCCCGGGATATATGCCCACAAACCAGTTTCTTTCTTTGGAATAGAGTTGGAAAATTAAAAGTGAGATCAAGTAAAGCTTCATTTGTATGTTGCACCGACATCCAAGCACTTGTCCAAGGTTTTTGCCATAAACGGGTTTGAAAACGCTAACCTCTAGAGGCTGATTAGAAACGATTCTCAAGGATATGCAGCTTCCTCCCATACAAGCCTACTAAGTGATGTCTTGGACTAACTAGATGTTGGAGGGCACTAGGACCCCTAGTGCCCCCTAAATAGGGATTAAACACTCCTCCTAGTGTGGCTGGACGTGGGTCTGTGTGTGTGTGTGTGTGTGTCCCCATTTAACCCAAGGGAAGCACCTCTTACATCGGATGGACTTCTTAGCAAAAAAACCACCCTTATTGAAGGCCTCCCACATATACACATAAGCTATATATGACAACTTCCAAAAAACAAAAAGAAGGGGAGAGGGCAACGTGAGTGACTTTACTTCTCCACATACACACTAACTCTAATAACCTAACCTATAACACCTAATCTAACATAACCTATAACATATAACCTAACCTATAACTTAAACCTAACCTATAATCAAATCTATAATGTCCTAACCTAATCAAAGTCCATTTAACACTATATTAAAGAGTTTAAGACTTTAGAGACAATTTGGGAATCACCAATGTTTTGAAGATTTGACCGTATGGACAAATCTCAAACTTTTTTTTAAGACCAAAGTCTTCCACAAGGTAGTACTTGAAAAGATCTTCCAAGCCATGCTCTCAAAACTCTAGCTAAGATTTGACCCTATGGTCAAATCTTAAGCTATTGTTGAAAATGGGAATTGGAGTTTCAAATTCACTAATATGGTGTTTTTTGGGTTTTTTGAAGTACAAAAGTCATTTCTCAAGTTCGTTTGCATTTTTTCTAATATTTGTCGCTAGCTCTATCCTAACATATAATCGACACAATCTTGCATGGTGAATGGTGTGTATTCTAATCCAACCATTGTTGTCAAGGTGTTATCTTAAATAGATCAATCTTCCTTTGAAGAAACCTTGTTGGTGAGGAGTGATACCCTTATCCAAAGTCGGAGAGAGTCTTAGGACAATTGACTTGGCAATAATTTTGTAAGCTACTGACATCATGGTTATGGGCCACCAATGTTTCAGTTGGGAGCACAGCATTTGTTTTGAACCAATCCTATAACCTAAACATTAGTTAGCTTAACCTATAACCTAACCTAACCTTTTACGTACAACCTATAACCTAACCTAGTTAACCTAATATATAGCCTAACATGTTACTTAAACCTGACCTATGGACTAACTTAGCCTATAACCTAACCTATAACTAAAACCTAACCTAGCCTATAGCCTAACATGTTACTTAAACCTGACCTATAGCCTAACCTATAACTTAAACCTAACCTATAAGCTAATTTAACCTAGCCTATAACTTAACATAGCGTATTACCTAACCTAACCTATAAGCTAACCTAACCTAGTTAACCTATAACCTAACCTAGCCTAGCCTATAACCTAACCTATAAGCTAACCAAACCTAACCTATAACCTAAACCTAATCTAACATAACCTATAACCTAACCTAGCTGAAGGTATAACCTATAACTTAAAATATAACCTATAACCTAATCTACACCAAACCTAACCGGAACCTATAACCTAAACCTCATCAATTGCATAATGATGATGAGATGGTAGCGTAATTTCAAAACAAATTTTTTTTATAGCATAATCTGAAAACAAATTTTCTTCAAATCATAGTTTCAAAACAAAATTTTCCCATAGCATAATTTCAAATCAAAATTACCCCAAACCATAATTTCAAAACAAATTTTTTCCAAAGCATAATTTCTAGAAAAAATTGCATAAAAATTTAAAGCATTGAAAGCCTAATGAATGAAATTTTATTTTGTCAACATACAATATAATTCTAAATTTATTAAATATGCATAAAAATTCCCAGCACTCACATGCAACCTATTTCAGCAAGAAAGAGTGTTGTAAATGTCTTCAAACCTGCAAACACACACACACACACACACACACACACACACACACACACACACTATGTTAAACCCTAAACCCTAAACTTACAAGAAAACCTGAAAAGAATCTCATCTTGATGCTAGGGAGTAGTCCACAAGCAAGATTCTCACCTTCGGCAAGTTGTTGGGCACCAGATCTGCAGTAGGTGAGGAGGAGGAGAGCAAGAGAAGAGGTGTAAAAACTAGAGAAATCCACATGGAAAGACCCTGAGGTTCATTTTTTTGCAGGGTCCGTCGGTACAGGTGTTGGTGCAGGTGTCGGAAGATACATCAGAACAAGCATCGAAAGACACATCTATCCAGGCATCGAAAGATACATCGGTGCAATCATCAAAAATTCAAAATTGTTTTTTTTTAATATTCATCACTCTCCATACTTACCTACACATATACAGACGCCCGCCATTGACGTTGGTAATTTGGCACCGGAATTTAAGTGACCTCTTGTAGTGGGGGGGCGGGGGTTTAAGCCAGAATTTGAATGTTTAGGTGGTAAATCGTGCTCCGATAATAGACGTGGTAATAGTAGCGGCAATAATAGAAGTAAATATTGTGGTCATAATCATGAAAATACTCGCGATAATATTTGAAATGCAAAACCTACCCCCCTCCCGCCGCCCTCCACTCTCTTCCCTCTTCAACTGATTTTGGACCTTCTCTCTACAAAACACTATAAAAGACCACGGTAACCAACTAGATATTTTTATAGTGTTATAAGACCACCATGACTCTCTAGCCTTTAGATCCTTGTGGGCCAAGCTATAGCATCTTTCTGTCCTCATTGACATGATAGAAAATCGATATGGAAAGATGCTATCACTCGCAGTAATATTGCTCTAAAGGAGAGAGCCTAACCCATTCCATGTAAGTGGTAAATACATGTAACAAAAGACAAATGAGAAAAGGAGGAGTTGTGAGACCACATATGACTCGAGTGGAACCACTCTCCTAAACCTACTAGACACCGAATTTGCATGACAAAGCTAGTTCTTTCAAATTTGTCACCAACCTTTAAAAGTGTAGACAATGCAAACGAATGGGATTTTAAACTCGTTGCATGAACAAATGACTAAAGCTAAAGATGATGGTGAGGATGTTAGTGACAAGGAGCAGGAGTATGCGGTGCGAGGTTTTCTACCAAAGGTAATTGCTAATCAAGCTCATTATGCAGAATATAAAGTATTATTATATAGCTATCTATACTCAAATTTGTTCTACTTTCAATAGGCAACACGTTCAACTTGATGTGGCATGAAGGAAGGCACTTTCGAATTGATAATGTATGCAAAAAACGAACGACAAATGATAGTGGAGTGATGGGCAATTTTGATGCACAAACTCCAAACGATATGGTAAATAGATATTATGGAGTTATCCAAAGTATCTATTGAGTAGATTTTCAAACTTTTCACAAATATTGACGAGCGGAAAGCGCGACATAAACCTCGACGACCTCAACACCAGGATCGTGCTCGCCGAGCTGGCCACGATGAATGAATAGGGGGCACCACCTAGCTTTAGGCGGCTAGGACGCGGACAACGGTGATTTAAAATAGCACAAACATTTCGCATCGAGGAGAGAGAGAGAGAGAGAGAGAGAGAGAGAGAGAGAGAGAGAGAGAGAGAGAGAGAGCAAGCTAACACGGACACCATTTTTCGGACTTCTCTTTGTAAAACATTTATTATTTTGATAAATCGGGAATATTGTAACTTTTATTTTTCCGGATAAACTCTGTAATAAATGAGCCGGGACTGCAAGCTTCCAGATTGTATAAGCTAGCCATCAGCTAGCTTTGGTAGAACTCCAAATTATTAGTTTTGACCACCCAAAAACCTTGGCTAAGGTATAAAAGCCAATTTTTGTAAGTTTTTATAAAGTTTTGGATAAGAAATACACAGCGTGAGCTAACAACGCTTACTTCTCTCCTTCTCGCGCTTCCTACTCCCCCTTCGGTTATCACATTGCAATTGTGTTTGCTGCATTGCAACCGCAGGTAAGAGCTCTACGCATTGGCATAAGCTATTCATAGTATTTCGTAGCTTTTGGCGTCGCCGACCCGCGGCCTAATTTCATCATAACTAGGAATTTACACTTTTAAATAAAAAACTAAGCGTAGGCGGGGTATTGGGACATCATTGCTAAGCATTTAGATGCATTCTGGGTCGAAAACAACTAAGTCAAAAATCCATTGTTGTTAATAATTGCGATTTTGGAACTTGACCTACAGTGGAGTTTGAGAACATAAGCATGTGTACTTAGGTCTTATAAACTTTTCCTAGAAGTTTTGTTACGTTTGGATGTCATTTGATGCTGTAACGGAACTGATTTGCTTGCCGATGAGCGATTGGCTTTTGGTGATTTCAGTCACTTGAGTGTAGCCTAAGTTAGATGCGAGTTGTTAGTTGTTTTTGGAGAGATCGACAACCTCTTGTAGCCTCTATGCACTAGTCGAGTAAGCTTCGTCCCATGGTTTGACAAATTAATCGTGGTTCTCGCTAATACTGCAATAAGATAGGATGGTGAGGATAGACATACGTCCCACATTTGGCGCCGCTGCCAGGGAACGAAGAGACCTAAACTAGGAAAAAACACGAGCGTCTTGTGTAGTTGTCCATCCACTTTCTCTAGGTTTTTCTAGAGTTCAAAACTTTCTTTTAGATCATAGCTTAAGATTGTCGTCTTTTGCTATGTAGAGGTAGCTTGGAAGTAATTGTACTTGTTGAGTACCTTTAGGACTGTAGGATTGTAGATTTAGATTAGGAATTGGAGAATGATTGGTAGACGAGACAAATCTTAAGATCAAGGCTCTGAAAAATATTAAAAAACACAAGAAAACGAGTGTTTGTGGACACTTTCCACAACCCCATTGCATGAGAGTATAGGAGTAGGGTAAGTAGGATCCCAGGTGGAATTCAAAACATTGCTCTCTCTCAAAGAACCAAGTGTGCATTGTTATTAGAAGTCAGGTCTACGGCTAGAAATAGCTCGAAAAGACTCAAATCCACTCAATCCGACTGGAGAGTAAGCCAAAGAGTTGTCTGAACCAGTTGGTAAGCTCAAAGACAATTTGAGGTAAAAATTTCAAGAGTTGGTCAAAACTCAGATTATTTACTTTTTCTTGACATTTTAGGCCAAATTAAGTTTTGACTTGATTCATAGGCTTAAAATAGCTCATATAAAGAATGTCTTTGAAAAAATTGCAAAAAAGTGATTATTTCAAGCCTAAAGTTAATAATTGCGATTATTAACTTTCTGCTCTAAATTGACCAAGATTCATACAATTGACTCATTGCATGTGTACAAATAACTTTTGTAAAGGCCCAAGAGATTTGGATCACTAAGCTGACAAAAAACTGGGTAAAAACTAAAGTTTTGTACTCACTTTTTGAATCTTGAGTATAAATTGGGGGAAAATTTATCCAAACTTGTTGAAATTTGATTCATAGGCTTATATTGATGTGATAAACATGTGTACATGCTCAGTTGACTAAAAATTTATAAAAGTTTATCAGAAGTAAATAATCACGATTATACATCTGCCCATTTTTCAACATTTTTGATCAAGTCAGCATACACTAGTTTCACCATGTTGTAATAAGCCTATAAAACAAATTTGGTAAGATTTGGACCACTGGAGTGAAATTTGTGACTAAAATTGCAAAGTTAGTTTGCGGACAGATAATTGATGACCATTTGACCAAACATTATCCAAACTTGATGAAAATTGGCTAGTGACCGTAACTTAAGGTGCTTAATAGATCTGTGTCAAAGTTGGGGCAAAAACTTGCAAAAATATAGCTGGAGTAAATAATCGTGATTATTTATATCTGCTTCAAAACTTGATGATTTTGCAAATTTGAGTATACCACAAGGTCAAGTACATCAAGTAGACCTCACAAATCCATTTTGGTGAAATTTGGATCCCAAAAGTGAGACTTAAGTCAGATTCTCGAAATCAGAGTGTATGGACACCAAACACTTGATAAACTTGATTTGATTTTGTCCAAACTTGTTGAAACTTGTCCAAGGACTCTAACAAGTTGTATACTTGCCAAACCAATAAAAAAGGTGCAAAAAACTGACAAAAGTAAATAATTGCAATTATTTACTTCTGCTATCCAGAGACATCAATTTTGACTTTTGAACTTATACAGTGATAGACCAACATAATATAAAGTCACAGGGAAATTTTGGGTTCAATCGGATCAAAATTGATACATGTACACTCAGTTTATAGTTGCAGATTAGACCTTTGATTTTTTGCTAAAGTCAAATTTTGACTCTCATAGCTTGATTTGAAGTGATACACAGAGATCAATCATGAGAATAGCAAAATAGAAGAATAACTAACCTAATCAAATTTGTACAAGAATCAGGTTGCAGACAAGGAAGCAATGGCTTGACAGAAAGTTGCAATTGAATCAGGTGGAAATTGATGACAAGTCAATCCAAAGGTGAGCACTCTATCCAGGGCTTCATAAGTCTATATGAACCTTAGATCTGGTCGGGTACTAGGAAATCAGGGCATACTGGGAGAAACCTGCAGTAGAGTATCTACCGAAGAAAGCGTTAATCAAGGCAATTTCTTGCACACACATCCTGAAGGAGTCTGAGACACTTTTTCAGATTCAACATACGAAATGTATTCTTACTCGACTCACTCGGAAACCGAAATGATAGTGCGCTATAAGCATATACTATCTTTTTACAACACTAACTGTCCTGGAGCCCAGGTTTACTTGGATCCTAATGAGGAGTATGCTATTCGCATTGATGACCATGGTATTGAGTTCAAAGAAGAGATTAGGGAAAACAAACAAGGAAAAATATACATGGATCAAAACGGAACTCAGTATTTACAAGTCGAAAACCTTGACGTGATAGACAAATGGGGTTAGAAGTAAACACCATAATCCCGGACATGTCAGCAAAAGAAGGACAGCTACCAACTTTAGAATTTGAGGGATATAATCAAGTAGACTTGAAGCCTTTGAAATGGCTTAGTACAGATAATCCTAGGATCGAAGTCTATTGTTGGGAAGATAGAAACATAAAAGATCTTTTGTGGACTTCTCATGCCAAACCAGGACAGTTAACAGCCATGAAGATCATCTATATCTTCAAGATCAACGATAAGGGATCAGCAGACCTACCAACCTACCTATTTAGAGATTGTTATAACAACAACTTTGTTATAACGACTTCCGAGGAGGTAGAACAAACCAAATAAAAGGGTATTCCATACGGGATTGGATATTGGGGCAAGGACCAGAAACAATTTCAAGAGATGAACACCGTGAGAGATCATCTGAGAGTAATGTGAAGAAACCAGAAACCACCTCATCATGTAGAAAATGGGGTGACACTAAGGCCAGTCCAGGGCTACATGAGTCACTATTTCCAACAGACTGGTTTGAAGGACTCGGAACAGAACCAACTCCCACAAGACCTGGAGTTGAACCAAACAGGTACATCAGACCAACTGATTTTAAAAATGGGTCAGAAAATACAATGGATTAGGGGATCTATATGACCACTTAGCAAGCTTTAAGCAAGTGCTAAGAGCAGAGCGTATATTCAATTTTCATACTCAATTCGAGGGGTTTGGAATGACATTAGAAGAAAAAGCATTGACATGGTTCCAAAACATTCCACCAAGGTCAATCATGGACTTGAACACATTAGCTCAAGGATTTGTAACTGCTTGTTTCAAAACGGGGATCAAACATAATACGGTAGCTCAAATCTACAACTTTAAACAAAAACATGGTGAGTCTGTTAGGGATTGTGCAGCTCGAATGAAGCAATACATTGTCAACTGCCCACAGATGGAGATACCTGCAGAAGAACGACTTGTATCTTTGTTTCTGGAGGGACTGCTAAGCAAAGAAATTCATGCTATACTCTATAGTAAAAAGCATACAACCTTAGAAGAGTGTGTGTCTGATGCTATTGACCTAGGAGACAATTGTGATATTTTCAACGAAGAAGATGTCCTTAAGGATAATCAAAGCGAGAAGACAACATCCACAAAACCAACACAAGTGGGAACGGCTGCTGTGGCACCACTCTCAGCCATAGAAGATATGCTAAAAATGATGAACGACATGATGAACAACATGTAAAAAGCACCTATGAGAGGACCAGGACAAGGGATACCTCCATAGGGACAACCAATTAGGCCACAAAAATGGTGTGCAATGGAGGGTAAATGGACCAATCATCAAACCCACGAGTGCTACTTCATACCAAATCATAATGGGAATATTCTGTACATGCCCATGAGGCCACAACGACAACCCATGTACAGATATCAACCTAATATGGCCCAAGCTCAAAGACCACCAATGGGCATTGAAAGACCTCAACATGTGTTGGGACAACAACCTCCATATCCAGGACATAATGCAGTGCCTGTAAAGTACACGCACTCTGAAGGAGTTATAGATGAACAAGCATTAATGCCTGTTACAACCTATGCAAACCCTAGTCCATCTACAGTAATGGTAGAAGGAGACTGGTATAATACACATCCACCACAAATGGAAGAAACTGTGACTTATACTCCACCAGAGCTAGCACCAATGTATTATGTAGCTAATCAAGGTGTCAGACCTCCCATGGGAAGACCCATGATGAAGCTTAGAACAGGAAACTTTCATAATTGTGGTGTTGATGACCATTGGAAAGACGAATGTCCAAAGCCTAACAAAAACCTTAAACCAATTGAAGCTTATTGCATACAATGTTGCAAAAAGGGAGGACACTTTCCGGAAGATTGTCCTAAAAATCCTTTGAATAAGAAAAAAACCGTAGTAAACGTAGTCCAAGTGATGCCTAGTAGCTCATCAAAGAGCGAACCAATTGTTCCAATCAAGGTAATCACTAGAGCCCAGGCAAAGAAAAAGAAACACAACTCCTCTGATGATTCGGAGAACACGAAAGTTTCTTCTCAAAGAATCAAAAGGAGCGGAAGAAAAGATATGAGATGAGAAAACAAAAACAACGGTTTGAAATCAAAGAGAAAGCAAAGAAGCCGGTCCAGGATAAGTTAAAATAAACTGGCAGTGAATTCAAGGGAACAACCGTGAAATCTGGAGGATCCATTCTGATTGATAAAATTTTTGAGCCTATTAATGCTACCTTGGAAGCCTACCAAGCAGGCCTTAAAGTAGGCCAAAACATGAAAAACAAGTAGAAAAACTATCTATCTCTAGACATGGAAGCAGCTAAGCTGGAAGCTTATCAAAATTTGGTAAGAATCACGTAAGAAATGCTGTAAAAACAAAAACCCAAGCTTGAAAGTATTGCAAAACCTAAAGAGCTTGCGGTAGAAGAAACAAAAGCAAAATCTGATGTGGTGGTAGAACCCCACCTTGAAACAAATGAACCAGAGCTTATAGTGCTGAACAACGAAGATGCCTTAGAAGAAATTGCATTCGTAGAGGAAGACTGGCCAGGCCACTTATGGAAAAAAGTGAGAGAGATCGATGATGGGAGCCTAACTCTAAACTCAGCTCCTATAGAGGAAGTCTGGTTGGATAATCTACCTTCTGATATGAACATGGATTTACAATCCTTGTACGGGGATTGCGGATTGGAAGCTTTAGGAATGTCGAAACCATTGACATTAAAAACATTACCTTCTTACTTGGGAGATAACGAAAATGAATCCATCGTGTGCAAGATCACTCAAGTAAAAAGAGCTGAACAGACCCTAGAAGTAGACAACATTCATTCAATCATGTCTACACCCATCCAATGCACTCTTACCTTGGGAGAGCTGTTAAAACTCAGACCATACTTATAAAACAATTTACAAAAAACCTTAGAGAAGGTGGGGATAATAGGGTTAATCTCGAAGAATTTGGGAAATTGCAAAATGAAATAGAAAACAAAGAGATTCGATTAGTTCCTATGAACAAAGTCGGATATTATGAAAGAGAAGAAGGAAACACCACCCTCCCAGTGAAATATAATGACATTGAAATCATGGCAATACTGGATAGTGGAGCTGGCATAGCCATAGCCACTAAAGCAGTATGGGAATCCTGGGGATATCCAGCCATTAGACAAAATTGAATGAAATTGCACCTGACTGACGGACACATCGAGAGACCATTAGGGCTGCTTGAAAAAGTGATAGTCAATTTCTGTGGAGTTAAATATCAACATAGTTTTGCCATAGTAGACTTTGGGAAGAAACTCAACTATGAAATCATATTGGGAAGACCTTTCATGCGACATGTACAGCTTATCCAAGATTGGGGAAACAACTATCTGTACTTGAAGCAAGTGGGACCTATAGCAAGAGTCAATCTAAAAGATCACACTTATACAGATGTCTTGAAAACACCCATCCAAGAGCTTGATTCAGTCTCTTTGGCTGAAACCAATCTCCCATCCTAGCTAAACAAAGATACTCCTATTTGGATGTGTGGAGCTTCAAAAAACAGAAGCTTAAGACAAGAAGAATGTATACTAGAAAGGGACTGCACAGACGAAGCGTACGTACCTGAACCCTTTCCAGTACATTTATTTGAGCCATTCGAGTGGACTCAAATTTTAGCAACAATGGATGTATGTGTGAATACATCTATGCCTACTCAATTTTGCAATGAGGATAGCTATGACATAATTCCCATCCAAATTAAGTGATTTCAATCCTCAACATTGAAAACGAAGATAAGGAACCCAAGGACTTAGTGAAAGCTGAACAAGTCTTTTCAGACCTCTATTATGATGTAGCTGATAAGTTAGATGAACACTCAACTACCTGAGAAGATTCGGAGCCAGAAAAAGAGCATGCGAGAGCTAAGTTACTCTTAAAAGGAGGGGAGGAAAAGTTTTTTGTCTTTTCAAACCAGATATCAAGAAGACAAAAGTGGTATAGACGAAAGAGAGACACCAAAATTGTGAAAACACGACCTATGCGATCAGTCTCCAGTAAAACACAATTCTTGATGCAGATAGATACTAATGATTGTGTCAAGGACAAAATAACTAGCAGATATCCTTCAAACAAAAACTCAAAAATGTCTCAGACATCGAGAAAACAAGGAAGGTTACTTAAGAAAAATCACAGGATAAGAAACCACTCATGACTAGAGTCGAGCGGAAAAAGAAATATGAAGAGTTGAAAAAAGCTCTAAAGGAGATATACACAACCGAAATGGAAACCACGGAAGAGGATGCTAAGGATGTAATGCATGTTCCATCCCATTACAAAAAGTATACTCTTCAAGATCGTAAAATCATAGTTGAACAACCTGTTAGGGAACTATAGAAACATGGCGAGTCTTATGAAGGGCCTAAAAATGCTAAAAGGATAGACTTGGCTGAACTAGGAGAAGAGCCTAAACCAACTTACATTGCAAATGACCTAACAGAAGAAGAAGAAAAGCTTTTGTTGAGCTTGTTAAAAGAATACCGAGATATCTTTGCTTGGTCTTACAAGGATCTCAAGGGTGTTGATTAAGAAATCTATTAACATACTATACCCATGAGAGATGACACTAAACCAAGTAGACAGAGATCATACACGTATAACGAAACATTTGCGAGGAAGATCAAAGAAGAGATTGAAAAACTAAAGGAATCATTTACGAAATTGAATACACAAATTGGGTGTCTCCAATTGTGGTAGTACCCAAGAAGAATGGAAAATTATGAATATGTGTTAATCTCAAAAAGGTGAATGCAGCTACCATCAGAGACAACTTTCCTCTTCCAATAATTGAGCATGTTTTAGAACGAGTTGCAGAAAAAGAAGCTTACAGCTTCTTAGACGGATTTCGGGATGCAATCAACTTTTGGTTGACCCAAAAGATCAGCATAAAACTGCTTTTGCAACAAAATGGGGTATATTTGCCTATCGGGTTATGCCGTTTGGGTTAACTAATCCTCCAGTCACGTTTCAAAGGTTGATGAGCCATGCTTTCAAAGAGTATCTTAGGAAATTCTTAGAAATATATGGATGATCTATGCGTACATTCATAAATCCGGGCTGATCATTTTGAACACCTCAAAAAGGTATTCGAAAAATGTAGACTTTATAGGATTTTCTTAAATCCTAAAAAGTGCACATTCATGGGTAGACAAGGAAAAAGTCTTTGACATATAGTGTCTAAAAATGGCATAGCTACTGATATTGAGAAGATTCATGTCATTGCAAATTTTCCTAGACCAACAATAGTGAAGGGAGTACAAGCCTTCATGGGGCATTGTGGATATTACAGACCGTTCATCTACATGTATGCTATAATTGCAAAACCCATGTATAGCTTGATTACGCACTTTGAATGGACCGAGGCATGTGAAGAATCCTTCATAAATCTTAAGCAAGCTCTCACCTCGGCTCCAATATTGAAAGCACCAGATTGGGATAAGCTATTCCACGTACATGTAGATGCTTCTAATTTTGCTATCGGTTGTATACTAGCTCAACCAGGAGACGAGAAAATTGAATTTCCTATATCTTATGCTAGTCGGCAATTGAACATGGCAAAAAATAATTACACCACCACCGAAAGAGAAGGATTAGGAATGATCTATGCCGTTAAAAAGTATAGACATTACCTATTAGCCAACAAGTTTGTGTTCTTTGTGGACCACCAATCTTTGTTGTATTTGGTCAACAAGCCATGCAACACAGGGAGAATAGTGAGATGGTTCATCATTCTCCTTGAATTTGATTTCACTGTGGTTGTAAAAAATGGCACTACACATCAACGAGCAGATCATTTGTCAAGGATTGTTTCAGGAGAATCACCTAAAGGGATAGATGATGATTTACCAGATGCCTATTTGTTCTCCATAGAAATGATACCTAGATGGTCGAAAAACATTGTGTCATTAATGACAATAGCTCAAGTGGATTCACAAATACCACTTTCTATCACAATCAGATAATCGAGCAATCGGCTATGTATCAATTACTAGCTGGAAGGCTATACAAAAGAAATTGGGACGGAGTATTGCTCTTATGCATTAACCCTGAAGAAAAAGAACAATACATAAGTCAAGCACATGTTGCCATAGTAGGACTTCACTTTGTGGAAGACCAAACTATGCAATGAATCTTGAGACTTGGAGTATTTTGGCCTACTATGAGGAGAGATGTTAAATCTTTTGTAAAGGATTGCCCTCAATGTCAAAAATAAACACCCATTCCTCATGTAACATTGTTTCAAATGTCACCTGTTCCTAAGCGGAGTAATTATCTGGTTACTTACTTATCAAGCCAAACATTTCCTAAGCATATGAGTAAACGCCATCAGAGAGCAATTGAAACTGAAGCAAGAGACTATGCTCTTATTGGGAACCAATTGTATCGGAGAGGTAAATATCAACATTTGCGTCTTTGTGCAAATGAAAAAGAGTATATTCTGATTATAGAGAAAGCACATGCTGGATTACGTGGAGGCCACTTTTCTAGTGAGACCATCGCAAGAGCAATATTGATTGCAGGCATATGGTGGCCAACACTTTTTGCAGATGCCAAGAATATGTTCGAAGGTGTGATGCTTGTCAACGAGCAAAAATGCCAACACGAGTAGATAGCATGCCCTTGAGACCAATGATGGGGGCTAAAGCTTTTGCAAAATGGGGTATAGAGTTTGTTGGACCAATACAGCCAACTGCTTATAGAACCCAAGCTCAATATATCATTGTAGCTATGGAATATTTGACCAAGTGGACCGAGGCTAAAGAAACTCAAAAGAATGATGCCAGAACCATTGTTGCATTCTTATATGAGTATGTATTCCCGAGATATGGACTACCGATAGAGATTGTCAGTGATCGGGGAACTCATTTCCTCAATGAGGTAATAGAGTATTTTCTTAATGAGTTTATGGTCATCCATAACAAATCAGCTCCCTATCACCCACAAGCAAACAGAAAAGCTGACTAAAGTGGTTAGTTTAGGAAGGACAGACTGGGAAATGAATCTCCATGCTGCTCTATGGGCTTATCGAGTTTCATTCAAAACATCTCTAAATGCTACACCCTTTAACCTTGTTTATGGTCTTAATGCCATACTTCCAATAGAGTTTCTATTGCCAACATTAAGAGTAGCATAGAATCTTGAGTGGACTGGACATGAATTGTCAGAAAGACTCGAAGATTTGGAAAATCTAGATGAGCAAAGGCTAACTTCTGTAGCTCATATCTATGCACAAAAGCGAAAACAAAAACAGTTTTTTGATTCCCACTTAATCACAAAACTCTTCAAGAAAGGGGACTTACTTCTAGTCTATTCTCTTAAGGAACACATTCCCAAGTTTAAGAAAAAGGAAAACGTACCATTTATCATTGAAGATGTATCTCCAAGTGGAGCAGTAAAATTGTCCACTTTAGATGGTGAATCAATGGCTAATTGGATTAGTGGGTGTCGTTTAAAAAAATACAATTTGCCATTAACCAGTGAATTGCTAGAAAGAGTGCATGCAGCCAAACAAAGGAAGATCAAACTTCAGCAGGTTATTGATGAAGCCCAAGAGGAAGCTCGGCTTCAGGTACTCAAACGGAAAAGCTGCTCTCAAGAATCAACAGATACCAATTTCGATGAACACTTTGGAAATAGACGATCGACAATGGGAATCACCTAAAGACGCAGTTTCAACAGATGATGATTGGTTAGACGGAATGGACCTACGCATCAAAGTACAACTCAACAATCATAGCACCAATGCTTTGGTCGACAAAGGAGCTAGAGTAAATGCAGTCATTTATTCCACATACAAGAAGGAAATAAGTCAAGCATTGGTGGTAGGAATAGCGAGGGGTAAGCTCTTTAATCGAGAATGATCCATTTTGTATGGCCGACAGCTAGTCTAAATCCCTAGAAAAAACCCTAGAAATCGAGCAGTACACGAAGATCTACGACCTAAAACGGACCATAGCGGCTTGCTAGCTTGACCAAATCAGATGGGATTTGAACCATAGCATGCCCTAATATAATAGAACCTTTCCATACTATCACATGACCATTTGGCTGGGGTCGAGGGGATCCCCAGTAGAAAACTTAGGTTTTTGGCAAATGCCAGAAGTCCGACCGGACTGCACAGATGGCTTGCTAATGAGGTCCACATACAATGTATATGATTGGTTTGGTGAAATCCAGCCCTCGAAAAGCAGAAAACGGCTGGAAGGTTACAAAGCGTCAAATTCGACATACAAGGTCAAACTGACTCCAAATGAGCCAGAACTGGACAAATTGCTTCACGACTATATTCCGGACAAGTTCAAAGCCTCAAAGCTGACCGACCGACCCAACGGAAGTGTAGTCACAAAAAGCGGTGATTTCAGAGTCGATAGAGCACAGAGTGATGCCGACATGACCAAACCTGACCAAATTGAATTTAGGACTTGTAGTAGGTATATGAAACATGTCTAGGTCAAAATTGGTAGGTTTTGCAAAGTTTTTGTCACTGTTGTAAATAATCATGATTATTTACTTTTGCATCAATTTTGCTTGGAAATTGTCAAATCATCTAACCTATCATGTGTACACACCTACTACATGCCAAAAATCAAGTATGAGCCAAAATGACCACCCATTACTTGTAAAATTGTCAAAACGCAAAGAAGTCTTTGCAAGCCAAAATTTGGGTTATGGAAAACATTACTTGATCCAAATCACTCCATATCTCATACCCAAGGTCTATACAATGCCTAGAACCAATTTGTACCAAAAAGTGTCAATTTTGGAAGAAAAGTTAATAATCACGATTATTTACTTTTTGATCAAAATTGAGGAATTTTGATATTTTTCCATCATACATCCAAAGTACATGATGTGTTAAGCCCACTAGCCAATTTTGAATCAATTTGGAGCTCAAAATCTCAAATTTCCTTTATATCTACTGTTTTACAGACTTAAAGCCAAAATCTGGTACCATTTTCACCCTATGCATCCAAATGAGCCCAAATTTCACTTAGAGCATGTATTTGGTATATACTTCAAGCCTATAAAGCCAAGTTTGCAAAAAGTTACAAATTTTTCTCAGCTGTAAATAATCGTGATTATTTACTTTGGTTGTAAATTTTTGTTTTGACCATACAATTTTGTTCCTTGCATGTTTTTATGCATCTTTGCTTGTTGAAAAATTGATTTAAAGCAAAGTGGACCAAATTGTCATCATTTCAGTCTAAAAGGACATTTTTCGACAAATCTGCTAACTTTACACCCTATTCACTGAACAGGAGCCATGCAAGCAACAGAGAGGGCCTAAAAGAAGCTTAACTGAAAAGAGAAACTATAGGAACTACCTGCAAATCAACTAGACCCGAGTCAGTCAAAGCAGCAAAGGCATCCTATCTCTCTAGAGAACAGTTGGAAGAGCACCACACTACAGTTTTTATTGGCAAGTTGAAAAGTGAAGAGGGGCATCACGTGGAGTTGCAAGTCCTACCCAAACAAGTCTATGATGTAGCCGCAAAACCAGAGAGGCTAACCACCACAGACTGGGGCTCAGGAATTTCTACGAACAAGAGCCTTGCATAGTTGATTTTGAGAAGGTTTATGAGCTTCTATCCACCGTCAAAGAGGACGGAACCGCACAGATATCCGACACTTAAGGAAACAAGGTCAAAGTAGTGATCACAAAAGAGATAGTGGCAGAGGCACTCAGACTGCCCACAGAAGGGATGACCATGCGAGCAAGGGACACGAAAACTGCAGGCACATTTACCAAAGAGACAACCATGGCTACATTCGCAGACCTCATTCACAAACAAGTGGAAGAGCCGGCCCGTTTGTACCACTAGTACTTTCATTTCTTGGTAAAAAGGCCAGCAAGGTACAGTACACCAAATCACGCCGTGGCCACCACATTCACTCAGGTTCTCAAGTCGACAACAAGACAACCAGTGGACTACGCACAGTATGTCTTGACAACCTTGCAGGGCACCAAGAAGGAAGGCAAAATCACATACTTGGGTGCACTAGAGGTCTTGACTAGAATATCATGTCATGCCATCGGCATGGCCGACATCCTACCACCTGCCCCTGACGAGAACACATGGATATTGGCAGCACAACCCTCTCCAAGAGCTACATGGTCAGGTAAGAGATCATATAAATTTTATGAAGAGTCAACTCACAGCTCGTCGAAAAGGCACAGCAGCAAGAGCTCTGACAACGAAGAAAAGAGAGCTCAAAGAGAAGAGATGAAAAGAAAAGCTGTGGCCGCACACCAAGAAGAGTCAGGTAAAAAACAAGCGTACTTTGAAAGAGACAAACAGGCGTACCAGCGTAGTAGGCACAAGGGAAGGACCCAGAAAAATGGGTACCTACTGGACTTAAAGGCCCTCGAATGAAGCATCATACAAGAAAAGAGGCGGATAATCCAGCAGAACATTTAGAAAGAATTTACCAAGAGGTTGAATCTCTAAAGCTGAAGGAGGTAGAAGAAGCTGCTAAGAAAGCCAAGGAGGCAGAAGACCAAAGGCAAACCGAGGAAACGACTAGCCAAGAGCAGAGTCATGGATCTCCCCGACCCACATTATCACTTATAGAACAACAAGACCATCCCATGCCTAGTCAACCACCATCACTTGTAGGCAAAGACACCAATGAAGAAGTAGAGCCTGAGAAAGACAAATATTTTGAGTCCACCAAACCAACAGAAGTAGCAAAAGAAGCTGAACAGCACGACAAACAAAAAGAAAAAGAGGTCGAGCCAGAACCAGAATCGGAGAAGGTAGCTGAAGATACTCAAAATACAGAAGAGTAAAAGGCAACTAGATCTGAACAAGAGACTGATAAGGAAGCAGAAGCAGAAAAAGAGTCTACCACTGCACATGAGAAAGAAACCGAGCCAAAGAAGAAAGAAAGGCCGGCACCTGAAGAGACATCAAGGTCGTAGCCCACACCCTCTACTTCTACCCAGCCAGAAATTGCCAATGTATCAAAGCCTCAGGATACCCAAGAAGAAGACTGCCGACCATCTACCTCTACACAAGAACAACCAACAGTTACGACGCAGCAAGAAGCCACACATGAGGCTGCAGGAACATCACAGCTGGCAAGACAAGAGGAGTGGCAGTCAAATGATGAAGTAATAGTACAGGTCAATCAATATGCACGGCAGATGTAGGAAATGATGGAGAGACTCCGCTCAGCAGCACTAAACCGTAGCACCAAGGCAAAATAACTTGAGATGGTGATCGACGCTCTCCAAGGAGAGTTAGAAGACATGATGACTGTCATCACTGATCTTCAAAGGCAGGTGTAAGAGCTGAAGACAGAAGCAGAATAGCATCAGTTAGCTAGAGATAGGCAACAAAAATAAATGGAGGAGTTAGGTGATCTAGTCACCAAACTATCCGATGCCCGCAAAGCAAAAGATGAGCAGCTGACAGAAGTTACGAATGAACTTCTTATGACATCTCTGGTATCTCAGAAGATTCAGGTACAATTAGATGTTTCCAATGCTTCTTTGCAGTACTAAATCAAGAAGGTTAAGCAACAACAAATTAGTGGCTCATCTAGTGCCACAGCTGCATTCTCGAGTTAAATCAATGTCTGATGGAAGCTCCGATCCTTGATGCAGAGTAGCAAACCTTGCACCATAGGTGGAGGGGTAGGAGAGAGGGACACATACCTAAGGAGTTCAAGGGCAACATCCCAACTGCCAGTGTCCTTCATAGTAGAGAGAGTTTAGGTAAACTTAATCTACTAGAGCATTCTAAAATTGGTAGCCATAGCATAAAAAGAAGTAGTTGTGTATATAAGTGGTGCAGGTATATATGCTAGGGATTTTTTATAAGCCCCAAGGCATTCATAAGATATGCAAATGGATTCCATGAAAATGTAGGATGGGTAGGGCCCAAAGGCCTCAAGCCTCAGGTAGGTATCATTATGCAGAGTGCATGAGGCCAAGGGGTTGTGTATTTTTATGGGGATCAAGATCCCAGCTGTAACCATCATATACAAGGTGCATATAAGGCTACAAAAACATTTAGGATGGCATCACCTCCAAGGCTTGTAGCTGCAAGCACCGAATATTCATATATTATAAGCTTGTACAAAAATTAAACATATAAAGCATGATTCATACTCATGGAGGACAAGCAATAAATTTAACATAATTAATATCCTTCACAGACAAAGAAGTAGGCACAATAGGTAGGCACCACATACAAAGTGAGAGAAAAACAACCAAGAAGGCTACACACATAGTCCAGGCAAGTTGTCCAAAACTCAGTGTCAAGCATAACATCTAAGCACCCACTCCCAGACGTGTACGAAGCTCAAGGTCTGAGAACAAGCATGATACATGTTGGCAGATCAAAATATAGAACGAGAGACAAGAAAGAGCAAGCAAGTGTCTATAAGACAGAAGGTTGTAGATTCCTGTGGGAGTATACATATACAAGGGTAAGGAGGTTTTGAGAATTCTACCAAAGAGAGGCAGTACATATACTACTGCAGGGTATTCTTTGTAGACAATAGAGAACATGGGTCCACATATTAGGTAAATCAATTGAAGCAGGGTGTAATAATGAGGGTCATAAGCCTTCGCATGTCAAGAACGTCAAGAACGTAATAATGAGGGTCATAAGCCTTCGCATGTCAAGAACGTCAGACTAAGCTACATACAGTGACTAGCAGTACCATATAATCAAAAAATAAAATAGATATACAAAATAAGGCCTAAGGGAAATTATGCTCCAATAGGCCACCGTAAAGAAACCATTTGAGGTTGTGGGCATGTGCCTATATGCTGATCTAGAGAGTTAGAAGTGTCCATCATCATGCCGCTTACATTGCCGGTTGACCATCATCACCCACAACATCCCTACTATTTGAGGTTGTGGGCATGTGCCTATATGCTGATCTAGAGAGTTAGAAGTGTCCATTATCATGCCGCTTTCATTGCCGGTTGACCATCATCACCCACAACATCACTACTATTCGGGATGAGGATAGACATAGTTTGTGCCCAAGGAGGGTAGGCCATGCTTCTCAACACATGATTCTGCCCTGTTGTAGGCAATCCATTCAAGCACCATTCACCTTGCTAGGATTGAATCCCTGTAATGCTTTCTCTCTCTCTCTCTCTCTCTCTCTCTCTCTCTCTCTCTCTCTCTCTCTCTCTCTCTCTCTCTCGCTCGCTCACTCCCTCTCCCTCTGTAATGGGAATGGCCTATGAACTTAGAGAATAGCGGAATTAAGAGAATTAGAGTGAGCAATTTTGAGAGCATAGAGGGTGAACTTAATTGGTAGTAGCAACTCTATCATAACACTTAATTAACTAGGCATGAACAATACTTTTACAAGAGAGAGAGTGTAGAGAATATGACAACAGTTGAGGACCGGATTTATGTGGAGCCGGTCCCCCCTCCAAAAGGCATTTGTATTATAGATTCTCTCATTAAGAGTGACTTGGTACAATACAATCTCTGTGTTCCTTGAGACCTCCTTGGCAATGTGAAGATGAAAGGTTCACACACCAAGCTTTTGCATAATTTCAACAATCAATCTTAGCTTGGAAACAATCAAGAACTTGTGAACATCATTAATCTTTGTGTTCCCTAAATCATTTGAGTGCATGAAGATGTATACTTTTTATGCATCAACTTGTGCTTAAAGCAATAATTAATCTACTTTGCAATACAATTATTCTACTTGCAATAAACCATTAGCCTTCTTGCAATAAGCATAACATGCACTTGTAGAAAGCTTTAACTATCCCAAGCCTCAGTCCCAAGACCTCAAACACCTTCGAAGGTGGAGAGAGCTAGCAGGGAATGAGGGTAGGGAAGAGGAAGAAGAAACATTTCATAGGAGAAAGAAGTAGTTCCTCACTTATCATACTCTTGTTGCTAGCATACATAATAGCATAGTAATGAAGAAGGAGGAGATTGAAAGCTTAAGCATTGAAGCATAGCTCTTGGTTGGATTTGCATTCCATAGCCAAGAGAGTTGGTGTAGGCTCTCAACTTCTCAAGGAGCTTGGAGAAGGAGATGGAGCTCTTGCACTTTGCATAGCACACCATGAGAGTGTTTGTGAGTGTGTGTGGGTGAGTATACCCCCTAAGCACCCCCCTAGCTTTCTTGGGTCGACCCCCCCTTGTAGCTCATGCTTGAAGCTCATTGGACCCCTCCAGGCCTAGCCAATCACAAGCAGGAGCCATTACAAGCAACATGGGTAGCCTTGGGACAAGTGTCTCCCTTTCCCCTTTGAGAGAGAGGACTTGATAGATGCAAAATCAATTAATTAAATATCCTAAATTATCATTGGACCCCTTGGGTGGCCAGCCAATAGGCTTCAGGCACACCATGAGGGCAACATGGGGAGGAACTTGACAAGTGTCCTTGCTGCCTCTTCAAGCTGGGGCTTCCCTTGTGTGTGTGTGTGTGTGTGTTCTCTCTCATCCCCCCCTTTGTAGGCTCGCCCCCCTCCTTGTAGGGATCTTTTTGACTTTGGATGAGCAAGCCCCTTAGTCGTCAAGCATGACAAAGCACTTGAACTAGGGGGTGTTCCCACAAGCATCTCAGGCAAGCATCTCAAGGCACTTTAAGCACCTTAATCATGTAGCAAGTGAAGCACCTCAAGCATGGAGCCAGTCAAGCACCTCAAGCATCTTAATCAAGCACCTCAAACATGTCAAGCACCTCAAGCACGACAAGCACCTCAAGCAGGACAAGCACCTCGAGCTTAGGCCGGGTTCCCACCTCAAGCTCAGCCCTAGCTTGCCTAAGGTCAAAGGACTTTTACACACATTATTGGAGGTCTTCAATGAAGCTAACCCTAAGGTCTTATGCTCCATTGGTTAGCCTTGCTCTTTGATAGACCATTTCTCATTTGGGCCCCTTAACCATTGGCCCCGTGTTGAGATAGATCTATAAGCACATGTCTATATCTTAACCCTTGTTCCCGTGTATTCTCCCACATTAAGTGATCAGTTTAATATGAGAAAATCATTTGGGTTGGATAGATATTAATTTTTATGACATTACCTCTCTCTTGAAATCATAGTCGTCCTCGACTATGAGGTAGAGATGGTAAAGTCTCACTCATTAGTCCATTGGTCTTAGCGGGTAGAGGATCCATTTTTACCCTACGACATCATTCTAGAGTGGATGACTAATCCACTTGGTGCTTGAGAGACATTGTCTGCCGCAAGCATGTCTGCTCTTTTTAGTCCATATCATACTTCCAAAGTAGAGTGACAAGGTCTACTTGGTGTTTGGGAGATGTAGTCACCACAAACATGATCCTAAGTATGCATACTTTAAAATTTGTGCACAAAACATAAAAAGAGAGTCCTATAAGACAAAATCATTGATCATTTAAAATGCATTTCTTTTACATTTGCTTACTCTTTTGTGTCATTGTAAGAATCAGTAACAAGGTTCATATTATCCTTAAGCCATGTTCTTTGCATGCATTTAGCATCTTTGAAAGGATAATTAAATAAGATACTGTCAGTACTCTTACCATTTCTTAATACCTTGTCTTCTTGTTGAAGGATGAACTTGGGTTGGAGCTCCTCTGCTTCATCCTCGATCTGTGGCGGGTCTTCATTTGTGTGTAATTTGCCTTAGATGAGCCTTGGGAAAGTTTAGTAAGACCCAACTTTTAAAAAAAAAGAAAAAGATAAGGCTCTTTTGTGCCTAACGGCAGGAGCCTCTTTTGCCTAGCTAATAAATAGATATAGCCTGTTTAATCTTGTAAAAAGATTCTTTTTGATCTCGGCTATACTCCTTTGCAATGAAGATCTTCCCAGGTATCTTAAGCTACAAGGGACTTTTGGATCTTCCGTCTTTAGCCTCGAAAGGTAGTTTCTCCTTAGAAGTATGTTCACGTCATTAGAGACATACTGTTGTTAAGATAAGTACTTCTCTCATTTTGAGCATTGATCTACTTCGAATCACAGGCTTTTAGTAGATCAAGGATCATTAGTTTTGTAACTTTGCTTTTGGCCATCCGTTGAAATAGTAGGCCGACATAAGAGGATTACTCTAATTCTGATAGAGACTAAAATTAGTGGTCATAGTAGGATTTCTATTCGACACAATTGGATGTTGGCAAGCCATGGTCCTTTTTTCATACTTCATCTTTTGGTATACCATACATTTTGAAACATTCTCTTGTATGTTATTGTTTCTTGGTAAGCCAATACAAGTATGCTTTTACTCCTAGCAGAGTAAATTCGAATTTCTCTTTTGCCCCGCATATGGAAGGAGCATGGGAAGTAAGGAAGATATAGCCTATTGAGGTATGGAAGATAACCATCCTTTTACGTGAGTGGTTCTTTTTCTTCCATTTGTAAGGCTATTATCATATCCCTAAAGCCTGGGTTAGAAGCATATTTAACTATCATAAAACATAGCTCATTGTAAGTTGCTATTGATATCCTATCTACCCTTGGCCATTGGGAAAGTGCATCGGCTACATGATTGTGCTTGCCAGCAATGTGAGCAAAGTAGAATTTAAATTGCAAAAAGAAATTTTCCTACCTCATTTGATTGTCCGAGAGCTTGGTTTGCATCATGAATGGAGTCCGCAAGAAGTACTTCCATGTGTCTAGAGCATTTAAAACAGCTCATAGGTCCTTTTGTATATGACCAACATTCGCTCATTGGAGTTGAGTCTTTGAATCTCGTATGCTATGGTATTCCCTTCTTGAAGCAAAGTTTTGCTCAAAGGCAATCATCCAGGCATTACATTGGACCTCAAATAGCTTTGAGAAATCCCATAAGTTGAGAGTCTCTTTAAACTTTTTAGAAATATTTTTCTCTCTTTGCGGTCCATGTATACTTAACGTTCTTTTTTGTTAAGTCATGTATTGGACCTGCTATAAGCATGGATTTTCCTATGAAGCATCTTTAGTATGCACTCATACCTTTAGAGCTTTGCAACTCATGTAGATTCCTTGGATTAGGCTATCTTTTATTACCTCTACTTTTTGTGGATCCATAGAAATACCACCATTAGAGATAATGTGACCTAATTATTGAATCTCTCTCGAAACTTACCAGTCCATGTTATTGCCTTTTTGAACTCCTCTTGTGGAGCTTGTAAAGCTCAATAAGGAGGCTTATTAGGCAATGAGCTTCATGGTAAAAGCTCCATTGTATGGCCATTGTCCCCTCATTGTGGAGATAGCTCACGGGGGTATCATCATTAAAAACATTTTGGAATCCATTTAGGAATTTAGACAATTCCAATTCCTCTTGATTCCCGTTTTTTTTAAAAATTTATTTATTTAATAATATTGTTATTGGTTGAAACATTAAATTCATTTATAGACTTTCTAACAAAAATCATATATATGAAAATATACATTTTCATTAACTTGTGAAAGCATGCATATTTACAAGGGATAGGATACTACCCGACTCATAAACATGTATGTACATATCTTCTAGCATAGGAAAAACAAAAGCTTTTTTCTATAAGCATCCTCTTTTGGAGTTTCCAACATAGAAACTCAAGGTGGTTTGTTGCGTGCATTTCTTTGGGGACAAGCACGATAGACATGCCCTTTGTTGTCCACACTTGTAGCATTTGTTATCCTTACGATAACACTCTAGCTCTATTGCAGAGAGTTTATTCTTACCTTTATAGACTCCTTTCTCCTTAATTTTGTTATCGGTGTTGCTAGAGTTGCCTTTGGAGGAAGTTTGAGCATTAGTCCTCCCTCTAGGCTCATTTTGATCCTTCACTTCCATGGGTTTAGAGTTTTTCTTAACCCCTTGTTGGGAATCGATTTGAGAGGCGACCATAGTATGGTGTATGATCGTCGATATGGTATTAGGCCTTTGTGAGTTAATATACTCGGCCTTCTCTTCAAAAATACCCGCACATAATTGTTGCTCTTGCTCCCCAAAGTCTATCTTTTTTGTAGATAGTGGCTTCGAGAAATAAATCCCAAAACTTATCTACATACTTTTGGATAGACTCGTAGGGAGAGAGTTTCAAGTTTTGCCATTTTGTGAGGACATTTTCTTGAGCGTTGATTGCCAGAAACTGTTTTATGATGGAGGCTCTTAAAGCCTTCCATGTCTTTGGAGCTTTTCTTTGGGCTTGTAGGCTATCCCACCATTGTCGAGCGGAACTTTGGTAATGCATAGATACTTGACGCAGTTTAGAGGACTCTGTGAAGCCCTCATCACCAAAGGCCGCATCAAGTTGTTGGATGAAGGCCAAGACCTTGTCCGTAGCACCAAAGGTGCCAGCATAGGCAAGGAAAGTGGTGTTCTTCCCTCCCTCTTTGAACTTCTTTAGCTTCTTGGACCTTCTCCATACCGGATAGAACTTGCGATGGCCTTTCCTCTGGGGCTCTTTGAGAGAAGAGCCGCTACCTTCATTGGAATATGAGGAAGTTGATGAAGATGGAGAAGAGGGTGACCTCTTTCTCTCCTTTTCCTTTATTTGGTACCTCTTTTCCCTTTTGTAATAACGAGGAGGAGGAATTTGCAGTGATCTTTCCCCCTTGGGGGAAGTTGGAGATCGTTGAGGCTGCCGTCTTCTTGGAGCCATATCTTTGGAAGTATTGGAAGACTCACTTCCTTCTCCTCCTCTTGGTGAAGGCTCTAAAGTAGAGACTTTGTCTTTCTTCTTGGATGGAGGTAAGCCCGCTAGTAAACATTTAAGCGCTTCGTATGGGTTCTCCTCTTCTCTCACCGTAGAGAGCCCTCTCTTGGAAATCTCATGAAGAGACTTCTCAGGTGCTCTCTCTTTTGGGGGAGTTTGGAGAATCCCATAACTATGAAGTTTTTGGAAAACTTCGCCTTGTAGGAATGGGTTTGCCATAGCTTGTTGCAGCTTAGAAACACGACATTTGATAAGCATGGGAGCATCATCATTAGCACTTTCATGTGAAAAATCAAAGCTATCAATGTTCATTCTACTCTCTTGATTATTGTCAGCCATGTTAACAAAATTTATGTTTATACTTAGTGTATGCTTTGGCAATACAAAACCTTAGTTGCCACTCCTCTTAGCCTTTGAAAATCGGCTCTTAAGTATCTACACCCACGGCTCAAAGTGGTTAATTATAGAGAGTAGAGGAGTAGGTATAACATAGCAGAGTTGCCAAGGGCTAGCTCCTTTCGGACTTCTTATGGCTCAATAATGGTAAAGCCGTAGGCAAGTCTAAAAAGACTCCATTATTAAGTCCAAAGCTCCCGAGGTGTGCACCATCCCCCACATAGTGGGCTTAACAAAACCGATATTAGATCCCAGTTCCACTTACCCTATTATAATTAACAACATCAACCATTTATAGGCTACTTAAGGACCCCTCTTCTTAAGCAAGAAAAGAGAAACCAAATGCTCTGATACCAATGTAATGGGAATGGCCTATGAACTTAGAGAATAGCGGAATTAAGAGAATTAGAGTGAGCAATTTTGAGAGCATAGAGGGTGAACTTAATTGGTAGTAGCAACTCTATCATAACACTTAATTAACTAGGCATGAACAATACTTTTACAAGAGAGAGAGTGTAGAGAATATGACAACAGTTGAGGACCGGATTTATGTGGAGCCGGTCCCCCCTCCAAAAGGCATTTGTATTATAGATTCTCTCATTAAGAGAGACTTGGTACAATACAATCTTTGTGTTCCTTGAGACCTCCTTGGCAATGTGAAGATGAAAGGTTCACACACCAAGCTTTTGCATAATTTCAACAATCAATCTTAGCTTGGAAACAATCAAGAACTTGTGAACATCATTAATCTTTGTGTTCCCTAAATCATTTGAGTGCATGAAGATGTATACTTTTTATGCATCAACTTGTGCTTAAAGCAATAATTAATCTACTTTGCAATACAATTATTCTACTTGCAATAAACCATTAGCCTTCTTGCAATAAGCATAACATGCACTTGTAGAAAGCTTTAACTATCCCAAGCCTCAGTCCCAGGACCTCAAACACCTTCGAAGGTGGAGAGAGCTAGCAGGGAATGAGGGTAGGGAAGAGGAAGAAGAAACATTTCATAGGAGAAAGAAGTAGTTCCTCACTTATCATACTCTTGTTGCTAGCATACATAATAGCATAGTAATGAAGAAGGAGGAGATTGAAAGCTTAAGCATTGAAGCATAGCTCTTGGTTGGATTTGCATTCCATAGCCAAGAGAGTTGGTGTAGGCTCTCAACTTCTCAAGGAGCTTGGAGAAGGAGATGGAGCTCTTGCACTTTGCATAGCACACCATGAGAGTGTTTGTGAGTGTGTGTGGGTGAGTATATCCCCTAAGCACCCCCCTAGCTTGCTTGGGTCGACCCCCCCTTGTAGCTCATGCTTGAAGCTCATTGGACCCCTCCAGGCCTAGCCAATCACAAGCAGGAGCCATTACAAGCAACATGGGTACCCTTGGGACAAGTGTCCCCCTTTCCCCTTTGAGAGAGAGGACTTGATAAATGCAAAATCAATTAATTAAATATCCTAAATTATCATTGGACCCCTTGGGTGGCCAGCCAATAGGCTTCAGGCACACCATGAGGGCAACATGGGGAGGAACTTGACAAGTGTCCTTGCTGCCTCTTCAAGCTGGGGCTTCCCTTGTGTGTGTGTGTGTGTGTGTGTGTGTGTGTTCTCTCTCATCCCCCCCTTTGTAGGCTCGCCCCCCTCCTTGTAGGGATCTTTTTGACTTTGGATGAGCAAGCCCCTTAGTCGTCAAGCATGACAAAGCACTTGAACTAGGGGGTGTTCCCACAAGCATCTCAGGCAAGCATCTCAAGGCACTTTAAGCACCTTAATCATGTAGCAAGTGAAGCACCTCAAGCATGGAGCCAGTCAAGCACCTCAAGCATCTTAATCAAGCACCTCAAACATGTCAAGCACCTCAAGCACGACAAGCACCTCAAGCAGGACAAGCACCTCGAGCTTAGGCCGGGTTCCCACCTCAAGCTCAGCCCTAGCTTGCCTAAGATCAAAGGACTTTTACACACATTATTGGAGGTCTTCAATGAAGCTAACCCTAAGGTCTTATGCTCCATTGGTTAGCCTTGCTCTTTGATAGACCATTTCTCATTTGGGCCCCTTAACCATTGGCCCCGTGTTGAGATAGATCTATAAGCACATGTCTATATCTTAACCCTTGTTCCCGTGTATTCTCCCACATTAAGTGATCAGTTTAATATGAGAAAATCATTTGGGTTGGATAGATATTAATTTTTATGACATTACCTCTCTCCTTGAAGGGCTCAAAATGCAAGGTAGTGCGAGACCATGGGGCTTTGAGGTGCAGGAAAGTATTCTTTGTGCCATAGCTAAAGAGAGAAGATTTGGTCATAAAAAGGATGGCATATCACGCGCCAAGAAGATAAGGTAGGCAAGGGGTTAGGGTCCGTGAGCAAGGCAGGTAATCCCTTAGGGCACTGCACTCCATGACATCAAGGCAAGTAAGCATTTAGGACAATAACCTTGAAGGCAAGACACGCCCCCTTTTTTGAAAAATATATATAGTATTCTTGACAGCAAAGTCGACTCACTCTTATTCATTACCTATACCAGAGGTTTGTGAACATATGTGTTACTACCCATTCCCATTTGCGTGTGGGGAAACTATGCCTCAGGTTTGAGAGCCAGGGATAAGACCTTTGTGAAAAGAGAGAGAGAGAGAGAGAGAGAGAGAGAGAGAGAGAGAGAGAGAGAGAGAGAGAGAGAGAGAGAGAGAGAGAGAGAGAGAGAGAGAGAGAGAGAGAGAGAGGGATCACCCAAAAAGGATAACAGGAAAAAAGGGGAAAAAGAGGGGGCCAACCCAACCATGAAGAGTAAAGGATGAGACCAATAAATTTTAAGAATACTTTCACCTATACCTCATTGCATAAAAGCCATGCAAATGACACCTCTTAAAGTAAAATTGTAAAAACCTTACAGGTAATATGTAGAGGTCCCTAGCAGCTAGGGACTCTACTATACCACTAGAGAGAGTAGGCATTCACACAATTTTATCCTTTAAAAAGCCGTATTGAACCATGGAAAAAGACAACCAATATTTGCAACCACCCATTTGAGACTAGTCCTAGCATTTTGAGTACAATAGATGCCGTCATAGTGAGAGAAAAAGGAGGGTTTTCTATACGCAATCTTGCTACATGAAGGATCCATGATTTCCATGCATGTGTATTAGACAAAGGAGTATCCTGTTACCTACCACCATCACCCACAAAAAAACCAGAGATTGTTAGTCTGTTAGGTGGAAGGAAAGTGTCATAAGATGCTCCTACATGTTACAGATGTTGATCTAATATACAAAGCAAGAAAACTATAAACTCACAAAACCTAATTAGAAGAGGCCATTTTCAGGATTGGGTGTGGGGTGTGATGTTTTTGCAGCAAGTAGTAATGCTCTTCTCCCTATGTGCAAATGTCTTGGGAAAAGGTCACCTTATATATATGCTCTCTCCTTTTGTCTCTCCACGAGAAGGAGTCAGATGGAAGGAGTGGGGTATTTATTTTCCCATGTCAAAGGATAGTGGTCACTTATGGGTATTATTAAAGTGAGTGTGTATGTGGACAAGTAAAGGCACTCACTTTGCCCTTTCCCCTTCTTTTTGTTTTCTAGAAGGTCTCATATATAGCTTATGTGTATATGTGGGACCCCTTCCATAAGGGGGGTGTATTTTGCTAAGAAGTCCATCCGATATAAGAGGTGCTTCCGTTGGGTTAAAGAGGGAGAGAGAGAGAGAGAGAGAGAGAGAGAGAGAGAGAGAGAGAGAGAGATAGAAGTAGACGAGAGAGGGAGAGAGAGAGAGATAGAGATAGAAGTAGATGAGAGAGGGAGAGAGAGAAATAGAGACAGGGAGAGTGTGAGGTCCCTGCCCCTTGTCGAGAGGAGCGGAGTACCTTTGATAGGTCTCCAATCCTGAGAAGGAAAAACCAATGGACAGTGCCTTAGCTACTACGTAGCCACGGGCATGAACCGTTAGTGAAGGATTGGTCGTATCTCACTATGGCGGAGCATGACCACCATAACCCTATCTAAAAACTATCTATAATCAATTATACCTAAAAGTATAAATCTTAGAGTGACCAACCTGTGTGCTTTTTTACCCATGTTTCAGAAGCATAGCCGCCAAGGTTTGTCTCTTTTAAGATTTATGACTAAAAAAAAATTCTAGCGTTGGAAAGTTACCCGACTCATCGGGTCCACCCATCCATAGAATGATACCGTCGGGGTATCATTCTCCCACTTTTCACACCACACTCACCCTTCTTTTGGTATCTAATTACTACCACACTGTTTAAACATCCATGTTCCTTTACTTTATTTATGATACTGGTTCGTTAAAACAGCCCTTCAAACAGTATTACAAACAATAGTCAAACAAGAAGTGGTCCAATTTTAAATGAACAACCCTTGGATTAGGTTCACTCAAGAATCTCTATTGGCGCTATTATGTCCGATCGGTATATACATTATTTACAAAAACCCTTTTCCTCATGAGCGTCCCATACCGCTCGACAAGTACTCGTTGTGCTAATCTGGACGTACTCCCATCACAGCAACAACGGTGCCAATCTAGGCGTCATCCTCACGCCACTGCAAAACAAAACTGCAGTATCCAACTGGGCTAATCTGGGTGTACTCCTGGGTGCCATCTCACGCCTCGGCATCTCACGTCTCGGCAACTGCCACATAATACCAGCGCTAATAAGTATAGATACTTGAGAGAAACCATACCGAAGGTTTTGGAAAAACATTCTTTCCTATAGCAACCAGTTTAACCAGACATTCTTTCCTACTTGTCAAACATATGCCGAGTTTCTTGGGGTTAAGCCCCGTGGTTTTGGTCTGTGTTTTCTTTTCATAAGGTAAATAATATATTTCTATGGTCTGGCATATGCAATGATGCATAACTTGAAACTGCAATACTAACATGTACCATAGCTCCAATTGGTCCGATTGCTGGAGACATAGCATGTTCCGCAGAAGTTCCACCGTTACTTGTACCAGCTTCATGATCATTAGCGCCTTGGGTTCGAGCACACTTTGGAGCCATTTTTTTGTACTACACTTATGTTATACACTTAGACCTTTAAATTGGTCAATTTCCCTAGTAGTCTCCTTGTTTCCAAAGAGAGTCTGTAATTTAAACCCTCGCCAACTCGGATTCACACTTAGTGTTGTTGTTCTACATCTAATTTCTATACATCAAATATTTGCTAATCGTGATTAATCAAAAATTAAGTGTGTAAACTATGAGTGAAAGTTTAGGAATGCATTACTTTTATGCTTCACATTTCTAATCAAATTCTAACTTCAATTTCTATACTTCAACTAAATCAATTTTTAGTATTATTCAAAATTCTACTTAATCTAATTGACAATAAAATTGGTGAATGAGAATTTCATCATGTATAATAAGAATATGATGAGTTCTCTTATGTAGTAACTTTCAATTAACTATGCATAAGTTAATAGTGAAGATGTGCTAACTAGAGAGAGTAGGTATACTTAGAGAGATTAAAGTAAGAGAAAACATACACACACATCTTTTCTAAAGTTAATTGAATCTTACTAATCCATTAGAAGGATTAGAGTAAGAGATAGCACACACACACACATATCCTTCTTAAAATTTATTAAATCTTACTAATATATTAGAGAAATTAGAGTAAGAGATAGCACACACACACACACATATCCTTCTTAAAACTAATTGAATCTTACTAATCTATTAGAGAGATTAGAGTAAAAGATAGCACACACACACACATATCCTTCTTAAAACTAATTGAATCTTACTAATCTATTAGAGAGATTAGAGTAAAAGATAGCACACACATGCACATATCCTTCTTAAAACTAATTGAATCTTACTAATCTATTAGAGAGATTAGAGTAAAAGATAGCACACACACACACATATCCGCATTTTTGGTACCCTTGTGGTACCCATCAGCTTGACCACTTTGTCATTATCATCAAAAGATAAGGCCACAGAGCCCCCCCTCATTTAGTCAAGACTAGCCTCTCCTTTTCATTTGACAATGTGTCCCACTTTGTCCCCTGTTATGTGAGTCCAAGTGAGTCCATGTGCCTTCATTTGTCATCCCTGTGTATTCTTTTGTCTTTATAATTATTTTATTTATTTCCTTAATGATAATTTACTTTACATTTTTAAGTTAAACTTTACAGTCTTATATTATCTTTACAGTAGTAAAAGAAAATTCTACAACCAGTAAATAAGTCTTGCAATAAGTTAGTTAGTGATTTATAGAGCTAAACATGTCAGAATTTTGTAGAGTAAATTTTACATTCTAGGTTTTCTCAACCTACGATTCATAATTTGAACTCGAATATCTTAAATAATGAGTGACGGTTAAAAAAAATTCAAATGCGTAATAGAACTTGTGTGAAATTTGAAAGTAGAGACCTTACAATCTCCCCAACTTAGAATTTGAGATGCCCTCATCTCAAGAATAGTGAAGGGTAATCCTTAAGAAGGGATGTCTCATCTTCCCAAGTAGCATCTTCTATAGGAAAATCCTTCCATAAGATAAGATGTTCTTTGATGAATCTATTTCTAAGCTTTCTCTCACGAGTTTCTAGGATAGTATTAGGTTGGAGTTGTAGAACATCTTGAGCAGGTAAAATGATTTGCTCATCATCAAGGACATGGTCAGGGTTATATACATAAGGTTTTAACAGACTTACATGAAATACATCATGCACTTTGAGATGAGAAGGGAGTTTTAGTCTATAAGCTTGATCAATTACAACCTTGATTATTTCGTAAGGTCCACAATATCGGTAGCTCAGCTTCTTATACCTTCCGAGAGACAAATTGCTCTTTTTGGGCTTTACTCGTAAGAAAACTTTGTCACCTTCTTTGAAAATCCGATCAGATCTTTTTAAGTCGGCGTACTTCTTTTGTCGATCTTGAGCTGCTTGAATATCCCTTCGAATAGCTTTGGTTTGAGCTTCCATTTCTTCAAGCATTTTCTTTGAGGCTTCTACCCGTATAGTGGGGTCAGAAAAGTTAAGAGGTGATAAACATTCTTGACTATAAAGAGCATTAAAAGGTGTCATTCCAATACTTCTATGAGTAGAGGAATTGTATGCATACTCTACCAAGGGTAGGTATTGAATCCACTTGCGAGGTTCTCTATTGCAGTAGGCTCTGAGGATATCTTCAATTACTTGATTAACTCTTTCAGTTTGGCCATTAGTTTGAGGATGATAAGCAGTACTAAAACATAACTGGGTTCCAATAGCTTGAAACAATGATACCCAAAACTTTGAAGTAAACTTGGCTCGATGACAATCCTCTTGGGTAAACCATGAATTCTAAAAACCTCCTTCACAAACAGATGAGCAGTATCTGAAGCTGTAAAGGTTATCTTGGTGAGCCACTTTAGTAAGCAAGTCGACTATGACCATGATTGAATCATAGCCAGCTTGAACAGAAGGAAACCCGGTGATAAAGTCCATGCTAATACATCTAAAGGATGTAAATTACCTGGCATCTTTAGTCTCTCTGCCTTAATCCTTTGACAAGACAAACACTGCTTGACATAGCGAAGGACATCACCCTTCATACCTTGCCAATAGTAACTTCTGTGAATTGCATTGATGGTTTTGGCATAACCTGGATGTCCTGAAGTTGGGCCATCATGTGCTTCATATAGGATAGCATTCCTTAGGGTAGAATCCTTAGGTATACATAGTCGATTCCTATAGTAAATTTTCCCATCTTCTAAGGAGTAATGTAGAGGTTTAGGCTGATTTGATGATACCCTCTCTTCACGTAAGATACTAGCAAGCATCTGGTAATCTGCATCTCTGACAGTAGCATCCGAGACCTTGTCTAAAATAGGGTTGTTAGCCATGGAAATTGCCCCCAGAAAAGCTTTACGACTTAGGGCATCTGCCACAACATTATCCTTACCTGGTCTAAATTTAATATCAAAATCATATTCATGCATGAGCTCTATCCATCTCCTTTGTCTCATGTTAAGGTTAGGTTGGGTAAAAATCCACTTAAGACTCTTGTGATCTGTTACCAATTGGAATTTGCATCCCAATAGATAATGTCTCCGTAGCTTGAGAGCGTGAATAACTGTGAGCAATTCTAAATCATGTGTAGCATAATTCACTTCATGAATCCTAAGCTTCCGAGAAGTATAAGCTACAGGCCTTCCTTCTTGAGTAAGGACTCCTCCTAATGCAAGGTTACTAGCATCTATGATCACCTCGAATTCTTGGGTGAACTCTGGAAGTTTTAAGGGAGGTTATGAAGCAAGATACTCCTTAAGCTGTTTGAAGCAAGATTCATGTTTTTCTTCCCAAAGTATCGTAGCTCCTTTCTTTAGCAAGTTGGTTGGTGGTGCAGCTTTAAGAGCATAGTCCTTTACAAAGATCCTGTACCACCCTGTGATACCTAAGAACCCTCTGACTTCGGTTTGTGAAGTGGGTTGAGGCCATTCCACAATATCCTTGACTTTGTCAGGGTCAACAGAGACTCCTTTAGGTGAAATGATAAACCCTAAGTAACAGACCTTAGGGGTAAAGAAGGTACATTTGCTTTTCTTTGCATACAGCTTATTTCGGCGTAAAAGCTCTAACACTTTCCTAACATGTCCTTCATGCTCTTCTTCTGATTTGGAATAAATTAAGATATCGTCAAAGAATACTAGGACAAAATTGTCCAAGAATTCTCTAAAGATATCGTCCATCAGACGATTGAAAGTTGCAGGAGCATTCGTAAGTCCGAAAGCGATCACTGTAAATTCGTAATGACCATAACGAGTGTTGAAAGATGTTTTGGAGATATCAGCCTCCTGGATTAGAATTTGATGATAGCCAGATCGAAGATCGATCTTTGTGAATATTTTGGCTCCATGAAATCTGTCCTGCATCTCATCAATACGAGGAATTGGATATTTATTCTTGATGGTAACCTGATTTAAGCCCCTATAATCTATGCAAAGTCGAAGAGAGCCATCCTTTTTCTTTTGGAAGAGAACAGGTGCACCCCATGGAGATGTACTAGGTTGGATAAACCCTTGCTCAATCAACTGCTTGAGCTGCTCCTTGAGTTCTATAGCCTCTGGAAGTGACATCTTGTACGGCGCTCTTGAGACTAGTTCACTACCTGGAAAAATTTTGATTTCATGGTCTACCTCTCTAGGTGGTGGTAGTTTAGAAAGTTCAGCGGGGAAAACATCCGAAAATTCTTCTAGCCACATTGTTTCAGGGTTGGAAGAAGATTTTTCTACTTTGTTTAGCTTGACTACAAAAATTGTTGACCCTTGCGTAACCCTTTCAAAAGACGATTAGCTTTGACCAAGTAAGCTTTTGGTCATCCATTCTGGCCTTGAATAGTGACTTCTTGACCTTGGTTGTCCACAAAAGTAACACTTCCTTGGGCACAATGGATATTGGCATTATGACTGGCTAACCAATCCATTCCAAGAATTCGGTCATAGATTCCTATGGGTAAGGTTCGAAAAGTAGCAGAAGTAGAATATTCTCCCAACTTGAAATCTATTTTTCCCACAGTGTACTGAGATAACATCTCCTTTCCATTGGCTAATTCAACTCTCATCTTTCTTGCAGGGTGTTGATTAAGTCCTAACATCCTTAAACATTTAGGTGACAAGAAAGAATGAGTACTGCCACAATCAATAAGAAGCTCAAATTTTTCACCTTGGTGATTTGTAGGTGTTTGAATGACATCATATTGGGGTGAAAGCATGGAATGGTGGCTCAAATAGCTGTGTCCATGGACACCTACTATGAAAAACTTTGGCCTACAATTAGACATGAATTCACATAAAATTTCTATCATGATATATGTCAATGGATAGCTCTTAAAGAATAAAATGTAGAAGTGCAATCACTTATAAATTTTATTTAGTTTGTATTCTTTTTTCCACAAGATTGTTTTTGTGATATGCTATCTAATAGCTTAAATATCATTCCACCTATTCATGCTTTCACCCATTGTTGTCTTGCTCTTGGGTTATCAATTGCAGCATGTAGAGTTGCTCTTTCCTCTTGTTCTTCTCCCAATGTTGGTTCTCCTATGATAGCATTGACTCTGGCAGCCATTCCGTGCCCTCGATCTCGTCCTCCATTTCTTCCTCCACGATTTATTATTTGGCCTCGTCCTCTAGCTCGATTAGCTGTATTTGTTGCGGAGACTCGCCTAGGACATACATTCTTGAAATGTCCTAGCTCGTTGCATTCATAGCATCTAAGATCTGCATTTTGAGCTCCATTTGCTGAAGCTGCAACTATTGGATGAGTTTGGTGAACTGGGTGAACTTGCGTTTGGTTCCACATCATAGGCAGTCCTCTCCTTCCAACATTCCTTGTATTTCCATTTCGTACCCTTTGAGAGTTTGACATCTCTTTAGCTAAGGGTTTAGCTCTTAAAAGAGCATCTTGCAAATTTACAGGCCTCATGGCTTCTAGACGTGTATTTAAAGGAGCATTTAGCCCTTGGTAGAAACGGGCTACTTGTTGATCTGCGGTCATTGGCGGAGCATAGCGCCTAAGAGTTACAAATTTGGAGTAGTATTCTTCCACTGCAAGATGAAACTGACATAAGTTGAAGAATTCATTCATCTTAAGGGATTCGTGTGTAGGTGGAAGATAACGTCCTTTGACAACATACTTAATATCTTCCCAAGTTTGAGTGTTTTGAGCTACTTGATTATCTTTGCAGTGTTGTTTCCACCAAAGCTTGGCATCCCCCGTAAGACGAAACATAGCCAACATTGCTTGGTTATTGGGAGTAGTACCAGCAGCAGCAAAATAATCCTCCATCTCTTCGAGCCACACTTCTGCATTGCGCGCAACTAGGGCTCCTTCCCCTTTGAAAGAGGGAAGTTTAGCTTGCTTGAGAAGTAGCTTTTTCTCTTGAAGAGACATGTACACCGCACTCTATGCAATATAGATTAAGTGAAACTTTATTGGATACTCTAACTTTAATCCACTTTAAGGCAAGACTTGATCAGACAATAATACAAACAAAAGATAATATTAATCCAAAATTTATTTATATACACATTATTTGCTACCAAGGTTTGTAGTCTTTAGGTACAAGGATTGTAATGTCTCTATATTTTGAGTTTAGTAACTACAAAAGGATAGGCTAAAGGATCAAAATAATAAGTTTCTTTTGACCCTTGAAAGCTACGAGATACACATATGGGTCGAATCCTACCACCATGGATAACTTTTGTAACTTGGTTATAGACCCATTGAGTATGAGATATCTTTTCTCCTCCCAAGGTAAAGGTAGCATCCGGATTCTTAGTACCAATGAAAAGATAAACTTTGATGACTTTTAACTCCTCTGCCCATCGAAGTTTCTTGAGGCTGGTATCCATGCACCATATCTTGTCAGCATCGATGGTATAGATTCCTCCAGATGGACTCCAGTTCATGCCCCATCCTCTATGCACCCTTGGGATAGGTGGTGCAAACACACTATCCAAAATCATCATCACCCTTTTTCGAAACTGATAATTTGGTGATTGGCATGCATTTTCAAACATGATGGTGAACACCTGGAATTTTTGGTAGGATGAATGAACATTTTCCTGTACCAGGAAAGTTCAGTCTTCAATACCATATAAAAACTCAAAATAATTTTTTTAGGTTCTTCTATTATTTCAAACATTCGCATCCTTCAATATCCAAACATCAATCTAAAAATCTCCCCAAGCTTTAACCTAGGTTCTGATACCATTGTGAGGTCCCTGCCTCTTGTCAAGAGGAGCTGAGTACCTTTGATAGGTCTCCAATCCTCAGAAGGAAAAACCACGGGCATGAACCGTTAATGAAGGATTGGTCGTATCTTGCTATGGCGGAGCATGACCACCATAACCCTATCTAAAAACTATCTATAATCAATTATACCTAAAAGTATAAATCTTAGAGTGACCAACCTGTGCGCTTTTTTCCCCATGTTTCAGAAGCATAGCCGCCAAGGTTTGTCTCTTTTAAGATTTATGACTAAAAAAAAATTGTAGCATTGGAAAATTACCCGACTCATCGGGTCCACCCATCCATAGAATGATATCGTCGGGGTATCATTCTCCCACTTTCCACACCACACCCACCCTTGTTTTGTTATCTAATTACTACCACACTGTTTAAACATCCATGTTCCTTTACTTTATTTATGATACTGGTTCGTTAAAACAGCCCTTCAAACAGTATTACAAACAATAGTCAAACAAGAAGTGGTCCAATTTTAAATGAACAACCCTTGGATTAGGTTCACTCAAGAATCTCTATTGGCGCTATTATGTCCGATCGGTATATACATTATTTACAAAAACCCTTTTCCTCATGAGCGTCCCATACCACTCGACAAGTACTCGTTGTGCTAATCTGGACGTACTCCCATCACAGCAACAACGGTGCCAATCTAGGCGTCATCCTCACGCCACTGCAAAACAAAACTGCAGTATCCAACTGGGCTAATCTGGGTGTACTCCCACCACAGCATCAGTGGTGCCATCCTGGGCGTCATCTCACGCCTCGACAACTGCCACATAATACCAGTGCTAACAAGTAGAGAGACTTGAGAGAAACCATACCGAAGGTTTTGGACAAACAATCTTTCCTATAGCAACCAGTTTAACCAGACATTCTTTCCTACTTGTCAAACATATGCCGAGTTTCTTGGGGTTAAGCCCCTTGGTTTCGGTCCGTGGTTTCTTTTCATAAGCTAAATAATATATTCTTATGGTCTGGCATATGCAATGATGTATAACTTGAAACTGCAATACTAACATGTACCATAGCTCCGATTGGTTTGATTGGTGGAGACATAGCATGTTCCGCAGGAGTTCCACGATTACTTGCACCAGCTTCATGATCAGTAGTGCCTTGGGTTCAAGCACGCTTTGGAGCCATTTTTCTGTACTACACTTATGTTATACACTTAGAACTTTAAATTGGTCAATTTCCCTAGTAGTCTCCTTGTTTCCAAAGAGAGTCTGTAATTTGAACCCTCGCTAACTCGGATTCACACTTAGTGTTGTTGTTCTACATCTAATTTCTATACATCAAATATTTGCTAATCGTGATTAATCAAAAATTAAGTGTGTAAACTATGAGTGAAAGTTTAGGAATGCATTACTTTTATGCTTCACATTTCTAATCAAATTCTAACTTCAATTTCTATACTTCAACTAAATCAATTTTTAGTATTATTCAAAATTCTACTTAATCTAATTGACAATAAAATTGGTGAATGAGAATTTCATCATGTATAATAAGAATATGATGAGTTCTCTTATGTAGTAACTTTCAATTAACTATGCATAAGTTAATAGTGAAGATGTGCTAACTAGAGAGAGTAGGTATACTTAGAGAGATTAAAGTAAGAGGAAACATACACACACATCTTTTCTAAAGTTAATTGAATCTTACTAATCCATTAGAACGATTAGAGTAAGAGATAGCACACACACACACACATATCCTTCTTAAAATTTATTGAATCTTACTAATATATTAGAGAAATTAGAGTAAGAGATAACACACACACACACACATATCCTTCTTAAAACTAATTGAATCTTAGTAATCTATTAGAGAGATTAGAGTAAAAGATAGCGCGCACACACACATATCCTTCTTAAAACTAATTGAATTTTACTAATCTATTAGAGAGATTAGAGTAAAAGATAGCACACACACACACATATCCTTCTCAAAACTAATTGAATCTTACTAATCTATTAGAGAGATTAGAGTAAGAGATAACACACACACACACATAGCTAATTGAATCTTACTAATCTATTAGAGAGATTAGAGTAAGAGATAGCGCACACACACACACACATAGCTAATTGAATCTTACTAATCTATTAGAGAGATTAGAGTAAGAGATAGCACACATACATCATTCCTAAAGTTAATTGAATGCTTAATTTATACGCACCTTATTAGTCCTCTAGAGTTTTTTCTCTCTTAGTGGTTTGTGGACGCCTTCTCTCTAAGAGAAGTGGCAACACTTCGTGAGCGCTATAGAGGCAATCTCTATCTCTAAAGTGTGAGCATGGATGCTCTATTTATAGCAGAAAAGAAAACGTCCAATTTTTTTTTCCAAAAAAAAATAAAATTTTATTTTCTATTTTTTTCCTCAAAAATCATATCCGCGTTTTTGGTACCCTTGTGGTACCCATCAGCTTGACCACTTTGTCATTATCATCAAAAGATAAGGCCACACAGCCCCCCCTCATTAAGATTAGTCAAGACTAGCCTCTCCTTTTCATGTGACAGTGTGTCCCACTTTGTCCCCTCCTATGTGAGTCCAAGTGAGTCCATGTGCCTTCATTTGTCATCCCTGTGTATTCTTTTGTCTTTATAATTATTTTATTTACTTCTTTAATGATAATTTACTTTACATTTTTAAGTTAAAATTTACAGTCTTATATTAACTTTACAATAGTAAAAGAAAATTCTACAATTAGTAAATAAGTCTTGCAATAAGTTAGTTAGTGATTCATATAGCTAAACATGTCAGAATTTTGTAGCGTAAATTTTAAATTCTAGGTTTTCTCAATCTACGATTCATAATTTGAACTCGAATATCTTAAATAATGAGTGATGGTTAAAAAAAATTCAAATGCGTAATAGAACTTGTGTGGAATTTGAAAGTAGAGATCTTACAGAGAGGGAAAGAGAGAGATAGAGAAAGAGAGGGAGAGAGAGGGGGAGATATATATATATATATATATATATATATATATATATATATATATATATATATATATATAGAGAGAGAGAGAGAGAGAGAGAGAGAGGGGGGGGGGGGGGGGGAGAGAGACAGAGAGGGAGAGGGAGAGGGAGATAAATAGAGAAAGAGAGGGAGGGTCAGATAGAGAGGGAGAGAGAGAGAGAGATAAGGAAAGAGAGAGATAGATAAAGGGAGAGAAATAGAGAAAGAGAGGGAGAGTAAGATAGAGAGGGAGAGGGAGAGATAGGGAAAGAGAGGGAGAGAGAGAGAGAGAGAGAGAGAGAGTTGGATAGAGAGAGAGAGAGAGAGGTATGTGCATGTGAGCTTACAAGGACATAAAGGGTATTGGTTGTAGGCAAAGAAACCAATTTTTGGTAAAAAGACCGTCATTAGGAAATTTTGGAGGTCATTTGGAGGGCTTTATTGAAGAGAGAGAAAAGAAGGCGCAGCCAATGAGCAGCAACCTTACGTAACGTAGAAATACATGGAAAGCAACACAAAAATGAAAGAAAAGATTTTGGAGGTCATTTGGAGGGCTTTATTGAAGAGAGAGAAAAGAAGGCGCAACCAATGAGCAGCAACCTTACGTAACGTAGAAATACATGGAAAGCAACACAAAAATGAAAGAAAAGATTTTAAAATATTGAGTTTTGTCCCATTTTTGTAAGGTAACTTCCTGCTTTCACAAAGTAGGGCCCATTGCTAGTAGCCGTCAAGTTCATGACACCTGACTGCTGATTGATAGCTAGCTCTCTCCTTTCATCAAAAGATATCCACTACCTTTACGAAAGGCTTTCAAACCTCATTCTCCCTCCATTTTACCTATGGCTTCGTCTTCTACCCGCCCAAGAAGTTCTAGAGGTTGCTCTACACTGTCCCCAACCAGCCTCACCATTAGTGTGCCAAGAAGACCATGTAGTAGCATAAGCACTATCTCAATCTCAAACTCTCTCACTACAGATAATAGGTGGCAGAGCAGAGGATAAGCAAAGGTTCTTGGGTTCTTATGCAGCCAAGAAGGAGAAAAAGCTCGAAAGCAACAAACATATTTTGTTTTGCATGGAAAGCAAGAGTTCTGGATTTCAAAGTTGAGGTCGATAAGAAGACTGTGAAAGAAGTCTTTGTTCAACATGTTTTCACTCACTCCGATGTGATTGCTAATGGCAGCGATGTCTCCATGGTGCATAATCCACGGTGCAACTGTAAGTTAATTATTTAGCACTCCTCTATAAATGTTATCTTAATTCCAAATGAGAATCTATTTTTTTTCTTCTTTTATCGGTATATAATTAGGTTATACAGATATTTGTATTTATTTCTATTCTATTACATTCACAGATGTTTATCCTTCGTCATATGAGGAATGGGAACCACTGGAGTGCATTATGGGTCTCATCTCTATGACCTATGCTCATATTGGAGTCTTGCAATATACTAGTAGAACTAGAAAAAGCCTAGTAGATGAGGGTGTTTTCTTCTATGACCATTTCTACCAACTCAATCAACGGAATCAAAGAGGAATTTTGGTGGAAGGTTCCACTACCAACCAACTGGAACTTTGTGGATTGGCATGTTCCCAGCACAACAATGAGTGAGGCATTGAGGAGCAGGCTCTATAGGGATGTTCAGAGGTCTCTCCAAAACTCTGTACCTACTAAATTGGTGAAACTTGCAAATTTTTGTCATATTGGTCTCTTTGCTGAGTTATTTCATACCTGCAAAGTACATGCTGCTTCAAGTGATTAAAGTGATTGATGTGAGAGATTGGATTGTGTGCAAGATGGCCTTCAAACGACGGTGGGGATATAGTAGTGCTGGATGGATTAAGTAAACCCTTGTGTGGTGTGTCATCAATCAACAAAGTGTTGAAAGAATCATAAGGTACATTGATCTGCACAAAGGGCTTGTAGAAAAGTGGTACATGCAGTAGGTTTAGTCGGGTGGAAATGTCCCACAATGGTATTACAGTTTCTTTGACTATACACAAAATAAAAAGTCGATCTCGCTGAATTTCAGCCAAATTACAAACTATGGAAACAAGGGGATTCAGGTTATGGGCTTGCATTGAAGACCAAATAGCCACCCTAAACCTTGGAATCAACAAATTCAAAATTTCCTTTGTGCCTGATCGAATTAATACTCTGACATTTCCCAAGCGGAAACTACGTAAATCGGAGAACTCTGTATGTACACTATACGGCTGTTGTAGGAGTAATAATCCATTCAGATCCAAGATAATCAGTCTCTGAAATCATTGTGTGCATACATATAAGTAGTTAGAAACAAAAAAGCATTAATTATTTAAGTACAATGGATATTACCGGAACAACCATATCTACTTGAAGCAAGAGTCTCTATTGGTCATTTCTAATTTTGACATTTTGTTGTTGAGTATCGATGTTTCCTTGTGTATTACCAAGCGTATCCACCTCTTGTACTTGTGCAGTACATGACTCTTGTGTTTCCATGGCTGAATGGTTAACCTGCTCTATTGTTTGTTCCTGGCCTTGATTTGCAATATTGGCCTCCTCCCCTAGCACTCCCTTATTCTCATCTGCTGTGCCTAGAACCTCTGTTGCATTCTTCGTCTCCGAGGAGCATTTTACATCTGTATTTGCAGGGGCTTGGTCTACTTCGTAGTGCTCAACCCCAACTTTGGATTCAGCCGCTCCAACTGCAAAGTTTATCGGTGTCTTTTCCTCTAATATGGGGTCAGTTTGAGGAATTTGGTTTAAGGTGTTGGATACTGGCTTGACTACCTCTTTACCGGTCATTGTTAAAGCTATAATATGGTCGTTGACAAAACTCTCCTCTGCATCTAAAATTCTTGGGTTGAAAGAGATAGTAGATGTTGAATCATTGAAGCGCGGTACCTTTGTAAATATTCTATTGTATAATTTTCCATAGCATTCCACAAAATAAGGTTAACTTGTGGTCAATACTTTAATTAATAATAGCACTAATTTTGGACCATACCATTACAAGGAAATACCTTTGACATAAATGGATGAAGAGAAAAAAAACTCTGGAGTATATACTCTGCATGGAGAAGACATCTCCAACCGCAAGAATTTGGATCTGTCTGATTAGGGACATTGACAGCTTTAAAGGTGGACTTGTACAGTTCATGATTTCCACAGAGTTTCTCATAGACATGAAGTAATCTTTTTATACATCTGTAAACAGTGAAGGTTATTTATTATTAACAATATTCAGGACATCAACCATTCCCCAAATAAACACTAAAGGTTTTATCAACACTTACACTATTATCTCTGAATGTGTTGCTTGTATGGAGTTGATAGTCCATACCACTTGCTTTTCCAATTCTATACATACAAGGCTCCAATGATTTGTTGATTCGTATGGCAACACCAGAGTTTTCACATGGAGCATTAGATAGTGTATAAACCATCTCTCCAATGTGCCATGTGGGGTGTTCTTTATTCAGAGTGGCACAGACATTTGTGGATCTAAACTATAAATTTCATTTTGGGTTTCTTGAGGGAGCTGGCTCTTTATTAGCTTAAAATCACAAACAAGTATTTAATTAGAGGCCAAGTACCAACAAAGAAAGATCTTAAAGGTAGAGATGAGCACTTACTTTAGGCATACATAAACAATAGTGTCGCTAATTTGTGCCCTATTTCCCTCATCGTGTGTCTGAATCCTATTGGATGGCCTTTAGGGAGGTCTAATGAGAATTTAGATGCTTTAAAACAATTAATTAAGATCTCTTTAGAAAAGGGGGAAAGAAGGAAACTTGCCAAATGCTACCCATACTGCTTGATATGAACATAGCTTGTGATTGGCCAGGGTTGGCATAGACCAATTAGGAGCAAGCTAGAGTCAAGAGAGAGAGATGTGGACGAAGGCAAGGGAGAGCCCTCCTTTTTTCACATTCGTGTGTACACAAACACACTCTCTTATGTGTTGAGAAATAGTCCATCTCCTTCTCCAAGGTTGAGAAGTAGAGATCCTACACCAACACCTCTTGGCTATGGAATGCAAATCCAACTACGAGTCAAGCCTCAATGGCATGATCATCTTCTCTACCATCTATATTACTATGCTAAGCTAGGCTTCAAGAGTAATCTATGGTCAGACAAGTACTTATTTCTTGTATGCTACATCATCTTCCTCTTCCCTTCCCTCCCTCCTTGCTAGCTCTCTCCAACTTTGAAGGTGTTTGAGGTCTTGGGATTGAGTTCAGGGACAAGTTAATGTTTTTGCAAGTTAGTTATGGGCATAATACTCGTGCATGAAGCTTACCATCTTCATGGCATCATTAAGGTCTCAACTAGGAGCAAAGCATGTATTATACCAAGTCTCTCTTCAAGGGAGAATCTATAATACAAAATTCGTTTGGAGGGAGGAGTGGCTCCAAGTAAATCCGGTCCTCGATTTTTGTCAATTTCTCTAATTATCTCTTTCTCCCCCCCCCCCCCCCCCCCCCCCTCTCTCTCTCTCTCTCTCTCTCTCTCTCTCTCTCTCTCTCTCTCTCTTGGAAGTATTGTTCATGCCAAGCTAGCAAGTTATAATGTTTATTTTAAAACCTTCAATTGAGTACTCTATGTCTGTTTATTAAGAATCCTCTTAAGGGACTGCTCACTATTGTTACTTATATTGCGCTACAATCAATGCTAATAGCCATATTCTGTTACAAGAAGCATTTATAATAGCTTGCTAGGAGATCTTGGTCTTTGAAGTCAATTTGAAAATTGAATCTCTCTTCCTTTCCACTCAAAATTGATTACAAACTCTCTGTCTTGACGTAGAATGATGATAGCTCTCATAAAGGTCGACATGGTTGTATCAATGAATGACAAGAGACATTGTATAAATGCACTCTTGTGTTGACTATGAAAGACATACGATCATGATACTTTTGAGGCCCTTGATCCTGATTAGGTGCTCCCCTCTACTTACTATCTATGTAGTGCAACCTTGCCATGCCATAGTCCATGGGTACAATATGAGCCATCTCCTGTTTTAGGTGTCGCTAAAGAGTACCTATCTAGAAATTAGTATCATTGTTTGCCACCTTGCCATCTAGAAATCACTATCATTGTTTTTCACCTTGCCATGTTTTCACTATCATAGGCTTTGTGTGTGTGTTTGTGTGGGTGTGGGTGTGGGTGTGTGTGTGTGCGCGCGCGCGCGCGTGTGTGTGTGTGTGTGTGTGTGTGTGTGTGTGTGTGTGTGTGTGTGTGTGTGTGTGTGTGTGTGTGTGTGAGAGAGAGAGAGAGAGAGAGAGAGAGAGAGAGAGAGAGAGAGAGAGAGAGAGAGTTCTTTACCTACATGTGGAGAGGTTGAGTCTTACAAGGAGTGGAGAGAGAAAGGGTAAAAAGTCCAATAGACCATAGCTCTAATGGTGCAAACTTCAATGTGCATTGGTTAATGGCTCAATATTGAAAATCCAGTGGAGTAGGCATAACAATAATAGCATTGAACAAGTCACCTTGCACTATGGGAGCACGGAACACCCACATTATACCAATGTGTGATTGCAAGTGGGCAATAATAAAACCACTTCAAGATGCCCAGACTTAGGGTAAAGAAGATGGATCAAGGAAATTGAAACATATAGCCTGAAACTTCTTCCGCCATACATATTGTATAGATATCTCAATCAAAGAAGAATTGAGCCTATGGAGGCAAACAAAGCTTTACTTGATCTCACTTTTAATTTTCCAACTCTATTGTAAAGCGATAAACTGGTTTGTGGGCATATGCTTTAGAGTTGGGGTCCCTCAGAACCCAGGTTCATAGGGACAAAGATTGGGGTAGAGATGGTCGCCAGGAAACAACTTGGGCAATATCACTGTCTTTCTTTGGGACTACGGGTTTCACTAGATCAAAGAAGGCATAGGAAGTGTGCCTAGGAAGCGGCCATGCCATTATAAAGATGTTTTGTGCACCTACACTTAATGCCATTAAGGCCTTGTGTTCTATAATACAATCATTGTCCGATACAAACCCCTTGACCTCCTCAAGAGCGCCCTTGGAGGCAGTTGACAAGAAAAGAGGAAGGGTTGATCTCTAGGCCTAGAATGCAACACAAGTGGACGATATTGGGAGATACGGTAGGCCTAAACACCTTTGTCCGGTGCCATGCACCAAATGAGACGATTTTGCCTCCCTCCATAAGCAGGAGATAAGATTATAAGTTACGGATAGACCCCCGATAATTCCCCTTCTAGAGTTATAAGGAGATGGATTAGGGCCGGGGGGATAAGTCTTACTCAAGGGAAGGGAGATGGGATAAGGAGAAGGAGAAGAGATAGAGATAAAATGAGAGAAACATGTCTTCTCTATTAGGTTAATCCTTAAATAAAAAATGCCATTCACATATATATATAGAGAGATTTTGATGAAGCCATCAGAGGTTAACATTGCTCGCATAATTTTTGTTACTCTCATCTGATGTCACTTCAAATTCAATTTTTGATACTACAAAACATAAACCCTTTTCGTACAAATCACCTCAACTTTATTGTCATCAAGAATAATCTATTGAGTACTTGCTTAGGAATAAAGATCATCCAATCAAGGTATATTAAAATAAACTAATTGTAGATAGAGGTTTTACTAAGACTTTTTGCCTGCAAGTGGCAAGTCCATTTTCAAGATACAGGAGACGAAGAATATTTATTCAATAATCAAGGATTTAACCACAATCACTCACCTAGGAAAGGGGAGGAGTATTTACTCCCACCTTCTAATCTTACTATTGATCTCTTTTAGGTTCCAGCTAGATTGAGGTCAAATGTTTGCCTGTCTAATATGTCCACCACTACAAGAGGTACTTCACATTAGCGACGCTTGCAATGAGACTCTTAAAAGTGAAAATTCACAGCGTCGCTAGTTTATTTGTAACATAGCAATGCCCATAGCGACGTTGACAGGGGTAAAAAATAAACCGAGAGTACCCGAAAACTCCGATCTCAGATATGAGTTTTCGGTGCTCAAGCAAGCAAAGAGATAACCCGCTCTCTCCCTCTCTCTCTCTCTTTCTTCTCCACACACACACACACACACACACACACACACACATACACGAGGAGAGGAAGGAGAGACAGGTATGCTCCTTCCCTCTCCTCTATCTCATGTTCCTTTCCCCTCTTTCTCTCTCTCTCCCTCTCTCTCTCTCTCTCTCACACACACACACACATTGTGTTTTTGAGAGAGAGAGAGAGAGAGAGAGAGAGAGAGAGAGAGAGAGAGAGAGCACATGCATAAGCAAAACACACATACACACACACACACACACATGCATAAACAAAGAATGCGTACACACACATTGAGAGAGAGAGAGAGAGAAGAGAGAAGAAGAAGAAGAAGAGAGTTTTAACGTCGTACGAAACTATCCCAAGAGACCTTAAAAGATCTAGCCGACGAGCTAGGAGTTGAACTCAAGACCTATTATTCAAGAGGGAAATGGCATAACCAATCTACCACACTTGGGTGATAGGAAGGTTAAATACCATTTTTCTCTTTTTATTGGCGCAAACACACACCACACACACACACACTCGAGAAGAAGAGAGTTTTAACGTCGTAGAAAACTATCCCAAGAGACCTTAAAGATATAGCCGACGAGGACTTGAACTCAAGACCTGTTATTCAAGAGGGAAATGGTATAACCAATCTACCACACTTGGGTGATAGAAAGGTTATAATACCATTTTCCTCTTTTTATTGGCACACACACACACCCACACACACACACACACACACCCGAGAAGAAGAGAGTTTTAACGTCGTAGGAAACTATCCCAAGAGACCTTAAAGATCTAGCTGAGGAGGAGTTGAACTCAAGACCTATTGAAAAAAGAGAAAGAGAGAGAGGGGGGGAGAAGACGAAAGAGAGAGGTACCTTGTGGACAAAACAAAGAGAGAAAGAGATTATGTTAAAATTTAAATTAGATTAGGTTAGATTATATTTAGATTTATGTCTATATTGAGTTTAAGATTAGGTTAGATTTAGATTTAGGTTTATTTAGGTTAGAGTAGATTAGATTTAGGTTTATTTTGAGTTTAAGATTAAATTAGATCTAGATTTATGTTTGATGGACTAGCTTTTTTTAGATTTAGGTTAGATTTTAGTGGATTTCAATGAAGGTGCTCTTTGCATGTCAATGAAGGTGCGCGCATGATGTTGAGCACTGTATGAAAAACACTTGCTCATATGAAAAACACTGAAAAAGACTTCGTTTTCCTACATGAGAAAATTTCTTGCGCTCATAGCCTCGATAGTCCATGCGGACCAACAATTCCACTTGCATGTTGACTGCTGCTGCCATACAATAAGCCATCATGATCAGCCAATGGAAGAGAAAATTGAGTCTACACAGAAATTAGTGATGCAAGATGACGATTCCAAGGGTCACACACACACACACACACACACACACACACACACACACACACACACACACACACACACACACACCACAGCCCATCAAATCTAGAGTAAGAATTAAGTGCTTTGAGTGTTATGCGCACGTATAGAGCTACAAGAGAGCAAGAGGAGGCGCTCACAATGTACAAGAACTTGGATTTGATGATAAGCTTAATATTGATTACAAGACTTAATACTTTATTAAGAGAGCTAGATCTACAAGACTTGGATTACAAGACAAGGCTTGATTGCAAGGACAAGACTTGAACATAAGAACTAGAAGAGGGATTTCCTCATAGGAGGCTCACAACTGGTGCTGGCAAGACTAAGGGGCTTGTGGCCCAAGACCCCTATTTATACTAGTGTTTGAGGAGGTTAGGACTTTCTAGGTTCTTCTTGAGGAGGTTAGCATCTTGTAGAACCTTCTTGATCCTTCTAGTTCTTCTAGAACCTTCAGGATCCTTCTTCAACTTTCTAGATCTTTCCAAAAACTTCTAGAAACTTCTTGATCCTTCTAGTTCTTCTAGAACCTTCTAGATCCTTCTTCAACTTTCTAGAGCTTTCCAAAAACTTATAGATTCTTCTGGAATCTTCTCCATGCTTCCAGAAACTTCTAGAGTCTCCTTGATACTTTTAGAACTTCTAGAATCTTCTAGATCCTTCTAGATTCTTCTAGAGACTTCTAGCGATGATGTAGATGATGACATAGGCGTTGATGTAGGCAGCGACTGACTCTCAAGCATACATGACATTACCCCCTCCTCTAGTGACGAGTTCTATGAGGAGTAGTGGTGTTCCTTGAGTTGGGATTCCATGGATTTTGTTGATGGAACTCTTGGACTTTGAGAGATGCATGTTGTAGATTGTATGCCGGTTCCCAGGTTGGTTCACTCACACCATAGCCTTTCCAATGCACCAAGTACTATAACCTGCCACATGAAATTTGAGAATATAGGACTTTCTCGATCTCATGATTTGCTCCCAGGTTCATTCACTAACATCATAGACTTTGCAATGCACCAAGTATTGTAACCAGCCACACAAAACTTGAGAATCTAGGACTTTCGAGACCTCATATTCGTCATGTCCTTGAATCTCAACAAGAGGAGGTGGTTGTAGGGCTCTTCCTGGGATCTTAGATGTGGGACAAGGTTCTAGTACTGAGACATGAAAGACCGGATATATTTTTTTGGATGAGGGCAATCGGAGTCGATAGGTGACTGAATTGACTTGACGGATAATTTTAAACGGGCCAAGTCTTCCATAATCAAGCTTTTGACAGGGACAAGATGAACACAGATCACGTCGGAGGAGCTACACTTTATCCCCTTCTTTGTATTTTGGATGCTGCATGCGATGGAGATCTGCACTTTTCTTATACTTGGATTGAGCTTCTTTGATATAAATCGTAAGTTCTTTGTGAATTGCAGATAATTGGTGTGTAAGATGAATAGCAGGTGGATTCTTGACTTGATAGTGTCTGTGGATATCTTGTTTGGGATGTTGACCACAATTAGCAAAGAATGGAGTGTGACAGGTGGAGGCATGAAAACTGTTATTATACAAGAATTCTGCTAGTGGTAGGAGCTCGACCCAATTATCATGGTGATAATTGATAGTACAGTGGAGATATTGTTCCAAAACTTGATTTACTCTCTCTGTTTGTCCATCACTTTGTGGGTGATTGGCTGAAGAGAGGTTGATTTGTACTCCGAGTAGCTTGAATAAGCTTTTCCAAAAGCTAGAGATGAATTGTGGGCCTTGATCAGAAACTATGTCATCCGGGAATCCGTGATAACGATAGATATGCTGTAGAAAGAGTTTGGCCGTACCTTCGCTGGTGATGGTTTTAGTGGTTAGAATGAAGTGTGCCATTTTTGTAAACCGATCCACGACTACTAAACTGGAGTCGAATCCTTGTGACAAGGGTAGCTCTACAATGAAATCCATGGAGATGGATGACCATGGTTTGGTTGGAATGGCCAAGGGATAGAGTAACCCATGAGGACGATGATGAGGGCCCTTTGATCATTGCAAGTGTCACAAGTGCCTACATACTCCTTGACAAGCTTCCACATTTGAGGCCACCAAAAGTCACGAGAGAGAAGCTCAATTGTCTTATTAACCCCAAAATGCCCTGCTGTGATGGAGGATCATGCCGTTGTTGAAGTACCTCAAAGCGTGTTGGTCCTGGCGAAATATAGAGAAGACCCTTATAGTAAACTAGTCCATCAATTTCTTGAAAGTCCTCATTAACCTCTTGTCCTTGTAGTTGTTGTCTAATATTCTAAGCAAGTGGGTCTTTGGCAATTTGCGTCTTCACCTTAGAAAGAAAAATAGAATCTTCAGGAGCTTGGCTCATGCTGGCATTTAGCTTAAGCTGCTCAGGTTTCAAAATCACTGACTCTTGTTGATCAAATGCTGCATCGCCTTCTCTAGGTGAAAGGTAGGATCTTCTTGATAAGGCATCTGGCTTAGCTTGTTGACGCCCAGGTGTATAGGAGATAAGAAAATCAAACCTTGATAGGATACCACTCTACCTGGCTTGGTGATGATTCAAGACGTGGGATGTCATGAAGTATTCCAAATTCTTGTGATCTGTATAGACAATGATCTTATGAGGAGCTCCTTCAAGTAGGTGATGCCAAGTGTCGAAGGAGTCGATGATTGCTAAGAGCTCTTTGTCATGGATTTCATAATTGATTTCTACAACTGAGAACTTGCAGGAATGAAAATCCATTAGATGTACTCGACCATCCTCTCCTACTTGGGATAGAATAGCGCCAAGGGAAAAATCTGAAGCATCTGTTTCTAGGATGAAAGGCTTTGTAGGATCTACGTGAATTAGAATGGGTGTGGTCGTGAAAGCTTGCTTGAGAGTCTGAAATGCTTTCGTGGCCTCTGAGTCCCAGACAAACTTATTATGGCCTGTCAACCTTGTGAGTGCTATAACCACCTTGGAGTATCCCTGTATAAAGGTACGATAAAAATTTGCAAATCCGAGGAAACATTGAACATCTCTTACCGAGGTGGGTGTCTCCCAATCAAGGATGGTTTGAACCTTCTTTGGATCCATGGAGATTCCCTTTCCAAAAATTACATAACCAAGAAATTCTACCTTAGATTGATGAAAAGAGCACTTCTTCAACTTTGCATACAACCCTGATGCACGAAGCTTTTCAAGCACTAATCGTACATGGTGCTCATGCTCTTCTTGATCCTTGGAAAATAGCAAGATATCATCCAAATATATTACCACAAAATAATCCAAATACTCCCGAAAGATATCGTTCATTAAATGTTGAAAAACAACTGGGGCATTTGTGAGACCCAATTGCATGACGATATATTCAAAGTGGCCATACCTTGTCCGAAAGGCTGTCTTCCATTCATCACTTCTTTGATTCTGACTAGGTTGTAAGCACCACAAAGATCTATTTTTTTAAATATTCTTGCCTTGCCAAGGCGCTCCAGAAGCTCTGGATCAAGGGAAGGGGATAGCGATTCTTGACGGTGATCTTGTTTAGGCCCCTATAATCTACACACATCTGGAGAGTTCCGTCCTTCTTTCTTACAAAGAGTATCGGAGCTTCTGGTGGGGAATTTGAATGCCGTATGAACCCCTTAGCAAGATTCTCATCAATATTTTTCCGTAATTCTACCGATTCATCTTGAGATAGCTTGTATATTGGGCCAAAAGGGGCTCTATAGCACAATCATAGGGTCGATGCTCTGGTAAGAGGACTGTATTCTTCTTCTTCTTAAAAACATCATTGTAATCATGATATTGATGTGGCAATGCCTTCATGATTTTTGTTGTCGACGTGTTGGTTGGTGTTGCAAATATCAGGAAAGTTGGATACTTTTTGATTGCACGCATGAAGACCTTGGCTCCAAGATATATAGTCGTATTATGCCTTCCCTTCTTCTTTTGGACCTTTCGTGGTTCAATTCTCTGAGCCCTCCAATCGATGTCAGGATTATGTAATTCAAGCCACGGTAGCCTAGTAACAATTGGGTTCTTGGGCTTTGTATAATATTGAACACTATTCTTGAAACATGCTCCTACAATGTTACTTCTATGGGGCGAGTTTCATACCTAACATCCCCTGAAGCGAGGGGACGACCATCAATGACTTCTACAGTTGCTGGATTAGACTACTCCACAAGTGGTATGCCTTGTTCTTTTGGAAATTCTTTGTCCATGAAGCACGTCGTTGGCCGGAATCTAGTAATGCTTTATAATCCATGTGCCTACCTGGCATATGGATCTTGACTGGTAGCATAAAACTTGAAGTGGAATCAGAGGGAAGAAAGAGACCTTTTTTTTCTTGTCTTTTGTCCAACCAGTCGGTCTCTATTGGGGTTGGATGTCCATGTTTTCCGAACACGTTGAGGCCATTGCACCATGAACCTTCATCCTTCTCTTCCTTGGCCACTGTTGAACTATGTGCCCCTGCACTCCACAATACATACACAAGCCATTAATGCGTCACCTTTGCTTCTCCTGGGTTGAGAGAGGTTGAAACCGTGCTGAATCAATTTGCATGGGCTGAATGCTTGATTCATGGCCCTATTGAGGTGTGTAGCCATTATGCGTCACTTCTGTTTTAGGGTTGCAATGGTGCACCAAGACGCCTCTCTTGTCTCCTCTCAAATAGTCAATTATCAAATTCTATTGCTTGAGAGATGAACTCCTCGCTTATGTGTGAACCTTTGGTATAGTCAATAAAAGATCTTTTACATCATTCTTTAAACCCCACCGAAATTGGCTAATGAAATATTCCTCATGCCAAGTCAGACTACAAGTGAGCTGTTGAAATTCAGATGCATAGACGGATGCAGGTCTTGATCCTTGCCAGAGATTTCTAGCTTTGGTTTCAGCAACCCTTGCTCTATCAGTATCCCCAAAGGTTGCACAGAACTCCCACAGAAAAGCTTCAAAGTCATGAAGAAGAGGATATTATTTTTCAAGTATGTAAGGTCTCTGACCCCAACCAAAAAGAGCACCCTTGTACCATGAAATGATCATAATGGAAAAAAGTTACTATTTTTAGCAGTTATCTGAATTCTGTCAGTGCCATGATGTTTAAAATGTTATAAAGCTTCGAAATGTGAATTAAAATAATTTTTGTGAAAATTTTCTAAATATAGTAAGTTTTTGGTCGCCCGACCCGTCTAGTTTTGACCGTCTCGAAAATCTGCACCCGTACCCTGAATTTGAAAAAAATACAATTTTGGACCTCGGGGGAGGCTACTAAATATGGCAGGTACTCGGGCCAGTACGCCTTAGTTAGAGCTCAGTATAGCAATTTACGACATCAAAATCCGACTCGTATGGCCCGTTTTAGCCTAAAACCAATTTTTCAGAAAATTGTCCGGGGAGGCACCGGGGGCCCGGGGCTGTGTGGGAACAGGTTCCAGACCACTCCGCCCTCTTGTCTTGTGGGAGTCTTTGGGAAGTTTCCAAGCTTGCAACTAAGTGTGAGAGCCAGCTAACTAAACCAACTGGATACTTGGTGGGTAGGCAACTAGACTTGCCATGCAAGGACTGAGTGCTCACTCAGATGCTTATAGCAGCACAAATCGATTTTCAGCTTGAGGAGGCCTATTTAAAGGCATGCACACACACACACACACACACACACACACACACACACACACACACACACACACACACACATGCTCACACACACACCCAATACAGACACCCACACACACACACACACACACACACACACACACACCTACACACACCTTGGGGAGGTGCTGCCGGTACACACAGTTTTTGAAGGACAAGCAAGGAGGGAGGTGCTGCCGAAATTCTCATCTTGAAGATTCATTGGATCAGAAAAATCAGAGGATTCTCATCCCCTAATCACGGTAATCATGGTTTAATTACTGCTCTTCTTAATTCTCATCTTTATCCTAGCCTCCAAATTCCTTAGCTACTATGCTTAATCCTGGCTATAATTCCCTATAGTAGCTGCTCTCTAAATCCCCATAGTTATACTCCATTACATAATCATCATTCGATTAGCTAAATTATGCAGCCATTCATCATCCTTAACCAAGTATTAATGCATGATTAGGAAAGATTCTCTCTCTAGGCAGCATAGTTAATAAATTGTCAGCCAGTATAGTGTAGATTTGATGAAATTCATTCTTTTACCACTCAATATTGTTGTAATTAGATTAGACTCAATCTTCTTCCACATTAAAATGTGATTAAGGCTGAAAATTAATCCGTCATTAGACCATTAAGAAGAGAATTTTATGTCACACATGCCTACGGAAATTCTGCATGAATGAATGAGCTTGCTTACTTCATCTCTTTCGTGAATCAATTAGTAAAATTCTGAATTTCTTAATCATCTAATCCAAGTAATTAACCTTAGAGCCATTTCCCATAGGGTAAGTAAGGAATTACCCATAAAATTGCTAGGTCTCGAAGGAAAAATCTAATCTCTTGCCTAAGGAGGATTCTTTAATAATTCTAATCTGCCATTTGGTTGTTATGATGCTCTCGGACTTTAGCTATTTTTTTCAAGTTTATCATTTAAATTAGTGAGTAAAATGGCCCCGGTTAAGAGAACTCGCTTCGGTGGTGCCCACGACCACGAGGCGGGAACGAGCAATACAAATGGAACAAGAAACTCTCCCATGGTCGAACAAGCACCAGCCATCTCACGAGCCAATGACGAAGAAATGGAAGAGGTAGATCACAATTTTATTCAGTTATTTAATTTAACATTGCATACGTTTAGCTAGGAATGAACATATCCCCAAACATGTTGGAGAAATCCGACGGAAACCTCGGCAATTGAATCCATTTGTATATTAAAGTCTAAAGTAGGAAAGAAATGATTGACGGATATACTGTTTCAATAGGAAAGAATGTCTGCTAGGGAAAATTTAGCTCGGCATGTTCATTCTATTTCCAATGTTGAATTAGTCATGAACCCCCTCCTGATCACAGGGGGAAGACTTCCTGGTTAAGGGCTCTTGAATCCACAACTGCTGGTTAAGCGGTGGATACCCACGACTGCTGGTTAAGCGGTGGGAATCCACGTCTGCTGGTTAAGCGGTGGGAATGTCCATGTCGTGCTTTCTATTCGATGGACATACCTAGTTGTATGGGCAGCTAGGCGACAACGGGAGGAGTAAACTCTCGCTAGAGGGGGGATGTTGTACCTCCAGAACATTGGAATTTTAATGAATAAGTTTGAGTAGAATTTTTACTAGAATACTGTCTTGGTGTTGTTTGCAATACTGATTGAAGGGCTGTCTTAACGAACAATGTGCTTCGGAATTAAAACAAGGAATGTTTATGTTGAACAACCTTTGTGGTAGTAATTAGGTCACACAAGGAACTGTGAGTGTGGGGGTGGAAAGTGGGGCCTTGGCTCAGGTTGCCAATGCCTACGAGATGGGTGGTCCCGATTGGTCGAGAACTCTCTGTCCCCGTTGTGCTTACTTCGATATTAGTAATACTCATTGCCCCTAGAGCGGTGAAATCTCCAGAGTACGTGCCTCTGAAACATGGGGAAAAAGGCACTCGGGGTTTCTCTCCTCTTGGAAGGTGAGTCTTAGGATCTCTAGATAGCTAAAGTACGCTTCCCCTGGGAGGTGGAGCTAGATCTCATTGCTAGTAGGCTCGAGCTCGACTCACTTTGTGATGAGAGATCGTCCGCTAGCTGAACCCTGAAATACTTTGTTTACTTCCGCATAGATCTAGTGGCCACCAGGTTCACCATCAGATTCGCTGTTTGATATGGCAGGGTGGGGACCTCACACTTGGTATCAGAGCTATAGGTTTACGTACTGGAAAATGATGTTGTTTGAAATATTAAAAAAATAAGGGATAGTAGGATAGCTCGTACGCAAAGCTTGAGCATGATGTTTCCCAGAATAATGACATTGGATTTGTCTAGTGGATTGTCTAATGAGTGATGTTAGAGAGTTTTACTCGTTGAGCTTGTTGGGATTCAGTGGGTTCCAAATGATGTTTTTTTTTTGAGAAGTCGTTGGTGCGACTAGTGCTGCAGGCAAGTAGCCTATTGATGCCCACATAAAGTTATAAGTATGGATCAAAGCTCTCGAGTAAAGTTTTTACCATTATTTATCGAACAATTTTGGATGTATTCAATGGAATTTAAATGGTGGAATGGTTAAAATCCTTTGTGATAGGTTGTACAGGTTAAGTAGGCTGGTTAAGCCCAAAAGTTAAATTTCTTCTTGAGTATGGAAAAGCTTAGGTTCATTTGAGAAGAGTGCTATAGTAATGAGTTTTATACCATTGGATAGCACCGCCTGCTGCTCTCTACTTGGCAGCGCAAGAGAAGAAGCTTCTCCTTAACACTAGGTTGGTAATGGGACACTTTTATGTCCTGTTAAGTGACCATTTTCCTTGAATTATGGCAAGAGTTTCAAAATGGATTGTGAGGTGCTATCTGTCTAGAAAGTTGTCTCATGAGCTGAAAAAAACTCAACATTTTTTTGGAATATCAATTCCATCTTTAACCTTGTCCTTGCACAACATTTCACAACCTAAACTGTGTGAAGAAACGGGTCCTGTTTTTGGCTTTTTTTAACTTTTTGCAACTATACCACTGTAGAATTCATGTTTGTGAGGTCTATAATGCTAGAGAACTATCTTTAGTAGTCCTCAACATGTCATGATGCTTCTAGGGAGAAATAAATGTTAAAGTTGTAAGTTATGACCAAATTACAAAAATTGTCAAATCCTGTTTTTTAGCCAATTGTAGCTCTTCTATGATTTTTTTGGTGGCTTTCATGATATCCAAATGCAGTTTTGATTTTCTATGTCGCATATTGTAACATAAAGCTAATATTCCTTGAGTTTTGGGGCACCTAATACCCTATTTTGCATAGTAGACAAGGATGGTTGATTTTTTCAATTATAGAAGAAAATGAAACATTCTAGTATATATATCAAGTATAGCTTTTTCAATATTGTTAGTTTGTTGTGACAACTATATGCATTTTGTAGTTAGTAACCATATCTAGTCATAAGGATAAAATTTGGCTAGATATTGAATAGTTTCTATGGGATTCTACAACTCATAATGTTGAACCTAGTTTTTTCATGTTTGCTGAATTTAGCACTTCATCTTTGTCCCCAAGATTGCCCTTGGTAAGATATGTATTATTCTTTTGACATGCTCCATGGCTCCTTATGAACCTAAAGGACAATAGGAAACTAAGAAAACATGCATATATTATTTTTATTGAGCGTGGCTATAGAAACTTTGATGATAGGTTTGCAGAATGGTAAAAATTCAACTTTTCTGTACCTATTTCTTTTGGCAAAACAAAAAATAGTGAGTGAGAAGCAATCATATGTTCTGATCACCAACCCTTTGAACTTAACTAGGGAATTTATCTCAAGTCCTAGAAAAATCCATAATCTTATTTTTATGCAACAAAACGTAAGAAATGGCTGTTTTGATGAAAATGTACTGGTCCATCAACTTTGGAGGCTTGGTGTGACCAAAAGATGAGAAATTTTACAAGTTTCTTATTTTTTCCATGTGTAGTAGGCCTTGAACTATAACCTCATGAAAGGATTTTACAAAATGAGTGGATCTACTATGGTTTTGGAGTTTTTTTTCAAAACCTTGAAAGGACACTTTTATGTCCTGTTAGGTTACCAACCTAGTGTTAAGCAAGCTCAGCCTCCAACCTTTAAAGGCGAAGGGACAAATGTGGAAAGAGATGCAGAAGTATGGATGGAGGCTATGGATGACTATTTCGAAGCTGCGAGAACTCAACCAGAGAACCAAACCATGCTTGCGATGTTCCGCTTGTCTGGCGATGCCAAGATCTGGTGAAAACAACATTGCAGGGACTTGGATATCAAGGGATCTTCCCAGTCATGGGAAGACATCAAGGCTGCTGTGATGGAGCGATATTTACCACCTGCGTATAAAACCTTGAAGATGAATGAATTCTTTTCACTTCGGCAGTTGACTTCATTTGTCGAAGAGTATTATGCAAAGTTTGTCACTCTTCGGAGATATGCTCCTAAGATGACATTGGAACAACAGGTAGCACGGTTCTACCAAGGACTCATCAAACCCTTGAACAACTGACTAGAAGCTCTCAGGCCAGCAACTCTGCAAGATGCCTTGCTAAAGGCCAAATCATTAGTTCTAAAAGTCGAAAAGAATGGAGTAGGGCATATCTTTCGTTTAGTACGATTTGAAAGATTGTTGAATAGTCTATTAAATAGAGCTTATATGAATGAGTTTGAGATATTAAGAGAGAACATATATTCTTTTTTTAAATAATACACTAAAGACGTATTTAATAAAGATTAATGAATAACAGATAGTCTGTCTATGAACAGTAAAATTGAGATTTTTTTTAATATCAATGTTTTATATTTATGTGTTTTAGCTTAAAATGCACGGGCAGACTTAAAATAAGTTGAAAAAGTAGTGGAGATCCAAAAATAGAGCTTTTATGAGTCGCGACCTAAAAGTTGCGTTTTCAGCCAAAAAAAGACGTTTTTTGCAATTCTGTCCGCGCTGCCTTGTAGACCATACCTATTCCCGTCATTTTGAGTACCTGGATCACTCTGTGCTGAGTTCGTTTGTAAAAGATGATGAAAACAAACAGAATGTAGCAGCAGTGTAGTATACACAGGGACAGACAAACATACAACATCATATAGTTCTCCCTGCTATCAACCAAGAAGTGGATTGTTTCTTCATGGTAGAGTATGGCAATTGAGATTATGAAGGTATATAATTATGTTTTTTACTTTGATTATCATGTTGAATTGGTTGCACGAGTATGTTCTTTTGGCTATTTTGTAGGCGATGCAGAGATCAATGTGTGAAACAGGATCTGTGCAAAGTGTCATGATAGAAATCTAACCTTTACGGATCGCTTAGCGATCACGTTCTTATATTATTCTCGCAGGTATACGTGGTGCAAAAATAGTGCAGGCTTTTCGAGGAAAAGAAGGATAAAAGCACGACGGGTGGTGCGTTTGGGGATCATTCACCGATCTCTTCTTCTGCGAGTGCGAGTGCGAGTGCGAGTGAGACGCTGCATGCAAGCGAACTGAAGCTCGGGGGTGGTCGGGAGGTTCGAGCTCCGTACAACGGAGTGCGCCCATATTCAATTGCTCCTTTGTTGTATCAAAAGTCTGCAAAGATTCATCAATACAAAGATCTCTTTCTGTACCTTTTTGCTGTCTATCTCTATTATTCGGTTCCCGTGACACCTAGTGAGCAATAAATCAAGCACTAGAATCTCATCAAAGTTCAGCAGAATAAGACGCATAAAGCTAAAGACTATTCTAATATCAAAGAATGTCTTTACTTTAGACAAACGATATATGTACCTAAGTAGTTAGCATAGAGTTTATCCAGATGTATTCTTGAGATGACGACATCTCCATTTTTTCACGTTGGAAAGGTTGTAAGGTCTCTGATCCCAACCAAAAAGAGCACCCTTGTACCATGAAATGATTATAATGGAAAAAAGTTACTATTTTTAGCAGTTTTCCGAATTCTGTCAGTGCCATGATGTTTAGAATGTTATAAAGCTTCGAAATGTGAATTAAAATAATTTTTGTGAAAATTTTCTAAATATAGTAAGTTTTTGGTCGCCCGACCCGTCTAGTTTTGACCGTCTCGAAAATCTGCACCCGTACCCCGAATTTGAAAAAAATGTAATTTCGGACCCCAGGGGAGCCTGCTAAATATGGCAGGTACTCGGGCCAGTAAGCCTTAGTTAGAGATTAGTATAGCAATTTACGACATCAAAATCCGACTCGTATGGCCCGTTTTAGCCTAAAACCAATTTTTCATAAAATTGTCCGAGGAGGCACCGGGGGCCCGGGGCTGTGTGGGAACAGGTTCCAGGCCACTCCATACCAGCTTTAGCAGCTAGGGGGCGCCCTCTTGCCTTGTGGGAGTCTTTGGGAAGTTTCCAAGCTTGCAACTAAGTGTGAGAACCAGTTAACAAAACCAACTGGACACTTGGTGGGTAGGCAACTAGACTTGCCACGCAAGGACTGAGTGCTCACTCAGATGCTTAAAGCAGCACAAATCAATTGTCAGCTTGGAGAGGCCTATTTAAAGGCATGCACACACACACACACACACACACACACACACACACACACACACGCTCACACACACACCCAGTACACACACACACACACACACACCTTGGGGAGGTGCTACCGGTACACACACAGTTTCTGAAGGACAAGCAAGGAGGGAGGTGCTACCGGTACACACACAGTTTTTGAAGGACAAGCAAGGAGGGAGGTGCTGCCGAAATTCTCATCTTGAGGATTCATTGCATCACAAAAATCAGAGGATTCTCAGCCCCTAATCACGGTAATCATGGTTTAATTACTGCTCTTCTTAATTCTCATCTTTATTCTCCAAATTCCTTAGCTACTATGCTTAATCTTGGCTATAATTCCCTATAGTAGCTACTCTCTAAATCCCCATAGTTATACTCCATTATATAATCATCATTCGATTAGCTAAATTATGCAGCCATTCATCATCCTTAACGAAGGATTAATGCATGATTAGGAAAGATTCTCTCCCTAGGCAGCATAATTAATAAATTGTCAGCCAGTATAGTGTAGATTTGATGAAATTCATTCTTTTACCACTCAATAGTGTTGTAATTAAATTAGACTCAATCTTCTCCCACATTAAAATGTGATTAACACTGAATATTAATCCGTCATTAGGCCATTAAGAAGAGAATTTTATGTTACACATGCCTACGGCAATTCTGCATCTTCATATTTCTCTAGGAAAATGAATGAGCTTGCTTACTTCATCTCTTTCGTGAATCAATTAGTAAAATTCTGAATTTCTTAATCATCTAAGCCAAGTAATTAACATTAGAGCCATTTCCCATAGGGTAAGTAAAGAATTATCCATAAAATTGCTAGGTCTCGAAGGAAAAATCTAATCTCTTGCCTAAGGAGGATTCTTTAATAATTCTAATCTGCCATTTGGTTGTTATGATGCTCTCGGACTTTAGCTCTTTTCTTCAAGTTTATCATTTAAATTAGTGAGGAAAATGGCCCCGGTTAAGAGAACTCGCTTCGGTGATGCCCACGACCACGAGGCAGGAACGAGTAATACAAATGGAACAGGAAAAGCTCCCATGGTCGAACAAGCACCGGCCATCTCACGAGCCAATGACGAAGAAATGGAAGAGGTAGATCACAGTTTTATTTAGTTATTTAATTTAACATTCCATACGTTGTCGTGCTGTGACACGTACATAGTGGGAACGCATCCTACAAGAGTTATCTTGTAATTTTTTAAATACATAATTATCTTTCCTATAATGTACATATGTATATTTAAGTATAATAATAATCCTTCTATCTCATCCTATTATTTATCTCAAGGGTAACCTATTCTTACTTTACCATAAAAAAATACTATGGGAAAAGCGTCAATAGTTTCGCCTCTTTAACTTGGGGCAAAAAGCATTGATTTTTTATTTCTACTATCTCATTATCATCTCACACCCTAGCTAGATCCTATATCTAGGGTAAACTCCAATATATATATATTCTATGTATTTTTCATATTTTTCTTATATTTCTTTTTAAATAGCTACTAGGAGGGAATCAAATCCTAGTGGGACACTAGGTGGCATGATTTCAAAGGTACACTTATTTTAATGCATTATTGCAAGCATGATTACAAAACTTTGTCAAAGAGCAATGTCATGCTTTCATATGGCATGAGGTGTCCTTTGGAATCAAATGAAAGTCTAGGCTAAGGGGACCACAGGAAGACTTTTGCTGCCAGAAATGCACCTTATTTTGATGATTCTTTTACACAAGGTTCCATTCCGAATTGAAAAACGATTTAAAAATGAAAATCGTAGCTAATGAGATGAATTTTTTGCCCATAATTTTACTTTTTTATTTGGAGCCACGGTTGAGGAGATATGATCAAAATACTGGACCCCAGTCTGCCCACATCATGTAGGGACAGCTCATTTCCAACTTTTCCAGTTTCTATTCACACTGGCTCTTCTCTTCTTGTGTAAACCCTTGGGGGTTCCTTTCACCTATAAAAGGGTACATCTTCTTCCTTGAAAAGGAACTCAAGCATTCAAGTCATTGATGAGAGGAATTATTGAGGGAGTGAGTAGTAATGCCTAATTGTACTTTGCCATTAACATAAGCCCAAGCCTACACTTTCTCTTAGAGGAAGACTAGCCATTCTTGTACGCTATCCTTGGAAGATCAAATCTAATCAAAGAAGGTCTTGCACTTGGCGTATCAATCAAAGTGGAGTTCTCCCCTCTTCTTCTCTCTCCATCAATAATGGTGCCAAAGGGTTTGTCAAGTAAGATGTGTTCTACATTGATGTTTTCTTGATTTCTTGTTGTTTTCTTTTTCATCTCTAATCCAACATATATATATATCTAATATCATTTCCTTAACCAAATCTATCTCTCTCACTCTTAGTAATTCATCCTCTCTACAAATTTTAGGTTCTCCTTGCTACAGGTACATCTCTCCCCGCAGTATCCTCATTGCCTACGGGCAAGAATAGGGCTTGGGAGGGAAACTCTCTTCTCTTCTCTTCCCTTCTCTTCTCTCATATCTACAGTTATCATATAGTATCCTAGATGAATAACCCACATGATGATAATTTCTATCGCTTTCACTCTGTACGATCTATTAGAATTAACGTATGGATTAGCCGTAAAATACACTTTCAACAACGTATAGTGTTTCTCTTTGGCCCAGAAAGACTCAATGAGATACTTCTATCACCGGATCCCATTATACTACCTCTCATAGACTATAACTTTTCTTTTGACGTAAGCGTAGTTATCTTGCTATGAACCAAGAGGATTTGTATACATAATTAATCCCAATCACTAGACAAAATATATATATTATGGTAAGCACAAAACTACAATTCCAAAGAACAATTCGTAGCCTATTTGGTCAGTCAAGATTGAATTCCATTAACTCATCTATTAACCCTTTCATACTACCCATGATACGATATGACCATAGCCTTGATGTTTTCATCTTTGTGTTATTTTGACATTCTCTTTTGTATTCTTTCTTTGTGTGTGTGAGTGCAAGAGAGAAAGAGTGGGTCTTTTTTTGATTGCACTTCCTTCCAAACCCTAGTCTCTCATGGCATCTATGGTTTAACTCCTTCATATAGTTTTTTTTGAGTTCTCTCACAAACTCTCGCAGCCATAAGCCCGGTGCTTTCCCGGCAAGACCGCAAATTTCTGGACAACGTTTAGCTAGGAATGAACATATCCCCAAACATGTTGGAGAAATCCAACGGAAACCTCGGCAATTGAATCCGTTTGTATATTAAAGTCTAAAGTAGGAAAGAAATGATTGACGGATATACTGTTGCAATAGGAAAGAATGTCTGCTAGGGAAAATTTAGCTCGGCATGTTCATTCTGTTTCCAATGTTGAATTAGTCATGAATCCCCTCCTGATCACAGGGGGCAGAGTTCCTGGTTAAGGGCTCTTGAATCCACGACTGCTGGTTAAGTGGTGGATACCCACGACTACTGGTTAAGTGGTGGATACCCACGTCTGCTGGTTAAGCGGTGGGAATTTCCATGTCGTGCTTTCTATGCGGTGGACATACCTAGTTGTATGGGCAGCTAGGCGACAACTGGAGGAGTAAACTCTCGCTGGAGGGGGGATGTTCTACCTCCAGAACATTGGAATTTTAATGAATAAGTTTGAGTAGAATTTTTACTAGAATAATGTCTTGGTGTTGTTTGCAATACTGATTGAAGGGCTGTCTTAACGAACAATGTGTTTCGGAATTAAAACAAGGAATGTTTATGTTGAACAACCTTTGTGGTAGTAATTAGGTCACACAAGGAAGTGTGAGTGTGGGGGTGGAAAGTGGGGGCTTGGCTCAGGTTGCCAATGCCTACGAGATGGGTGGTCCCAATTGGTCGGGAAGTCTCTGTCCCCATTGTGCCTTTTGTTTGCCTTTTGTTCAACCTGTTGGTCTCTATTGGGGTTGGACGTCCATGTTTTGTGAACACATTGAGGCCATTGCACCATGAACCTTCATCCTTCCCTTCCTTGGACACTTTTGACCTATGTGCCCCTGTTCTCCGCAGTACATACATAAGCCATTAATGTGTCACCTTTGCTTCTCCTGGGCTCAAAGAGGTTCAAACCGTGCTGAATCAATTTGTATGGTCTCAACGCTTGATTCATGGCCCTGTTGAGGTGTGTATCCATTATGTGTCACTTTTGTTTGGGGTCACAATGTTGCCGCAAGACGCCTCTTGTGTCTCCTCTCAAATAGTCGATTATCACATTCTATTGCTTGAGAGATGAACTCGCTTAGTGTGTGAGCCTTTGGCATAGTCAATAAAAGATCTTTTACGTCATCCTTTAATCCCTACCAAAATTGGCTAATGAAATATTCCTCATGCCAAGTCAGATCACAAGTGAGCTGTTGAAATTTGGATGCATAGACAAATGTAGGTCTTGATCCTTGGCGGAGATTTCTAAGTTTGCTTTCAGCAACCCTTGCTCTATCAATATCCCCAAAGGTTGCAAAGAACTCCCGCACAAAAGCTTCAAAGTCATGAAGGAGAGGAGATTCTTTTTCAAGTAAGGGAGAAAACCAAGAGAGAGCCATACCTGAGAGGAGGGTCCCAATAAGGCCTACTTGAGAGACCTCATCTGGATAATGCTCTCGTTGCATTCGAATGAAGAGATGCACTTGTTGGAGAAAACCTCTAAACTTTGATCTAGTCCCATCAAATTTTTCCGGCATGCTGACCTTCGGCTCCATCTTATGTTGTTGAGAATAGCTAGATCTTGCACCTTGTGCTTGATGTGTGCTTGTCTCTTGAAGCTCTTGAATTTGACGTTGAAGATCTTGCAACGCTGGTCCCAAGATTAGGGGTTGCCTTGCTTGAAGTTGAGAGATACTCTCGCGAAGTTCTTGTAATTGAGCTTGAATGCTTTGCAATGTGTTGATGAGACCTTCCATTGTCGGCTCCATGATGGCTTGAGAAGATTAAGAGATGGTAGTCTTGCCAAACTGTTATGAGCGCATATAGAGCTACAAGAGAGCAAGAGGAGGCGCTCACAATGTACAAGAACTTGGATTTAATGATAAGCTTAATAATGATTACAAGACTTAATACTTTATTAAGAGAGCTAGATAGAAGACTTGGATTACATGACTTGAGTACAAGACAAGGCTTGATTGCTAGGACAAGACTTGAACATAAGAACTAAAAGAGGGATTTCCTCATAGAAGGCTCACAACTGGTGTTGGCAAGACTCAGGGGCTTGTGGCCCAAGACCCCTATTTATACTAGTGCTTGAGGAGGTTAGGACTTACTAGGTTCTTCTTGAGGACGTTAGAATCTTCTAGAACCTTCTTCATCCTTCTAGTGCTTCTAGAACCTTCTAGATCCTTCTTCAACTTTCTACAACTTTCCAAAAACTTATAGATTCTTTCGAAATCTTTTCCAAGCTTCTAGAAACTTCGTGATCCTTCTAGTTCTTCTAAAACCTTCTTCAACTTTCTAGAGCTTTCCAGAACCTTCTAGATTCTTCTGGAATCTTCTCCATGCTTCTAGAAACTTCTAGAATCTCCTTGATACTTTTAAAACTTATAGAATCTTCTAGATACTGAGGCGGTCTGGGGCGGGCAACAAGAGAGGCAACCTCTAAACACCCCTCAAGGCTCCCGTGCTGCTCAATTGGGGCTGGGGCAACCACAAGCACAACACAACAACAAACCCACAGCCAAACCCAAACAAGATAGCGGCACCACCTAGTTATGGTATGCGAACTAGGACGCAAGAGAGATTTTGGCACAACCAAGAAGATGCACCACACAACACACACAAGCAACCTCACACCAAGACACACATGAAATGGACCAGAGAGAGCTAGAGCAAAGGGAAGAGAGAGAGGAAAGGATCTTGCGTAATACCTTATTTGTGACTTCCAAATGGAGATGGTTCGTCATGATGCTATCGTAGAACTTGTACAAAACTCACTCAATGCTTAGTGATTGCTAATCATTGCCAAAACACACACACACTGTCTTAGGGTGTGGGAGACCTCTCACCACAATACCCTCTTACAATGGACTCAAAACTGGCAATGAAAAACACACTAAAACACTTTCTAAAATCAAGATCAACCGATAAAAACTCAAAATACACAAGTCACCTTGAATTCACCAAACCGTATTGCATAAATGGAAGGACGAAGATTTGAACGTCGAATCACGCCTTTGATGCACCAAACCTCAATTTATTGATGATGAAGGAGCATATACAATAGTGGTTTTGAGATTTGTGGAACTCACGCTCTCTCACTTGCAATGTGTAGCTTGAAGGCTTCTCTCACACCAAGAGTGAAGCTCACAAGTGGTTGCTACACCTAAGTCTCTCCTCACGCATAGAGTGTTGGGGTGCTATGTGAGATGTTGGAGGTTGTTTTACAAGAAGGAGAGGGGCCTATTTATAGGTTGGAGACCCCTCATTAAGATTATTGGAAATCCTAATTTACAAGCTAACAAATCAGGATTATGATTTTTTTGAATATCAAAACATTGTGGGCCTTCTTTGTCTGCTTGAGTCATGGGTGTGGGCTCAAAAGAGAGCATTATTGATGGTAGATAAGGTGAAAGTAAGTAAGGAGAGAGAAAGAGAGAGAGAGAGAGAGAGAGAGTGTGTGTTACTATACACATGTCTTGAGGTGAGGTGTCTTTTATGGTTAGGTCAATGCTATTTTGTGTTAGTATGTTAGTCGTTAGTAATCACTAGAAAGTTAATGTTACATTTACAATGGGTAGAGTGAGTTGATTTGATGAAGGAAGAGGGGTGAATTAAAAGAGAATCATTGAGATGGTGAAGCTTTGAAGAAGCTTGAAATCACCCTTGTGTAGATTGTGGAAAAAATGACCGTTGGTCTTCTTCTTCTTCTTCGCTTCTTTACGCCGCCGCCACAGTTGACCACCACGATGAAAAGAGGATTTGTTGATGAAAAATCCTCAATTTGCAAAAGTTATCATGGTTAAGATGCTGAATTTTAGATATTTTTAGGAGAGGTAAATAAAATTGTAACATAGAAGCAATAGAGAGAGACATGGAGAGGGTGTATGTATGTAGAGGTTCATAAAAGAACTATAGGGATGAGAGAGAAGGGTAATGGTGAAGAGGGTGGGAGAAGCCATGGAAATTGCAGGTTTGAGTGAGGGAAGGAGAGGGAGGGATGTGTAAGAGTGAGTAGGTGTGTGGAAGGGTGAGAGAAGACTAAGGGCTACTTGTGAGAAAAGTGGGCAGACTAGGGTCCACTCAAAAAATGATAGCTCACCGGTGGTAGCTCCAAAAATCATGAAAAACTTTGGGGTGATTATTCAGAGCGTGGGCTAAATTTTCTCTTTTGACCACCCCTCCAAATTCGGAGTGGAGATAGGTGCCAAAATTCTCACCAAAAAGCCTGTTGTTTATGCCTGCAAAAGTCTTTTAGTGGCCCCCTCCTTTGTTGAATTTGTACAATGCATCCAAGAGTGAGCCCCTCCTTTGTCATATTATAATACAAAGCATCCAAGTTGCCCTTGACCCATGCATGGAGGAGGATTATTGGTGAATAAAGAAATATATACATGGTGGGACTAGTGTATGGACTATTCATGGACTTTAGCTCAATGAGCACATGGTGTTAGAATAATGAGTAAAAATAATAATAAAAATATGGAGGAGTTATGGATATGGAAAGATATTGGAATCATATGATATGGTCCCTCCTTGAATTATTTTGGGTGAAAGAGGAAAAGGTATGCAAGTAAATAATATAATAAAAGTAACCAATGAGTAGAAATCAATTTTTTGTTTTTACGAGGGTGAGGGTGAAAATGTGGGAGTGATTTGTATAAAGGAAAAATATGAGGTTAGAGTATGTACAATATTGGCAAAAAATATAATTATGGTGTAAGAGAATGAAAGAAGGTGTACATAGGTTTAATAAAACACACACCTAAGTAGAATACTTAAATAAAATACCAAAATAATTATAGAAAATCCCTATATTTAAGCCATATATACAATGAAATATTTACACACAAAGAGGCCATAATATACTTTTATTTTTTTAATTTTTTTGGCTCAACTAGCCCAGTGACTAGCTAGCTGAGGGTTTTTAAGAAGATATGGAAAAAGCCCCCTAACTCACACACGCCTATGTACAGTGAAATGGTAGGGATAGCCATAGCGTTTGGGTGAATTTGGTAGGGTGGAGTAACTTACTATGGCAATTATGGAGAGCCGAAAAACGGCTATCAATACTTCTAGATTCTTCTAGAGACTTCTAGCGATGATGTAGGCGATGACATAGGCGTTGATACAGGCAACGACTGACTCTCAAGCATCCATGACATTGAGCAGGCATCAGCTACATTGCAAGAATGGCGTACCTTCATGCTACAGACAAATATCTATTGTGAAAAGATGTTAAGATGTTGAGAAATGCTACAGCTAGAGAAGAGGCAAAGGGGTTTTTTCCACTATATGCACTATCATGTAGATGTGGGTGTGTAGATTTCTTGTACCCACAAATATAGGCATTGACCAATCAAGACAAGATTATAACCCGGTGGTTCAAATCTCCTTGCGCCTCTAGACCGAGGTGTGCGAGGATTGGACATGACTTGGGAATGTGAGGTAGTTTACAGTGTGAACAAAGAGAGAGAGTGGGGCCGTAACACCGAAACACATATCTCTCAACTAGGATCTTATGTCCTTGTAATCAATGCAAGCATGTTGTAAGACGGATAAGACGTGTTTCTTTGCATCACTTTCGCGAATTCAGCGCGTTCGATCCATCTATTATAGAGCGAGTTGTTTCCAATTATAACTCGTCGGACTCTGACGCTGGCCAATAGGCAACAATCTTGCAACCCAATAGACGTGTTCGCAGGCGCTTTGGTCAAGCAACATATGTGAGGCCACAAGATGTAGCCTTTGACACCTCGGGGGATGATCATGAAGACCACATTCCCAACGAGGCAATGTTTGAGCCTGAGATCGATGAAATTATTGAGACGATCATGGATTTAGAGAGGATTATCTATGATGATATGAACAGTGAAGCCGATACACCATTGTATGATGGAGCACGTGTGTCTAGATTGAAGGCGCTCCTGGTTCTTCTTAACATACAAACAAAGTTTGGATGGAGTGACACTAGTGTCACAACACTTTTCAGGTGATCTATTTACAATGTGTTTACTTTAAGAAAAAACTCTAGATGTATAATGATCTGATAGATTTTTACACAATTGTACTGCATTTTTTCGCTATGTAGATTGCTTAAAGAGCACACACTGCCGGCAGATAATGTGATGCCACATTCCAGAGAGGAAGCAAGAAAGATCTTGCGAAACTTGGAAATAGACTACAATTCGATCCACGCTTGTCCTAACGACTGCATTCTTTTCAGAGGGGAATACATAGACATAGAGAAGTGTCCAAAATGTGATCCTGAGAGATATCGAGTAGATCTCCACGGAACAAAAATTCCACAAAAGGTTTTGCGATATTTTTCTATGCTTCCTTGTATCAAGTATTTCTTCAAATGTAAGTCCATGGCCGCCCCACCATCAATATGGTGACGCTTGGCAGCCGGCCAGCATCTAGCCGCGAAGAAACATTGACGAATGACTAAGGCTTTACCTTCTCTACCTCATAGGCGAGGAGGACTACGGTTTTGATGACAGAGGTAATCTCATAAAATCTAATATCTATCTATCCCAAATTATTTTCTATTATTGAATTGATCATTTAATGTGGAAAAATGAATGGGAACAAGAGTTAGAATATAGATATGCTCTTTTAGACCTATCTCAACACGTGACCAAAGGGAAAGAAGGCTACATCTCATTGAGGGTCTAAAAAGGAGATGGTCTACCAAAGAGCAATGAACATATAATGGAGTTTAGAAGAACTTAGGGTTAGCGTCAATAAAGACCTCAAAAGGTTAGTCTTAAGAGTCCTTAGATCTAGTACTGTTTGATACTTTAGAGCTTAGGCAAGCTAGGTCCATTCTGGAGTTCCTTAAGGTGCTTGAGCAGACTAAGGTGCTTGAAATGCTTGTTGTACTTAATGACTAAGGTGCTTGAGTTGCTTGTCGTGAGTCATGACTAAGGACGTGCTTGATGACCAAAGCGCTTGTGGTGTTCAAGTCAAACATGACTCCTACATAGGAGGCGACGAGCCCAAAGAGTAGGGAGGGAGAGAGAACACACACACACACACACACACACACACACACACACACACACACACACACACACACACACACACACACACACACACACACACACACATACACTCAAGGCAATCCCAAGACTCAAGATGCTTAAAGGAAACATGTCAAGCCCCTAGCCCTATTTCCCTTATAGTGTGCCTGAATCCTATTGGATGGCCTTTAGGGAGGTCCAATGAGAATTTAGATGCATTAAAATATTTAATTAAACTCACCCTCCCCGTCCACCCTCACCGACACAGAGTTTTCTCTCTAAGCGCTAGATCTCTACGGGGTCAATCGGAGCACAAATGACCACGGCGACGCTCGGTGGGGTCAGACGGGACAACAAATTTCCCTTCTACGCCACGGCGTGCAGGGAGCAAATCTGGTAGTGACAGATCTACTGCCTACACACCATGAATCAGAGGAGCTTTTTTTGCCCTGTCTGACCCCGACGAGCACCGCCCTGTTATTTGTGGTCTAGTTGACCCCGTACCCTCCCCCCCCGGTCGCCCCGTTTCGCAAAAGAATCACTGAGACGTGCCCCTCGGTCGCCCGGCGGCTGTATGTTTGAGGTTGTGTGTATGTGTTGTAGAAATGAAATTTATTGGACAATATGAATCAGAAAAAAAACAAGTACTCAGTGTTGACACAAATCATTGACAAAAACAAGTATTCAGTATTGATTTGGATATTACATCATGGTCGATTAGTTTTTCTACAAATTACATCTGTGGGTATGGGGCGAATGGATGACTTGATGCCAGGGGATTTTACAATTTCCTCTCAGTTTATCAACCCTTGACCTAGGCTAAAGGCGTAGTGGGAGAGGACCGAGTGTGGGTGCTTATGTATAAAGGCATACAATGGTACCTCTCGATCCACCAAAATACATTTGTGAGCATTTAGGATGAGACAATCTTCAAAGAGTATGGCACTTAATGGTTTGCACTTTAGCAGCTCTGCAGAACCATTCTTGGAGAGCTCTCTGTGAGCAACTCCAAGAATCGATGGCCCCAGGTGTCTTAGGTAGTGCCAAATGTAGCTATCCCTACCCATGGACACATTGCGCAAGCCTCCAGTCAAATTGCAAACTTATTAACATGATATGCCGTCTGCAAAGCATTTTAACTTACTTTAACAATTGTAGTAATGAATAATAGACAATCTACCAGGTTAAGATTTGTTTACCTCACTTTCTTCATCCTTCTCTTCAAGAATTTTCTTTGTAAGATCGATCATCTCTACCAATTAGGATTAGTGGTTTGTGTGGATGAAATGCGCTTTTCGGTACGCTTTCGTAGAAAGAGGCACATGATTTGATTTCCACAAGTGTACTTGCTACTGTTTGCACCAACTTCTGTTCATTTATATTGGGGGGGAAAGAGAGGCTTGATGGGAGATCTTAGTCTTCAAAGTCAATTTGAAAATTGACTCTCTCTTCCTTTCCACTCAAAATTTATTACAAACTATCCTACCGGATGTAGAATGACGGTAGTGTTGGAATTAGGGTTGCAGAGAAACACACACAGCTTGGAGAAGACGAAGGGAGCTCAAGGCACACAATAGAGAGTGTGTTACTTAGTGTGCAATGGAAAGATAGATAGCCCTAGAGTGATGGGCGTATATACAATGCACGGGGGAAAAAACCTCCTAAAGAGGGAAAAAATGCCCCGGCGGTCCTAGTGTGTTCACACACATCACTACCACATGTATATGGTAACAAATCCCCCCTGGAGTGATGCGGTGAACGAGAGCTGGCACATGAGTAAAGGGAAGTGCCATGCCCTGAGGACAGGATCGGTCCACAAAGGGGAGTAAGCCCAAAGCTTTGCGGAAAGCTTCAAGCTTCTCACGAGACAATGCCTTTGTGAAAAGATCTGCAAGGTTGTCCTGTGTTGGCACATAAGCCAAGCTGATCTCTCCTGCTGAGAGCCTCTCCCTGACATAGTGGTAATGCACCTCAATGTGCTTTGTGCGAGCATGAAAAACTGGGTTCCTCGCAACTGCCAATGCGCTCTGACTGTCAGTGTAGATAGTGTTGGCAGTGTCCTGTCCAACACCCAAGTCAGCCATAAGGCGTCTGAGCCATACACACTCAACCGTAGCTGTGAAGACTACCCTGTACTCAGCCTCACAACTCGAAGTGGCCACAGTAGGTTGCTTCTTGCTCAACCATGATATACATGAACTGCCAAGCATGAAACAAAAACCACTTGTGGACACTCGCGTGTCAAAACAACCAGCCAATCTGAGTCCGAAAAAGCATGTAAGTCTGGCGGCAATGATCCCCCCTTGGGATAAAACAAGCCAAGATGTAAAGTGCCACTAAGGTAGCGGAAAATCCTCTTGACAGCCTGCCAATGCTTAGACCCTGGGCTATGCATAAATCTGCTGACCTGCGAGACTGCAAACTGAATATCTGGCCTCGTGTTGCATACATAAATGAGGCAGCCAACAGCAGTTTGGTAAAGAGTGACATCAGCAGGATCGCCAGCATCATGTAGACTCAACTTCAAACCTGTTTCCATGGGAGTGGCAATAGGTTTGCAATCCTCAAGTCCAAACTTACATAGCAATGTCTCTATGTAACTTTTCTGACACAAGGCAATACCACCATCACACTGCTTAAACTGTATACCCAAGTAATGATGCAACAGCCCCAAATCTTTCATCTTGAAAGTAGCATTCAAATCAGCCTTAAATTCAGCAATATGTCTCTCATTTGGTCCAGTGATCATCAAATCATCAACATAAAGAACCACAATGAGAAATACATCATCCTCACGCTTTACATACAATGTGCTTTCTGTTGGACTGTTACGAAAGCCTCGTTTAACCAAATGAGTGTCAGCTTTCTCATACCAAGCATGAGGAGATTGCTTCAACCCATACAAAGCCTTCTTACATTTGCACACTTTGTCCTCTTGTCCTTTTATGACAAAACCGCGAGGCTGCGTTACATAAACTTCCTCAAATATGTCACCATTCAAGAAAGCAGTAACAATGTCTGATTGATGTACATCCCAACCAAAATGAGCTGCCAATGCACATAGAAAACGCACAGTAGTCATACGACAAGTGGGAGCAAAAGTCTCTTCATAATCTATGCCTTTTTGTTGTGCATAACCCTTTGCAACAAGTCGAGCCTTATGGCGATCGATCTCACCATCCGGCTTGCGTTTCAACTTGTAAACCCACTTCGTACCAATGGCCTTTTTGCCAGGAGGCAAATCACATAAAGTCCATGTGTCATTCTCTATAAGTGCATCATATTCTGATTTCATGGCAGCAATCCAATTTTCTGAATTCTGTGCTTCATCAAAAGACAGAGGCTCCTCAACATCATGTAAAGTGTGCACCAGCCATTTTGGCATACCTCTAGCCTGCTCATTTTCAGCCCTTTCCTCATCAAGTACATCATGTACATCTGCATCAGTAATAGGCTGTTCTAAAACATTTTCAGAAACCCCCATAGGCTATACATTTGCCTCATTGGAACTTACATTCGTATTTCCACCACTGAAAAGAGGCAACAAAGTGTCATAAATGTCCTGTGAGCTTACATTACTGTCTCTAGTACATGACAGCAAGGGTTGAACAGAATCTTCCACAAACACTACATCCCGTGAAACCAGAATACGTTTTGTTTGCGGATGATACAACCTGTAACCTTTGCTTTCAGCACTATAACCAACAAAAATACATTTGACAGCCTTATCATCCAATTTTCTGCGCTGCACTTGTGGCACCAAAGCATATGCCAAACAACCAAAAACACGCATGTGCTCAATAGAAGGTTTTCTATCATGCCATGCTTCATATGGAGTAATAGACTGCAAAGCTTTCGTAGGACACCTGTTAAGTACATAAGTGGCACACATGATGGCCTCAAGCCAAAAAGAATGCGGCAAAGCTTGACTTTTGACCATACATCGTGCCATTTCCGTTAGTGACCTGTTTTTCCTCTCAGCAACACCATTGTGCTGAGGTGTATAAGGCACTGTACATTGGTGTTTTATCCCACGACTAGCCAGAAATGCATTAAATTCATGAGACATATACTCCCCCCTCGATCGGAACGGAGGGTGCCCATAGTACATTTTGAGACATTTTCAGCCATAGCCAAAAATTGTTTGAAGCACATAAAAACTTCGGACTTCGCTTTAAGCGGAAATACCCACGCATGCCTGGAGTAATCATCAATGAAAGTCACGAAGTACAGGTAATTGCCCAAGGACGGAGTTTGCATGGGCCCACAAACATCACTATGCACAAGCTGCAACCTACATGTGGCCCTAACTGAACCATCCTTTGGAAACTTAGAACGCTGCATTTTACCCAGAATACAGCCTTCACAAACATGTTTGATAGGTGCTTCAAGAGGCGGCAAAGAAGCAACCATATCAGATTTCTGCAAACTCAGCAAACTGGCAAAATTCAGATGACCAAAACGTGCATGCCAAAGTTTTGCATCTGAAATAGCCCTTGAATCTGCAACAGCATTTGAAAAAAATTTTCCACACTTGTCATACAAAGTGAGCTTATACAGCCCACGGCACAAAAGCCCAGATGCAACAATTTCATCACCAAAACTGAGATCATGAACTGTACATCTGTCATCCACAAATTTGACTACAAGTCCAAGTCTAGCAAGTGCGGATACAGACAAGAGATTCTTCTTGATCCCAGGTACATAAAGTGCATCAACAAGTGTGAAGGAACTGCCATTAGCAGCAGTGAGCACAATCTTTCCAACTCCCTGAACTGGATAAGAGGCGTTGTTGGCACAAGTGACTGAATTCCCATGAGGGACAGACTCGAGAGAGGTAAACAATTCACGATGTGAGGTAATGTGCTTTGTAGCACCACTGTCGAAATACCACACATGTGAATCTGCAGCAACTGACAAGCATGCATCATGGACAGCAGGATTGTAAGTGCACTCTGCGCTAAAAGCCCATTCTGCATCAACATCAGCATCACAATCTCCTTTCACAGAAGACTCAACAATGGCTGCATTTGTAGTGGACCCAGCATTTGCAGTGGAACCACCCTCTTTCTTCTTAGCCTCTTTGGCCTTCAACTTAGGACACGACTTGATCAAGTGATCATTGGCTTTACAATAATGGCAACGCATCTTCTTTTTGCCCTTATCACCAGAATTGCCAGACGAAGTGCTGCCAGCAGAAGCATTAGGAATAGAATTTTTGCCACTCGCAGCAGAACCATAAGAAGTGGCTGCATTACTGTTACCACCCTTTCTTTGAGAAGCAATAAAAGCCTGTTCAACTGCACGCTGCCTAGTCCTGTTTTTTTCTAGAAAGTGACTCTTGCAACAGCAATGTGCATAATGCATCAAACTTGACAACTTCAGGATTTCCTTGGGTCATCAGTCTCCAAGTACTAGCAAAAGTCAGGTAGGAATCTGGTAAGGCATCAAGAACAGTCTGCACAAGGGAACTGTCAGAAATGACTTCACCTGCAGAAATGAGTTGCTCATTGATATCCTTGACACTAGCAAGGAAAGTGTCCATATCATCTTCCTCATGCATAATCTTCGACTCTAGCTCTTTACGCAGCAAAGCAATTTTAGCCTCATTGCGGCTTGCATAAAGACCTGCTAGAATATCCCAAGCCTGTTTTGCAGATTTTGCTGAACGGATGTGAGGAATAATGGTGCGCTTCACAGACAACGCAATCAATGCATGAGCCTGCGCATCCTTAACATCCCAACGAGCTTGTTCTACCGTAGGCAAAACAACTCTAACAGCTGCAATCCTTGCAGCAAGACCTGCAACATCCTCAATATCGCCTACATCTTCAGAACCAGGACGTACATCAATGCCCTGCACAATCTTCCAGACACCTTTTGACACAAGAACATGTTGCATCATATAAGCCCACATAGGGTAGTTGTCCCCATCCAACCTGTCCTCAGCAGCAAACATCTTGAACACATCTGTGTTGTTGTTGTCAGCCATGGTAAATGCTGCACCTGATGTGAAAACTGCCCGAAAATAGGAGAAATGGAGCGGGAACAACTTGTGCTATATAGCACAAACCGTAGAAGACTATAAGGCACCTGTTATGCAGAAAACGGCACTGACAGAAAATCTGCACAAAATGACGAATTAGCATGTGCAGTACTGCCCGTAGTGGAAACGGAGGCCGAAATGAGCCCAAATCAAAATTCTGAGCAGACCAAGCTCTTCAAGCTTTCCCAAAATATTTGTCGACCTGCGAACGCTCGCCAAAGCTCACTGAAATCGGAGAAAGTGAGCAGGCGTGTGCTGGAGCAGCTGGCGACTAAGCCCGGGAAGACGTGACCTGCTCTGATACCAATTGTTGGAATTAGGGTTGCAGAGAAACACACACAGCTTGGAGAAGACGAAGGGAGCTCAAGGCACACAATAGAGAGTGTGTTACTTAGTGTGCAATGGAAAGATAGATAGCCCTAGAGTGATGGGCGTATATACAATGCACGGGGGAAAAAACCTCCTAAAGAGGGAAAAAATGCCCCGGCGGTCCTAGTGTGTTCACACACATCACTACCACATGTATATGGTAACAGGTAGCTCTCATAAAGGACGACATGGTTGTATTAATGAATGACAAGAGAGATTGTATAAATGCACTCTTGTGTTGACTATGAAAGAAATACAGTCATGCTACTTTTGAGGCCCTTGGTCCTAATTAGGTGCTCCCCTCTACTTACTATCTATGTAGTGCAACCTTGCCATGCCATAGTCCATGGGTACAATATGAGCCATCTCCTATTTTAGGTGTCACTAAAGAGTACCTATCTAGAAAGTAGTATCATTGTTTGCCACCTTGCCATCTAGAAAGTACTATCATTGTTTGCCACCTTGCCATGTTGTCACTATCATAGGCTTTGTGTGTGTGTGTGTGTGTGTGTGTGTGTGTGTGTGAGAGAGAGAGAGAGAGAGAGAGAGAGAGAGAGAGACTTTTGCACCTACATGTGGAAAGGTTGAGTCTTACAAGGAATGGAGGGAGATAGGGTACAAAGTCCAACAGGCCATAGCTTTAATGGTGCAAACTTCAATGTGCATTGGTTAATGGCTCAATATTCAAACTCCAGTGGAGTAGGCATAGAAATAATAGCATTGAGCAAATCACCTTCATTATGGGAGTCAGCAAGACCCACTTTATACCAATGTGTGATTGCAGGTAGGCAATAATAAAACCACTTTAGGATGCCCAAACTTAAGGGAAAGAATATAGATCAAGGAAATTGCAACGCATAGCCCGAAACTTCTTCTGCCATACATATTGTATAGATATCTCAATCAAAGAAGAATCGAGCCTATGGAGGCAAACAAAGCTATACTTGATCTCACTTTTATCTTTCCAACTCTATTCTAAAGGGAGAAACTGGTTTGTCGGCATATCCTTTAGAGTTGGGGTACATATGGTGGTTGTAAAAACATAGCTCGCCAGGAAACAACTTGGGCAATATCACTGTCTTTCTTTGGGACTACGGGTTTCACTAGATCAAAGAAGGCATACGAGGTGTGCCTAGGAAGCGGCCATGCCATTATAAAGACGTTTTGTGCACCTACACTCAATGTTATTAAGGCCGTGAGTTCTATAATCCAAGCATTGTCCGATACAAACCCCTCGACCTTCTCAAGAGCGCCTTAGAGGAAGTTGACAAAAAAAGGGGAAGGGTTGATCTCTAGGCCTAGAATGCAACACAAGTGAACGATATTGGGAGATGCGATAGGCCTAAACACCTTTGTCTGGTGCCATGCACCAAAGGAGACCGCTTTGCCTCCCTCCATGAGCAGGAGATAAGCTTATAAGCTACGGATGGACCCCCGATAATTCCCCTTCTAGAATTTTAAGGAGATGGATTGGGGGGGGCGGGGAGGGGGATAAGTCCTACTCAAGGGGAAGGGAGAGGGGAGAAGGAGAAGGAGAAGAGATAGAGATGAAATGAGAGAAACATGTCTTCTTTGTTAGGATATCCTTAAATAAAAAATGCCATTCACATATATAGAGAGAGAGATTTTGATGAAACCATTAGAGGTTAACATTGCTCGCATAATTTTTGTTACTCTCATCTGATGCCACTTCAAATTCAATTTTCGATATTACAAAACATAAACCCTTTTCATACAAATGAGATTCTCATCGAGAATAATCTGATGAGTACTTCCTTAGGAATAAAGATTATCCAATCAAGGTATATTAAAATAAACTAATTGTAGATAGAGGTTTTTCTAAGACTTTTTGCCTACAAGTGGCAAGTCCCTTTTTACAAAGAGTGAATCCCTCACGAAAGGCATGCACTAGTTTCCAAGACATGGCACTAGAACGAACTTTAGGCTGTTGTTACAAAGAGAGGCTTCCTCAAGACCTCGATCATCGCTTACATGCAAAGTCAATGCCCGAACAGGTATGAGGATAGGGCTAATGAAACTTCGAATGCCGAATCAAAGCCACCTCTGAGCATTGTTCGGAAAAAATCGTTTTTCCAAACATACAAAATTCGTTTCCTTATATTTTCCAAGAGCAAATTTTACAAAATTAGGTTACTTTTTTAGGATTTACAATAATTTTCTCTATTTTGGGGAGAAATTTGTCCTTTTTCCCTTGCCCTCAACCGACATTTTTGAAATTGAAAACGGTACGATATTAAGCCGAAACGCATACTTAAAAGATAAAGGTAACGGATGCATGAACTTATAGAGTCATCTACAGGGCTAGGACATGAAAATTTGCAACAAACAAGAAAGAAAGGCATCTACAGGGCTAGACTCTGGTGACATGAACAGAAGCACTTCTTTAATCAAGAGTTGTACGACCCACAACTCGACCAAGGTCTCATTATTATATATTATTGTTGTGTGCTTGAGGGAAGCCTATAAGCTAGGCGTGGGTTTCGTTAGAGAGGTAAAAGCCCAACTGGTCTATGGCACCAGAGCTCGCACGCCCAAAGAAGCCCAAGATGCGTGGGGCGAATGAAAGTACGTCATTGGCGGTGGGGTTGCCAGGCGGGGCAATAGTGTTGCTGGTGGCGGTGTTGAAGCCCAGAGCTACGACGCCGTAGTTGTTGTTGAAGTGGGCATTCTTGCCGATTGAGACAGTAGCACTAGCTATCGCCTCATTTGCTCCAGGCTGAAATATGATATGATTCAGTCAACCAACCAACAGCAACAACAACACTGACAAATAAATGCAGTACTAGTTACTTGAATGGTCATCGAGGTGCCGACACGTCCCCCGTGCATAGTCGTCGTTCCATTCGCATACACCACCTCCAGACCTCGGAGATAGTCAGGCATATAATAGAGGGTCACACGCGTTATCCCGCCGGTGCTCCATCCATCGTCGAACGCTTTGCCACCCGGGGCTCCCCACGGACCCACAACGGCGGGCTTCGACGTCGCCTGCACCAGTATAATATCATCGGTCATTATAAGTTGATGATCATACTCTCTCTCTCTCTCTCTCTCTCTCTCTCTCTCTCTCTCTCACACACACACACACACACACACACACACAGACACACAACCCGGCCTAGCTAGATTTATACGATAATACCGCCATGCTGCTGCTTGCAAGCTTGCGCTACTTCAAAGTAGGAAGAGGAGCTGGACGTCGACGCTGTCTTACGATGAAAAGGGAAGGCCGCAGCAGGCATTTTAAGGGCCCGGGCTGGGGGCAGCCCTTGCACGGCGCTTGCAACTACAATCAATGTACGTGATCGATTGCTGTAGCATCACAACGTGGCATTTCTCCGCGTGATTGTACTGCAGTACCCCCCACTTGACATAAAGTAATGGAAAGAAAAGCGTGATGTAGAGCTTGACAAAAGCATTTTCCCTAACCCAACAAATTAAGGGCACCTCTTCCCGTTCTGCGGACAAAATTTGAAGCCATTCCCGTTTTGCGGACAAAATTAAGGGCACTCTTCCAGTTTTGTCGCACTGGGCCTAGAGAAATACAACAAAATTTAGACAATTCTACCGTAAAAATCGGCATTTACTCAACATCCATACAAAATACACGCTTGGGTTGCTAAAATGATTTTTATTGAGCATTGGTCTAGGCACCAGCCTGCTTACGTACACAATGATTTCTATTGAGCATTAGTCTATGCACCAGCCTGCTTACATACACTTGACACGGAAGATCATCTAAGCAAGTTTTAGCTACATTATCCAATAGGGCATTTATCTCAAAGCATTCATGGGGGACTCTCCACACTATCTCGCCCAGGCATCTCAAATGGGATCGACGATTGAGGTGATCTAGGCCGGCAGATGCGCATTTGGTAAATTCAGGGAGAAAAGTAAATTCGGGTAGGCTTGTAAATTCGGGTCGATCCGCACCCCATGTCTTGAACCTTCAACCTCCCCACCACGAGTCATGTGCATGAACCACTACACCCTCATGCGTACGTTGAAATATAGGAGATTCGAGTATGTCATATTGTAAATCTAGGCCGATTAGTAAATTCGGGGCAAAATTGTAAATTCGGACAAACTGGTTAATTCGGGGCAACCTCAGATCTGACGGTCCATGATTGACGCACCCCGCCTTTTCCTCCTCCACCATTGATCCCATTTGACCATGCCCGTGTGATATAGTGATGAGGGGGAACTCTCTTGTAGTAATACGGAGATGTCACTTGCGTGCACATAAATTGCCTTCTTTTATCCCTTTGTAAAATTTGCATTCTTCTCTTTCAAAACCCCCTTATTGTACACTCACATGATACCATAAGGTAACCTAGTGAATACCTTGGAAAAGGATTAATCTTATTATTTTCTACCCTATTGAATTTCATGAGGGGAGTGATCCAATCTGCTTTGCAAATAAGCTTCTTATAAGTTCCTAGTGTTTTTGGTAGTGCAAAAGTTATGTCCTTGACCAAAGCCAAGCTTACCGGTTGAGCTTCATCGGAACGAAAGGTATTGGGAATTGAACATTACTTCTGAGACTCTATTGCTCAATGGCTGAAAATAGGGTTTAGTGGAACAAAATTGAGTGTCGTTGATATCATACCTTTGAAAAATAGTTGGAATGCAATTTGTCAAAGTCCCAAAAGAAAATATTACAATACTATATATTATTGCATACATCTTTGAAAGAAGAACCTTAAATTACAAATTTGGACAAGTTTTGACACAAACTACAAGCTTAAGGTCCCCACTATTTCATTGGTACCAATAAGGGGGAAAGGATTCGTCCTTTTTTCGTACAAACAAACCCTGCTTTCAATACAATAGCCTTTCATTTAGATTCAAATTATGTTGCACCACCCATTGGTCCACATCCTTCCAACAAAAGTTGTCGTTGTCCCATGAACATGCCACCTTTGATATTCCTTCGTTATTCATATTTATGGAAACTTTTATCCAAAACCTAACATGTTCCTAGGTTGGACAGCTAAGGAGACCAGTGAAAGATGGAGCACTTGACGTATCTAAAGGTCTCCCCCTGTAATGATGATGCCACTTTGTTGCCACTTTATTAATATCTCACCCACTTTATCGATCTCCAACTTTTAAAGAATTCCACCTTGAAGCAACCATTTTTCCATGCACGATAGACTCCTTCCATGGGCCTTCTTGTAAAGTAATCTCTACTTTGTCAAGCATATCCCAAGCCATGGATGCCCAATCCGACCCATCATGTGTAAAGGATACTTCCTGGTTTGCACAGAAGGCTTTTATGTATAGCATTAGGTGTAAGATTCCAATGCCACCTCGGTTCTCACCACCCATTTCCATTTCCCCCACTACCATGGAGTTGTGTTGTTTGTGTTGTTTCTTGATAGGAATGGTTTCATGGGTTTTAGAAAATATTTTATGTATAGCATTAGGTGTAGGATTCCAATGCCACCTTGGTTCTCACCACCCATTTCCATTTCCCCCAATACCATGGAGTTGTGTTGTTTGTGTTGTTTCTTGATAGGAATGGTTTGATGGGTTTTATAAATTATTTTCAATAGTGGACCAATTGCATTCGGTCATGTTTAAGATAGACGAGACAAATAATATTTTGATCGTTTAATGGGCTTTAAAAATTCTTTCCAATTGTGTTTGTCCATTTTCAAGATAGAGGACACGAAGAATATTTATTCAATAATCAAGGAGTTAACCACAATCACTCAGCTAGGAAAGGGGAGGAGTATGTACTCCCACCTTCTAATCTTACTATTGATCTTGTTTAGGTTCCAACTAGATTGAGGTCAAATGTTTGTATGTCTAATATGTCCACCCCTAGTGATGCACTGAGGTGTCTGAACACTATGCCTTTTTAAAAAATATCCCTTGTTATTTTGACACATTTTCAATGAGAGAGATCAATCTTAATTTTTAAATGTTTCACTAAGAGCCAGATGCAGTTCCAAATATTTGGACAAGGCTAAAAGCAAGATTTGTGGTAACAAAAAGGACCCTTTTGTATTCCACCCTGACTGTTACTTAGCCACATAGCCTTTGGAATTTTGGAGGGAATCTAGTGGTTGCACAACGTTATACTTTTTAAAATTGAAGCCGAATGAAGAAATTTTTAAAGTGTGACCATATGTGTAAAACAACTGTAACATGATGGGCTCATTATTTTCTGGAGTGGAGAATGTTTCAACTTGTGGGAAAGACGGGTGGGTATCATTTGAGGCCGATTTTATAAGTGTTTTTGCATTGCTCATTATTTTCTGGAGTGGAGAATGTTTCAACTTGTGGGAGAGACGGGTGGGTATCATTTGAGGCCGATTTTATAAGTGTTTTCGCATTGCTCTTTAGGTTTGATAGTTTAGGGTGTAGGGGTTTTTAAATTCTAACATACTGGGTTCTTTTTATGTATTGACAGTGGTCGATGACAGGACGAGTGCGAGTACGCAGTCAGGAAGGGCTTAAACGCCCTGATGGACATTCTGAGTTCTCGCGGCAGCATGGTTAGTTATAGGGTTTACTCTTTTCTATTTGTTGTATTGTTTTATAATTATATATTTATACTTATAGAAAGCTGTCTTATTGTTTTTTTTTGCAGAATCCGACAGATACGCATGGATGCGATGAGATGTCTGATTAGACGATGTCCGTCTAGCCGTAGCTAGATAGCATTACTTTCCTTTTGTCATAGCACATGTATCATGACATGATGTTTATACGTCTTTTTGTAACTATTAGAAAACCATGTATATTTTTTCAATAATGACAATGGTGTTGTAACTATTAAATTTGCAAAGTTTAACTATCAAGTGATTTTGCCTATGATGTGTACAATTGTCATTGATTTAGTTTCAGCAATTTACTTTTGTCAGTTTCGTATCTTATTCTACAAACAATACTATGGATGATGGAGTTAATGGTTATATTGTCTTGTGGGTGACTAGTCACCTTGGGTCTATATCTAAGCTTGCACTTTCTTTCAAAGGTGAATCTGGGCTTATCTTGGATTCATTTAGGTTTACTCAATTATTGAAACATTCAATATGGTTGATGGGGGCAGGGCATTTCACCAAAAAAAAAAAATCTCTCAGGTGTTGCAATGAGCATCACTATATAAGGCTCTGCATCGTCGCTATAGGTGGCCTGTAAACGTTGCTATGATCGTCACTATAGGCGTCGCTATATAGCGATGGTTATAGCGACGTTCTCGTATTGACGCTGTTAGCAACGCTTTTAGCGATGCCGGGGAGTATAAAAACCCAATGTATTTCCGTCGCTAACAACATCACAAGTGCACACAACCTCTTGTAGTGCACCCCTGGTGATGCACTGAGGTGTTTGAACACTATGCCTTTTAAAAAAATATCCCTTGTTATTTTGTAACATTTTCAATGAGTTAGATCAATCTTAATTTTTAAATGTTTTACTAAGAGCTAGATGCAGTTGCAATATTTGGACTTTTAGAGGGAGTCCAGTGGTTGCAAAACGTTATACTTTTTAATATTGAAGCCAAATGAAGAAATTTTTAAAGTGTGACCATATGTGTAAAACAACTGTAAGGTGATGGGCTCATTATTTTTTGGAAGTGGAGAATGTTTCAACTTGTGGGAGAGAGTCAAGTAGTGCCATTTTAAAAAGGTTTCTGTTGAGCTTGCTTGCAATCACTCTATGAACGGTAGATTTCTCTATTCATGTGGTAGGTGGAACTCTCGCTCTGATAGTGCTCTACTCTAGTTGTGCTCATTCTCTTTCCTTTAAAGGAGGTGATAGCGTCGTTCCATGACGACCCCATTACGTAAGTCTGCTCATCTGGTCCCAAACCAAAACCAAAGGGGAAGGATAGTGAGATGAAATCCCTTTCGAGTATGAATGAGACAATGAAACCTAGCATGGATGTGGAAGATAAAAGCATGACGAAGACAAGGACAAGTGCTAAGAAGATTGTGTCCATGGAAGCATTTGCCCTTTTCGATGAAGAGGGTGCAAGCAACTCCATGAGGAGGCAAAGAGTTGAACATTGAATATCCCTAATGTTACTTTTTTTCACTTGTTTTAGATGCATGCATGTTTGAATGCATCTTCCATGCATGCATGTGCGAATGTAATCAACTACGCTGTTGGCTTCAAAAAAACTGTGTTTTGGTAAGTGTGGTAAAAGTTTCCACTTGGTGAAAGTGTGCATGCTTCATTAATTTTTTATATGATACTCGGTCTGCATGCATGTTTCAATGTGCTAAAATGACCCTAACCCAGATTATGTGTTGTAGGAGGTATACATTCTTTAGTTGAATATAACATGAAACTATATTCCATTGAACTAGAGGGAGAAACAACATGTAGACGAGCAAAGCCGAGAGAGAAGTTGAGCGGAGACCAAGACGAGACGTGAGATGGAGAACCCCAAAAAGTGTGTCAATTGATCAAATGAGATGAGTTTATATAGAGGGGACCAAGGTGCTTTATGTAGAGATACTATATATAGCTCAACACCCCTACTTAAATGAAGGTCCCTACCTGTGATGAAAATCCCTTGGGGGCTCAAAGGAAAAACCCATAGATCTATATACACCCACCGCTATATTAAAATATTTCAAATGTACTTTACAATGTTCAAAGCAGCTACATCAATCTTGTTTTATAATATGCCCTTTCAAGGTTCTTTAACACTAGAAGGGTAACAGGACACTTTTATGTCCTTGGACACTTTTGTGTCGTGTTAAGTGACCATTTTGGTTGAATTATTTGAAGAGTATGAAAATGAATTTCTAGGTACCATATATCCACAAAGTTGCCTTATGAGCTGAAAAAAAGTTAGCATTTTTTTTGGAGTATTGATCTCACCATTAACCTTACTCTTGCACAACATTTTTGAACCTAAACTGTGTGAAAAAAACGGGTCCTGTTTTTGGCTTTTTTTCAATTTTTAGCAGCTATACCACTCTAAAATTCATGTTTGTGAGGTTTAGATCGCTAGAGGTTAGGCCTTCATAGTTCTCAACATGTTTTGATGCTTGTAGAGAGAGCTAAGTGTTAAAATTGAAAGTTATGACCAATTTACAAGAATTGCATAATCCTGTTTTTTGGCCAAAATTACCACTTTTATGATTTTTTGGGGCTTTCTTGATATCCAAATTCAATTTTGATTATGTAAGTGTAATGTATAACATAAAGCTAATCTTCCTTGAGTTTTGGGGGACCTAATATACTATATAGCATAGTATATGATGATGGTTGAGTTTTTTGATTGCTGAAGAATACGATACATTTTAGAGTAGCAAGTATAACTTTCTCAATATTGCTAGTTTCTTAGGCCAATTGTGTGTATTTTGTAGGTAGTAACCATATCTAATCATAGAGTACAAACTTGGCTAGATATTGAGTAGTTTCTATGGGTTTCTAGAGGTCATAATGCTAAACCCAGTTTTTTCATGTTTGTTGTATTTAACACTTTATCATTACCCCCAAGGTTCCAACCGTAAGAGATCCATTATCCTTTTGACATGCTCCATGGCTCCTTTTGAATCCAAAGGCCCAAAGGGAACTAAGAAAACATGTATATAGTATCTATATTGAGCGTGACTATAGAAACTTTAATGATAGGTCCGAAGAATGGCAAAAATGCAACTTTTTTGTACCTATTTTTTTGCCCAAAAACAAATTAGTGAGGTAAAAGCAACCCTATGTTTTGGTCACTAACCCATTGAAGTTAACGGGGAATTTTATCTTATGTCCTACAAAAATCCCCACTCTTATTTATATGCAATCAATTGTAAGAAATTGCTGTTTTGGGCAAAATGCACTGGTCCATCAACTTTGGAGACTTGTAGTGACCAACGGATGAGAAAATTTACAAGTTTCTCATTTTTTCCATATGTAGTAGTTACTGAACTATAAGCTCATGAAAGGATTTTTCAAAAGGAGTGGATCTACTATGGTTTTGGAATTTTTTCCTAAAACCCTGAAAGGACACTTTTATGTCCTGTTAGGTTATCATTCTAGTGTTAACAACCCTATATATATATATATATATATGTTGGAGCTATATATGGCTCACTCTACTGAACTTGGTCTCACCTATATATTTGTATCTTGTCCTCAATATGAATCAGTCTTTGGGAGCGTATATGGTGTGTCTCTTGTCTCGTCTCTCTCTCTCTTTCTCTCTACATCTCAACATGGTATCAGAGCGGTAACGATCACGCGCCGATTCAATTCATGGTGACAACAGTATGTGTATGCGATTCGCATGTAAGATTCAAAATTGTTACAAATTTTATTTTTGAGCGTTGATTCTTGTTAACTGTGGTTGTTTTGTGTTAAGAAGAATATGATTAGTGTTTTATGTGGCGTTTATTTATAATCAATGTAATCATTGATTACGTTTTCTTGTTAATGACACCCTGAACTTCATCTCAATTTTTCTTGCTGTTCTGCTCAAAATTTGGAGAAACGGGCTCTTCGTCTCCTCGAGCTCTTCGATTTGAGTTCTAGGTTTGCGTCAATCGGAGTTCGCAACAGAAAGTTATGCTGTTTTTACTGCAATAGAGCTTGACGCAGCTTTCGTCGTCCTACTTCTTCGTGAAGCGTCCGCGATCGTTTTTCTTATTTTGGCGTTAACTTTTTCGAGAAGATTTAGCTTTTTGCTATTCGTATTGTGGCCGTCAATCTTGCGTCTCACGCCACTCTATTTTGAGGACTCGTTTATTATTAACGTCTCCTTTACCCTGTCTTTTTTGGGTGACGTCTCTCACATCTTTGGACGTTCCTTGAGCATCCTTCTTACGTTTATCGTTGACAGAACGCAGTACTCATATCTCTCTCATTCTCAATTGCGGCCTTCACCATATATGGTGTGCAGATTCTGCGATCTTATCTTATACGTCTTCTCGCAAAAAGATATGGCTATGAATATTCTCGTCAACGGCTTTCCTTCTGGCCAACGTTCTGTTCCTCCTTTCCAAGGTCAAGGATTTCCAGGCTGGAAAGCAAAGATGTTGTTAATTCTTGAAGGCGATGAACTCTCCGATGTTGTTCTTGGAAATCGTGTTTGTCCGCCTCAGCCTGTTGATACGGATAATGATAACGTGCTTATCACTGAAGGACCTATATTTGAAGATTGGAATGTTGCCTATACGGATTGGCAACGACGTGATAAAGCAGCTCGTCGGTATATTCTTTCTGCTCTTACTGATTCCCTTTTGCTTGATATGTATGAACTGCCTACTTCCCATGACGTATGGAAGTACCTTATTGCAAACTTTCAGAAGAAATCTGTTACAGAAATACTTTATTTGAGAGGGTTGCTTAACAAGTTACAATATGAAGTTGGTACTGCCATGACGGGACATATTGAGTCTTTCAAATCTATTATTAATCAACTTACTGTTGCCGGGGATCCTGTTCCACGAAAGCAACTGATTACACTTCTCCTTGATACGGTGAAGGACTCTTCTTATGATAACATTGTTACTATTCTCTCTAATAAAGATGGTCTTGATTTCGACCAAGCTTGCATGTCTTTAATTGAATACTCTCAACGTCAAGAACGTCGGAATGCTGGTCACGATACAGCTATGATTTCACAAGAGGAGACTGAGTCACAACAGATGGAACGTGCTTTTTATGCTCGAAGGCGTCCATTTCAACGAGGAAACCGCAGAGGTGGCCGTCGCGGTAATATTTTCTCTCGTCTCAAATTTCCTAATAAGCAATGTTCTTACTGCAACAGAAATGGCCATACTGAAGATGATTGTTGGGCACGTCAATATGATGAAGAACACAATATTACCACAAAACAACCACGTTTATCTAGAGACTCTTCTTCTTCTTCTTGTGAATATTGCGGACGATCTGATCATCCCACTCATATGTGCTATAAGCGTCGATTCGACACAGATCGGAATAGAGCATATGCTACTGAACATCGAAACAACATTGTACCAGAAACAAGCTGCATCCTATGTTCAGTTGCTCCAGACAGAATACTTCATGTACGTGATGGATCACTTTTTATTGTCGATTCTTGTGCTACAGGAAATATGACATATCAGTCTAAGTGGCTCCATAACTATCATCCACTGCCAGTTCAACGTGTTGTTTATCTTGCTGATGATACTACTTGTCAAGTAAAGGGTATTGGAGACTTATATCTTGGTACCTTATCTTCTTCCACTTGAATTTTGCGAGGAGTATTACATGTACCAGATCTTCAACGTAATCTTCTTTCAGTTGCTAGACTTGTTGATCTTGGTCTGTTTGTTGGATTTGATTATACCAAATGCCGAATTGAGAAAGATGGACAGACTATAGCCACTGCTCCTCGAAACGGTAATTTATTTGAACTCTCTCTCAACGATGCTGTAGCAAATATTGTCACTGCTCCAGGTGATCATGATTGCAAAGTATGGCATCACCGTTTTGTTCATGCTGATTTCTCAAAACTCCTTGATCTTCAACGTCGTGATCTTGTTCATGGCATGGATCTTAAAGCCCATCCCCATATGGGAATTTGTGATTTTTGTGCTCTTGGGAAACACAATCGTAAACCCTTTCCTCTTTCAAATACAACTCATTCTCATGACATCTTGGATCTTGTTCATACTGATATATGTGGACCTCTACCTTCTTCGAGATCACAATATCGCTACTTCATTACTTTCATTGATGATTTCTCAAGGTATACGACTGTATTTCTACTTAGACAAAAATCTGAAGCCTTATCTGTTTTCAAACAATTCCATAAGGCTGCGGAACTTCAAACTGGTCGTCGCCTTAAGAAGCTTTGTAGTGACAATGGAGGCGAATATGTTTCTCGAGAGTTTGTGAGTTACTGTGCTGACACTGGAATTCATCATGAACACACTATTCCATATTCGCCTCAACAGAATGGTGTTGTTGAACGAAAGAATCGCACTATTCTCAATGCTGTAAGATGTATGCTGATTCATTCTGGCTTATCTCGTGTTTTCTGGGCTGAAGCTACTTTGACAGCAACATTTATTCAGAATCATCTTCCTACTACTGCACCCTCTGGTAAGATACCCATCACAGCATGGACAGGTGACATTCCTTCTGTATCTCATTTTCGAACCTTTGGATGTATTGCTTATATTCATGTTCCCAAAGAAACACAAACAAAGCTTGATGCTCCTGGTCTTAAAGTTATTTTTATTGGATATTCTGACACTTCCAAAGGCTACAAATTCTATGACCCTTTCTCCAAGAAAGTAACTGTGAATCGTGATGCTACTTTTAACGAACAGCTTATGGGAGGCTCATGGTCCATGGATGATTCTGATGATACTAAATCATTGCTTCAGGCTTTTCCATTTCTTTCAGAAGATGAAACACTTCCTATAGAGCAACTTTCCTCCTCACAACCATCCATTCCAAATGTTGCCAATGATGATATTGATATTTTTGTTGATCTGCCTATTGATTTTGAACATGGCTCATGTCATGTTTATGATGACGATATTGCTGATAATGCTTTTTCTACTTCTGAAGATCCCGTTACTTATGATGAAGCTATCTCTTCACCACAAAAGGATCAATGGAAAGAGGCTATGGAAGCAGAGTACGATTCTCTTATCTCTAAAGGTACATGGATACTAACTGAATTACCTCCTGGTCGTACAGCTATTAAATGTAAGTGGGTGTATAAAACAAAAGTAAAAGCAGATGGATCTTTTGACAAGTTCAAGGCGCGTTTAGTTGCAAAAGGTTACTCCCAAGTAGCTGGTGTTGATTATCAAGAGACCTTTTCACCAGTTGTTCGCATTACAAGTGTTCGAGTTTTATTGGCATTTGCTGTTCAATTTGATTTAGAAGCTCATCAAATGGATGTGCGAACTGCTTTTCTTAATGGTGACTTGGAAGAGGAAATTTATATGGAACAACCAGAAGGGTTTGTTATTCCAGGTAAAGAAGGCCTTGTTGCTCAACTCCATAAGGCACTATATGGTCTCAAACAAGCTTCACGAGCCTGATATAAAAAAATTGATCTTTTTCTCACCTCTAAAGGATTCATGTCTTGCTCTTCAGACCCCAACTTATACATAAAACACCAAGGTAGCAACTTTGTGATTCTTGCTCTTTATGTGGATGATACCATCCTTGTTTCCAATGATTTGGGATTTCTTCAGCAAGTGAAAAATTTATTGTCTTCTGCATTCGATATGGTGGATCTTGGAGAGATTCACTCTTGTCTTGGCATTCAAATCCAACGGAACCGTACAAAAGGTATTTTATTCCTTCGACAGTCAAAGTTTATTGCAGATACTATTCAAAAATTTGGTATGGAATCTGCACATTCAGCCAACACACCTTGTCTTGCGAGCTCTACGAAGAATACTTCTGACAATGGCGGTCAACTTGTCACAAATCAACCTTATGCTAACTTGATTGGATGTCTTCAGTTTGTTGGCATGAACACTCGTCCTGATATTCTGTTCGCTGCTAACTATCTTGGACAACATCTTGCATGTCCTTCTCTTAAGCATTGGTCTGCTCCAAAGCGTGTATTGAAATACTTGAAAGGCACTACAGATTTTGGTTTAGTCTATCGACGACAACTCACATCGGATTCTATGCAATCTCTTTCTCTTTTGGGTTACACAGATGCAGACTGGGCAAGCTCACATTTATCTATGCGATCTACTAGTGGAAATTGCTTCTTTATAAATGGTTGTCTTGTTTCTTGGACCAGCAAGAAACAACGTTGTGTTGCAGTTTCTACGACTGAGTCAGAATATGTTGCGGCATCACTTGCAGCTCGTGAGTTGATTTGGCTTCGACAAATGCTGGTTGATATTGGTCACTCTCCTCTTTCTAGCACACCCTTGCGGTGTGACAACCAAAGTGCTATTAGTCTTGCAAAAGACTATGTTCAACATAATAAGTCAAAGCACATTGCTGTCCATTATCATTATGTCAGGTATGAAGTACGCAAGGGAACCATTATGGTTGAACACTGTCCAAGTGACCAGATGATTGCAGACATTTTGACCAAAGGCCTCAATGAGTCACGTTTCATCCTCTTGCGCTCGGAGCTTGGAGTTGCTTCGGCCTCACTCTTTTTAGATTAGCTTCTTTTCTATTGTAATAGCTTTGTACATATGACATTGTAATCTTTTAGGTACCATGCACTATGCACACTCCACATTTGCACCTTGTGATATCTAAGTCACTTGAATATTTGTACATAGATGCACAATTCACTTTCACATCATCACCACTGGTTCATATTTCACATTGTATAGGGGCTTGGGTTTTTCCCTTGAACTCCCCAAGGGTTTTTTCATCCAAAGCTAGAGACCTTTATTTGAGTGGGGGTGTTAACAACCCTATATATATATATATATATATATGTTGGAGCTATATATGGCTCACTCTACTCAACTTGGTCTCACCTATATATTTGTATCTTGTCCTCAATATGAATCAGTCTTTGGGAGCGTATATGGTGTGTCTCTTGTCTCGTCTCTCTCTCTTTCTCTCTACATCTCAACAGGTGGTTCAGGACAATCAAGGGCATAGTGACCCTCTTCATCACAATTGTAGCATCTACCTTGTAGCCTTCGTCCCCTGCCTCTCCAAGCTGGCCGCAGCTCTCTTTGGTTCCTATTCATTATGTTAATTCTTAATTCTTGCAACTGACCAACAAGATCATGCAAAACCCGGGCCGTAACAGGATCTGGACCTTGAACCACTCGCTCCACTCTATCATCCGTTGTAAGAGGGACCATTGGTTGCACCACAACTGGCACACTTTAAAGAAATCCCCTGGAGGTACTTGGGATGTTTATTCAATAATCAAGGAGTTAACCACATTCACTCAGCTAGGAAAGGGGAGGAGTATGTACTCCCACCTTCTAATCTTACTATTGATCTTGTTTAGGTTCCAGCTAGATTGAGGTCAAATGTTTGCATGTCTAATATGTCCACCCCTAGTGATGCACTGAGGTGTCTGAACAGTATGCCTTTTAAAAAAATATCCCTTGTTATTTTGACACATTTTCAATGAGAGAGATCAATCTTACTTTTTAAATGTTTCACTAAGAGCCAGATGCAGTTGCAAATATTTGGACAAGGCTAAAAGCAAGATTTGTGGTAACAAAAAGGACCCTTTTTATTCCACCCTGACTGTTACTTAGCCACATAGCCTTTGGAATTTTGGAGGGAATCCAGTGGTTGCACAAAGTTATACTTTTTAATATTGAAGCCGAATGAAGAAATTTTTAAAGTGTGACCATATGTGTAAAACAACTGTAACATGATGGGCTCATTATTTTCTGGAGTGGAGAATGTTTCAACTTGTGGGAGAGACGGGTGGGTATCATTTGAGGCCGATTTTATAAGTGTTTTTGCATTGCTCTTTAGGTTTCATATTTTAGGGTTTAGGGGTTTTTAAATTCTAACATACTGGGTTCTTTGTATGTATTGACAGTGGTCGATGACAGGACATGACCCCACACCGTACGAGCGCGAGTACGCAGGCAGGAAGGGCTTAAAGGCCCTGATGGACATTCTGAGTTCTCGCAGCAGCATGGTTAGTATTAGGGTTTACTCTTTTCTATTTGTTGTATTGTTTTATAATTATATATTTATACTTATAGAAAGCTGTCTTATTGTTTTTTTTTGCAGAATCCGATAGATACGCATGGATGCGATGAGATGTCTGATTAGACAATGTCAGTCTAGTCGTAGCTAGATAGCATTACTTTCCTTTTGTCATAGCACATGTATCATGAGATGATGTTTATACGTATTTTTGTAACTATTAGAAAACCATGTATATTTTTTCAATAATGACAATGGTGTTGTAACTATGACATTTGCAAAGTTTAACAATCAAGTGATTTTGCCTATGATGTGTACAATTGTCATTGATTTAGTTTCATCAATTTACTTTTGTCAGTTTTGTATCTTATTCTGCAAACAATACTATGGATGATGGAGTTAATGGTTATATTGTCTTGTGGGTGACTAGTCACCTTGGGTCTATATCTAAGCTTGCACTTTCTTTCAAAGGTGAATCTGGGCTTATCTTGGATTCATTTAGGTTTACTCAATTATTGAAACATTCAATATGGTTGATGGGGGCAGGGCATTTCACAAAAAAAATAAATCTCTCAGGTGTTGCAATGAGCATCACTATATAAGGCTTTGCATCGTCGCTATAAATGTCGCTATAGGTGGCCTGTAAATGTTGCTATGATCTTCACTATAGCCGTCGCTATATAGCGATGGTTATAGCGACGTTCTCGTATCGACGCTGTTAGCGTCGCTTTTAGCCATGCCGGGGAGTATAAAAACCCAATGTATTTCCATCGCTAACAACGTCACAAGTGCACACAACCTCTTGTAGTGCACCCCTGGTGATGCACTGAGGTGTTTGAACACTATGCCTTTTAAAAAAATATCCCTTGTTATTTTGTAACATTTTCAATAAGTGAGATCAATCTTAATTTTTAAATGTTTCACTAAGAGCTAGATGCAGTTGCAATATTTGGACTTTTAGAGGGAGTCCAGTGGCTGCAAAACGTTATACTTTTTAATATTGAAGCCAAATGAAGAAATTTTTAAAGTGTGACCATATGTGTAAAACAATTGTAAGGTGATGGGCTCATTATTTTTTGGAAGTGGAGAATGTTTCAACTTGTGGGAGAGAGTCAAGTAGTGCCATTTTAAAAAGGTTTTTGTTGAGCTTGCTTGCAATCACTCTATGAACGGTAGATTTCTCTATTCATGTGGTAGGTGGAACTCTCGCTCTGATAGTGCTCTACCCTAGTTGTGCTCGTTCTCTTTCCTTTAAAGGAGCTGATAGCGTCGTTCCATGACGACCCCATTACGCAATTCTGCTCATCTGGTCCCAAACCAAAACCAAAGGGGAAGGATAGTGAGATAAAATCCCTTTCGAGTATGAACGAGACAATGAAACCTAGCATGGATGTGGAAGATAAAAGCATCCCGAATACAAGGACAAGTGCTAACAAGATTGTGTCCATGGAAGCATTTGCCCTTTTCGATGAAGAGGGTCCAAGCAAGTCCATGAGGAGGCAAAGAGTTGAACATTGAATATCCCTAATTTTACTTTTTTTCACTTGTTTTAGATGCATGCATGTTTGAACGCATCTTCCATGCATGCATGTGTGAATGTAATCAACTACACTGTTGGCTTCAAAAAAACTGTGTTTTGGTAAGTGTGGTAAAATTTTCCACTTGGTGAAAGTGTGCATGCTTCATTAATTTTTTATATGATACTCGGTCTGCATGCATGTTTCAATGTGCTAAAATGACCCTAACCTAGATTATGTGCTGTAGGAGGTATACATTCTTTAGTTGAATATAACATGAAACTATATTCCGTTGAACTAGAGGGAGAAACAACATGTAGACGAGCAAAGCCGAGAGAGAAGTTGAGGGGAGACCAAGACGAGACGTGAGATGGAGAACCCCAAAAAGTGTGTCAATTGATCAAATGAGATGAGTTTATATAGAGGGGACCAAGGTGCTTTATGTAGAGATACTATATATAGCTCAACACCCCTACTCAAATGAAGGTCCCTACCTATGATGAAAATCCCTTGGGGGCTCAAAGGAAAAACCCATAGATCTATATACACCCACCGTTATATTAAAATATTTCAAATTTACTTTACAATGTTCAAAGCAACTACATCACTCTTGTTTTATAATATGCCCTTTCAAGGTTCTTTAACACTAGAATGGTATCAGGACACTTTTATGTCCTTGGACACTTTTGTGTCCTGTTAAGTGACAATTTTGCATGAATTATTTCAAGAGTATGAAAATGAATTTCTAGGTGCTATATATCCACAAAGTTGCCTAATGATCTGAAAAAAACTTAGCATTTTTGTTGGAGTATCGATCTCACCATTAACCTTACTCTTGCACAACATTTTTGAACCTAAATTGTGTGAAAAAACGGGTCCTGTTTTTGGCTTTTTTTCAATTTTTAGCAACTATGCCACTCTAAACTTCATGTTTGTGAGGTTTAGATCGCTAGAGGTTAGGCCTTCATAGTTCTCAACATGTTTTGATGCTTGTACAGAGAGCTAAGTGTTAAAATTGAAAGTTATGACCAATTTACAAGAATTGCATAATCCTGTTTTTTGGCCAAAATTACCACTTTTATGATTTTTTGGGGCTTTCTTGATATCCAAATTCAATTTTGATTATGTAAGTGTAATGTATAACATAAAGCTAATCTTCCTTGAGTTTTGGGGGACCTAACATGCTACATAGCATAGTATATGATGATGGTTGAGTTTTTTGATTGCTGAAGAATACGATACATTTTAGAGTAGCAAGTATAACTTTCTCAATATTGCTAGTTTCTTAGGCCAATTGTGTGTATTTTGTAGGTAGTAACCATATCTAATCATAGAGTACAAACGTGGCTAGATATTGAGTAGTTTCTATGGGTTTCTAGAGGTCATAATGCTAAACCCAATTTTTTCATGTTTGCTGTATTTAACACTTTATCATTGCCCCCAAGGTTCCAATCGTAAGAGATCCATTATCCTTTTGACATGCTCCATGGCTCCTTTTGAATCCAAAGGCCCAAAGGGAACTAAGAAAACATGGATATAGTATCTACATTGAGCGTGACTATAGAAACTTTAATGATAGGTCCGAAGAATGGCAAAAATGCAACTTTTTTGTACCTAATTTTTTTGCCCAAAAACAAATTAATGAGGTAAAAGCAACCCTATATTTTGGTCACTAACCCATTGACGTTAACGGGGCATTTTATCTTATGTCCTACAAAAATCCCCACTCTTATTTATATGCAATCAATCGTAAGAAATTGCTGTTTTGGGAAAAATGCACTGGTCCATCAACTTTGGAGACTTGTAGTGACCAAGGGATGAGAAAAATTACAAGTTTCTCATTTTTTCCACATGTAGTAGTTACTGAACTATAAGCTCATGAAAGGATTTTTCAAAAGGAGTGGATCTACTATGGTTTTGGAAATTTTTCCTAAAACCTTGAAAGGACAATTTTATGTCCTGTTAGGTTATCATTCTAGTGTTAACATATATAATATATATATATATATTATATATACATACACAATTGAGCTACTATAAATGCTTCAATAGAGTAACTTAAGCATTGTTGACCTCTCGTTTCATATGCTTGCACTCGTTTCGATAGAGTAGCTTAAGCATTATTGGCCTCCCTAAAATGATTGGATACGCATTCTCACCCACTTGCATCACGTAGAAATCAACCAAGCACTCAATCCCGAAGACTTTTATCTTCACATCTTCACCTATTCCAAGACACCTTGCCTTTTTGTGGTTGGCCATCCTCATACGGATCGAAGCATTCACTGACATCTTAACGCCTACTTCTTTCATGATAGCCTCGGTCATGACACACCTGGGCGTCGGTAATGATGTTAATAGCCCTATCTTCTCCATTTGCAGGCAACGGTTGGAGTTGTTGTTGCGGCGGCGGTGCTTCTAGTGCCCGTTCTTGGTGGTTCAGGACAATCATGGGCGTAGTGACCCTCTTCATCACAATTGTAGCATCTACCTTGTAGCCTTCGTCCCCTGCAAGACTCCCAGTTGGACGCTCCTCTCTTTGGTTCCTTTGGTTCCTTCGTCTATGCCCACTTGGGAATAGACTACAATTCGATCCATGCTTGTCCTAATGACTGCATTCTTTTCAGAGGGGAATACATAGACATAGAGAAGTGTCCGAAATGTGACCCGAGAGATATCGAGTGGATCTCCACGGAACAAAAATTCCACAAAAGTTTTTGCGATATTTTCCTATGCTTCCTTGTATCAAGTATTTCTTCAAATGTAAGTCCATGGCCGCCCCACCATCAATATGGTGAGGCTTGGCAGCCGGCCAGTATCTAGCCGCGAAGAAACATTGACCAATGACTAAGGCTTTACCTTCTTTACCTCATAGGCGAGGAGGACTACGGTTTGATGACAGAGGTAATGTCATAAAATCTAATATCTATCTATCCCAAATTATTTTCTATTATTGAATTGATCATTTAATGTGGAAAAATGAATGGGAACAAGAGTTAGAATATAGATATGCCCTTTTAAACCTATCTCAACACGTGACCAAAGGGAGAGAAGGCTACATCTCATTGAGGGTCCAAAAAGGAGATGGTCTGCCAAAGAGCAATGAACATATAATGGAGTTTAGAAGAACTTAGGGTTATCTTCACCTCTTCAGCTATTCCAAGACAGCTTGCCTTTTTGTGGTTGGCCATCCTCATACGGATCGAAGCATTCACTGACATCTTAACGCCTGCTTCTTTCATGATAGCCTCGGTCATGACACACACCTGCGCACCACCATCCACATATGCTTGCACTTCCGTATTCTTTCCCAGTATAGCTTCAACTATTGGCACCATATCCACTGGGTGACCAACTCTCAAAGATGACACCATGCTTTGATGCTTTTCCTTATTGAAAGGAAGCCGCGTACTCACACAGTTGGTCCACTGCCTCCTCAATTTAGCGTTCAAAGCCACCAATTGACCAAAAGATATATTTGCCTTTTGATTTCGTATGTCTTCGACAATATCATACTCTTCAACACCTTCGCCAAGGAGGTAGCCCTATGGACCAATTTTCCTTCTTCGCCGCCTCTTGCTACTTTCTGGTTTGTCTTCTACCTTAGCCTTTCCTTTCCTTGCTCTTGTTTCCCTCTCTTCTTCTATCTATTTCTCCCTATCATGCCTAGATCTCTTATTGGCCAAAACATCCACATCTTGATGATCGAGGGTAATGATGTTAATAGCCCTACCTTCTCCATTTGCAAGCAATGGTTGCAGTTGTTATTGATGATTCTCTTCCATTTTCTTCCTCGACCACGTCCATATAAGAGGCATATCCCTCCTCTCTCTCTTGGTGGTTCAGGACAATCAAGGGCATAGTGACCCTCTTCATCACAATTGTAGCATCTACCTTGTAGCCTTCGTCCCCTGCCTCTCCAAGCTGGCCGCAGCTCTCTTTGGTTCCTATTCATTATGTTAATTCTTAATTCTTGCAACTGACCAGCAAGATTATGCAAAACCCGGGCCGTAACAGGATCTGGACCTTGAACCACTCGCTCCACTCTATCATCCGTTGTAAGAGGGACCATTGGTTGCACCACAACTGGCGCACTTTAAAGAAATCCCCTGGAGGTACTTGGGATGTTTATTCAATAATCAAGGAGTTAACCACATTCACTCAGCTAGGAAAGGGGAGGAGTATGTACTCCCACCTTCTAATCTTACTATTGATCTTGTTTAGGTTCCAGCTAGATTGAGGTCAAATGTTTGCATGTCTAATATGTCCACCCCTAGTGATGCACTGAGGTGTCTGAACAGTATTCCTTTTAAAAAAATATCCCTTGTTATTTTGACACATTTTCAATGAGAGAGATCAATCTTACTTTTTAAATGTTTCACTAAGAGCCAGATGCAGTTGCAAATATTTGGACAAGGCTAAAAGCAAGATTTGTGGTAACAAAAAGGACCCTTTTTTATTCCACCCTGACTGTTACTTAGCCACATAGCCTTTGGAATTTTGGAGGGAATCCACTGGTTGCACAAAGCTATACTTTTTAATATTGAAGCCGAATGAAGAAATTTTTAAAGTGTGACCATATGTGTAAAACAACTGTAACATGATGGGCTCATTATTTTCTGGAGTGGAGAATGTTTCAACTTGTGGGAGAGATGGGTGGGTATCATTTGAGGCCGATTTTATAAGTGTTTTTGCATTGCTCTTTAGGTTTCATATTTTAGGGTTTAGGGGTTTTTAAATTCTAACATACTGGGTTCTTTGTATGTATTGACAGTGGTCGATGACAGGACATGACCCCACACCGTACGAGCGCGAGTATGCAGGCAGTAAGGGTTTAAATGCCCTGATGGAAATTCTGAGTTCTCGCAGCAGCATGGTTAGTATTAGGGTTTACTCTTTTCTATTTGTTGTATTGTTTTATAATTATATATTTATACTTATAGAAAGCTGTCTTATTGTGTTTTTTTGCAGAATCCGATAGATACGCATGGATGCGATGAGATGTCTGATTAGACAATGTCAGTCTAGTCGTAGCTAGATAGCATTACTTTCCTTTTGTCATAGCACATGTATCATGAGATGATGTTTATACGTCTTTTTGTAACTATTAGAAAACCATGTATATTTTTTCAATAATGACAATGGTGTTGTAACTATTACATTTGCAAAGTTTAACAATCAAGTGATTTTGCCTATGATGTGTACAATTGTCATTGATTTAGTTTCATCAATTTACTTTTGTCAGTTTTGTATCTTATTCTGCAAACAATACTATGGATGATGGAATTAATGGTTATATTTTCTTGTGGGTGACTAGTCACCTTGGGTCTATATCTAAGCTTGCACTTTCTTTCAAAGGTGAATCTGGGCTTATCTTGGATTCATTTAGGTTTACTCAATTATTGAAACATTCAATATGGTTGATGGGGGCAGGGCATTTCACCAAAAAAAATAAATCTCTCAGGTGTTGCAATGAGCATCACTTTATAAGGCTTTGCATCGTCGCTATAAATGTCGCTATAGGTGGCCTGTAAACGTTGCTATGATCTTCACTATAGGCGTCGCTATATAGCGATGGTTATAGCGACGTTCTCGTATCGACGCTGTTAGCGTCGCTTTTAGCGATGCCGGGGAGTATAAAAACCCAATGTATTTCCATCGCTAACAACGTCACAAGTGCACACAACCTCTTGTAGTGCACCCCTGGTGATGAACTGAGGTGTTTGAACACTATGCCTTTTAAAAAAATATCCCTTGTTATTTTGTAACATTTTCAATGAGTGAGATCAATCTTAATTTTTAAATGTTTCACTAAGAGCTAGATGCAGTTGCAATATTTGGACTTTTAGAGGGAGTCCAGTGGTTGCAAAACGTTATACTTTTTAATATTGAAGCCAAATGAAGAAATTTTTAAAGTGTGACCATATGTGTAAAACAATTGTAAGGTGATGGGCTCATTATTTTTTGGAAGTGGAGAATGTTTCAACTTGTGGGAGAGAGTCAAGTAGTGCCATTTTAAAAAGGTTTGTGTTGAGCTTGCTTGCAATCACTCTATGAACGATAGATTTCTCTATTCATGTGGTAGGTGGAACTCTCGCTCTGATAGTGCTCTACCCTAGTTGTGCTCGTTCTCTTTCCTTTAAAGGAGCTGATAGCGTCGTTCCATGACGACCCCATTACGCAATTCTGCTCATCTGGTCCCAAACCAAAACCAAAGGGGAAGGATAGTGAGATGAAATCCCTTTCGAGTATGAACGAGACAATGAAACCTAGCATGGATGTGGAAGATAAAAGCATCCCGAATACAAGGACAAGTGCTAACAAGATTGTGTCCATGGAAGCATTTGCCCTTTTCGATGAAGAGGGTCCAAGCAAGTCCATGAGGAGGCAAAGAGTTGAACATTGAATATCCCTAATTTTACTTTTTTTCACTTGTTTTAGATGCATGCATGTTTGAATGCATCTTCCATGCATGCATGTGTGAATGTAATCAACTACACTGTTGGCTTCAAAAAAACTGTGTTTTGGTAAGTGTGGTAAAATTTTCCACTTGGTGAAAGTGTGCATGCTTCATTAATTTTTTATATGATACTCGGTCTGCGCGCATGCATGTTTCAATGTGCTAAAATGACCCTAACCTAGATTATGTGCTGTAGGAGGTATACATTCTTTAGCTGAATATAACATGAAACTATATTCCGTTGAACTAGAGAGAGAAACAACATGTAGACGAGCAAAGCCGAGAGAGAAGTTGAGGGGAGACCAAGACAAGACGTGAGATGGAGAACCCCAAAAAGTGTGTCAATTGATCAAATGAGATGAGTTTATATAGATGGGACCAAGGTGCTTTATGTAGAGATACTATATATAGCTCAACACCCCTACTCAAATGAAGATCCCTACCTATGATGAAAATCCCTTGGGGGCTCAAAGGAAAAACCCATAGATCTATATACACCCACCGTTATATTAAAATATTTCAAATTTACTTTACAATGTTCAAAGCAACTACATCACTCTTGTTTTATAATATGCCCTTTCAAGGTTCTTTAACACTAGAATGGTAACATGACACTTTTATGTCCTTGGACACTTTTGTGTCCTGTTAAGTGACAATTTTGCTTGAATTATTTGAAGAGTATGAAAATGAATTTCTAGGTGCTATATATCCACAAATTTGCCTTATGATCTGAAAAAAACTTAGCATTTTTGTTGGAGTATCGATCTCACCATTAACCTTACTCTTGCACAACATTTTTGAACCTAAACTGTCTGAAAAAACGGGTCCTGTTTTTGGTTTTTTTTCAATTTTTAGCAACTATACCACTCTAAACTTCATGTTTGTGACGTTTAGATCGCTAGAGGTTAGGCCTTCATAGTTCTCAACATGTTTTGATGCTTGTAGAGAGAGCTAAGTGTTAAAATTGAAAGTTATGACCAATTTACAAGAATTGCATAATCCTGTTTTTTGGCCAAAATTACCACTTTTATGATTTTTTGGGGCTTTCTTGATATCCAAATTCAATTTTGATTATGTAAGTGTAATGTATAACATAAAGCTAATCTTCCTTGAGTTTTGGGGGACCTAATATGCTATATAGCATAGTATATGATGATGGTTGAGTTTTTTGATTGCTGAAGAATACGATACATTTTAGAGTAGCAAGTATAATTTTCTCAATATTGCTAGTTTCTTAGGCCAATTGTGTGTATTTTGTAGGTAGTAACCATATCTAATCATAGAGTACAAACTTGGATAGATATTGAGTAGTTTCTATGGGTTTCAAGAGGTCATAATGCTAAACCCAGTTTTTTCATGTTTGCTGTATTTAACACTTTATCATTGCCCCCAAGGTTCCAATCGTAAGAGATCCATTATCCTTTTGACATGCTCCATGGCTCATTTTGAATCCAAAGGCCCAAAGGGAACTAAGAAAACATGTATATAGTATCTACATTGAGCGTGACTATAGAAACTTTAATGATAGGTCCAAAGAATGGCAAAAATGCAACTTTTTTGTACCTATTTTTTTTGCCCAAAAACAAATTAATGAGGTAAAAGCAACCCTATGTTTCGGTCACTAACCCATTGAAGTTAACGGGGCATTTTATCTTATGTCCTACAAAAATCCCCACTCTTATTTATATGCAATCAATCGTAAGAAATTGCTGTTTTGGGAAAAATGCACTGGTCCATCAACTTTGGAGACTTGTAGTGACCAAGGGATGAGAAACATTACAAGTTTCTCATTTTTTCCATATGTAGTAGTTACTGAACTATAAGCTCATGAAAGGATTTTTCAAAAGGAGTGGATCTACTATAGTTTTGGAAATTTTTCCTAAAACCCTGAAAGGACACTTTTATGTCCTGTTAGGTTATCATTCTAGTGTTAACATATATATATATATATATATATATATACACACACACACACACACAATCGAGCTACTATAAATGCTTCGATAGAGTAACTTAAGCATTGTTGACCTCTCGTTTCATATGCTTGCACTCGTTTCGATACAGTAGCTTAAGCATTGTTGGCCTCCCTAAAATGATTGGATACGCATTCTCACCCACTTGCATCACGTAGAAATCAACCAAGCACTCAATCTCGAAGACTTTTATCTTCACATCTTCACCTATTCCAAGACACCTTGCCTTTTTGTGGTTGGCCATCCTCATACGGATCGAAGCATTCACTGACATCTTAACGCCTACTTCTTTCATGATAGCCTCGGTCATGACACACCTGGGCCTCGGTAATGATGTCAATAGCCCTATCTTCTCCATTTGCAGGCAACGGTTGGAGTTGTTGTTGCGGCGGCAGTGCTTCTAGTGCCCGTTCTTGATGATTCTCTTCTATTCTTCCTCGACCACATCCATATAAGGGGTATATCCCTCCTCTCTCTCTTGGTGGTTCAGGACAATCAGGGGCGTAGTGACCATCTTCATCACAATTGTAGCATCTACCTTGTAGCCTTCGTCCCCTACCAGACTCCCAGCTGGACGCTCTTCTCTTTGGTTCCTTTGGTTCCTTCGTCTATGCCCACTTGGGAATAGACTACAATTCGATCCACGCTTGTCCTAACGACCGCATTCTTTTCAGAGGGGAATACATAGACATAGAGAAGTGTCCGAAATGTGATCCCGAGAGATATCGAGTGGATCTCCACGGAACAAAAATTCCACAAAAATTTTTGCGATATTTTCCTATGCTTCCTTGTATCAAGTATTTCTTCAAATGTAAGTCCATGGCCGCCCCACCATCAATATGGTGAGGCTTGGCAGCCGCCAGTATCTAGCCGCGAAGAAACATTGACCAATGACTAAGGCTTTACCTTCTTTACCTCATAGGCGAGGAGGACTACGGTTTGATGACAGAGGTAATGTCATAAAATCTAATATCTATCTATCCCAAATTATTTTCTATTATTGAATTGATCATTTAATGTGGAAAAATGAATGGGAACAAGAGTTAGAATATAGATATGCCCTTTTAAACCTATCTCAACACGTGACCAAAGGGAGAGAACGCTACATCTCATTGAGGGTCCAAAAAGGAGATGGTCTGCCAAAGAGCAATGAACATATAATGGAGTTTAGAAGAACTTAGGGTTAGCGTCAATAAAGACCTCAAAAGGTTAGTCTTAAGAGTCCTTAGATCTAGTACCGTTTGATACTTTAGAGCTTAGGCAAGCTAGGTCCATTCTGGAGTTCCTTAAGGTGCTTGAAATGCTTGTTGTACTTAATGACTAAGGTGCTTGAGTTGCTTGTCGTGAGTCATGACTAAGGACGTGCTTGATGACCAAAGCGCTTGTGGTGTTCAAGTCAAACATGACTCCTACATAGGAGGCAACGAGCCCAAAGAGTAGGGAGTGAGAGAGAACACACACACACACACACACACATATACACTCAAGGCAATCCCAAGACTCAAGATGCTTAAAGGAAACATGTCAAGCCCCTAGCCATATTTCCCTTATAGTGTGCCTGAATCCTATTGGATGGCCTTTAGGGAGGTCCAATGAGAATTTAGATGCATTAAAATATATAATTAAACTCACCCTCCCCGTCCACCCTCACCCACACAGAGTTTTCTCTCTAAGCGCTAGATCTCTACGGGGTCAAGCGGAGCACAAATGACCATGGCGACGCTCGGCGGGGTCAGACGGGACAACAAATTTCCCTTCTACGCGACGATGTGCAGGGAGCAGATCTGGTAGTAGCTTAAGCATTGTTGACCTCTCGTTCAATATGCTTGCACTCGTTTCAATAGAGTAGCTTAAGCATTGTTGGCCTCCCTAAAATGATTGGATACGCATTCTCACCGGCTTGCATCACGTAGCAATCAACCAAGCACTCAATCCCCAAGACTTTTATCTTCACCTCTTCAGCTATTCCAAGACAACTTGCCTTTTTGTGGTTGGCCATCCTCATACGGATCGAAGCATTCACTGACATCTTAACGCCTGCTTCTTTCATGATAGCCTCGGTCATGACACACACCTGCGCACCACCATCCACATATGCTTCCACTTCCGTATTCTTTCCCAGTATAGCTTCAACTATTGGCACCATATCCACTGGGTGACCAACCCTCAAAGATGACACCATGCTTTGATGATTTTCCTTATTGGAAGGAAGCCGCGTACTCACACACTTGGTCCACTGCCTCCTCAATTTAGTGTTCAAAGCCACCAATTGACCAAAAGATATATTTGCCTTTTGATTTCGTATGTCTTCGACAATATCATACTCTTCAACACCTTCACCAAGGAGGTAGCCCTATGGACCAATTTTCCTTCTTCGCCGCCTCTTGCTACTTTCTGGTTTGTCTTCTACCTTAGCCTTTCCTTTCCTTGCTCTTGTTTCCCTCTCTTCTTCTATCTCTTTCTCCCTATCATGCCTAGATCTCTTATTGGCCAAAACATCCACATCTTGATGCCCAAGGGTAATGATGTTAATAGCCCTACCTTCTCCATTTGCAAGCAATGGTTGCAGTTGTTATTGATGATTCTCTTCCATTTTCTTCCTCGACCACATCCATATAAGGGGCATATCCCTCCTCTCTCTCTTGGTGGTTCAGGACAATCAAGGGCATAGTGACCCTCTTCATCACAATTGTAGCATCTACCTTGTAGCCTTCGTCCCCTGCCTCTCCAAGCTAACCGCAGCTCTCTTTGGTTCCTATTCATTATGTTAATTCTTAATTCTTGCAACTGACCAACAAGATTATGCAAAACCCGGGCCGTAACAGGATCTGGACCTTGAATCACTCGCTCCACTCTATCATCCGTTGTCAGAGGGACCATTGGTTGCACCACAACTGGGGCACTTTAAAGAAATCCCCTGGAGGTACTTGGGATGTTTATATAATAATCAAGGAGTTAACCACATTCACTCAGCTAGCGAAGGGGAGGAGTATGTACTCCCACCTTCTAATCTTACTATTGATCTTGTTTAGGTTCCAACTAGATTGAGGTCAAATGTTTGCATGTCTAATATGCCCACCCCTAGTGATGCACTGAGGTGTCTGAACAGTATGCCTTTTAAAAAAATATCCCTTGTTATTTTGACACATTTTCAATGAGAGAGATCAATCTTACTTTTTAAATGTTTCAGTAAGAGCCAGATGTAGTTGCAAATATTTGGACAAGGCTAAAATCAAGATTTGTGGTAACAAAAAGGACCCTTTTTTATTCCACCCTGACTGTTACTTAGCCACATAGCCTTTGGAATTTTGGAGGGAATCCAGTGGTTGCACAAAGTTATACTTTTTAATATTGAAGCCGAATGAAGAAATTTTTAAAGTGTGACCATATGTGTAAAACAACTGTAACATGATGGGCTCATTATTTTCTGGAGTGGAGAATGTTTCAACTTGTGGGAGAGACGGGTGGGTATCATTTGAGGCCGATTTTATAAGTGTTTTTGCATTGCTCGTTAGGTTTCATATTTTAGGGTTTAGGGGTTTTTAAATTCTAACATACTGGGTTCTTTGTATGTATTGACAGTGGTCGATGACAGGACATGACCCCACACCATACGAGCGCGAGTACGCAGGCAGAAAGGGCTTAAAGGCCCTGATGGACATTCTGAGTTCTCGCAGCAGCATGGTTAGTATTAGGGTTAACTCTTTTCTATTTGTTGTATTGTTTTATAATTATATATTTATACTTATAGGAAGCTGTCTTATTGTTTTTTTTTGCAGAATCCGATAGATACGCATGGATGCGATGAGATGTCTGATTAGACAATGTCAGTCTAGTCATAGCTAGATAGCATTACTTTCCTTTTTTCATAGCACATGTATCATGAGATGACGTTTATACGTCTTTTTGTAACTATTAGAAAACCATGTATATTTTTTCAATAATGACAATGGTGTTGTAACTATTACATTTGCAAAGTTTAACAATCAAGTGATTTTGCCTATGATGTGTACAATTGTCATTGATTTAGTTTCATCAATTTACTTTTGCATGTCAGTTTTGTATCTTATTCTGCAAACAATACTATGGATGATGGAGTCAATGGTTATATTGTCTTGTGGGTGACTAGTCACCTTGGGTCTATATCTAAGCTTGCAACTGACCAGCAAGATCATGCAAAACCCGAGCCGTAACAGGATCTGGACCTTGAACCACTCGCTCCACTCTATCATCCATTGTCAGAGGGACCATTGGTTGCACCACAACTGGCTCAGTATGTGTGACGCCTTGCTCCCACCTTCTCTTGATCTTCTTGCTCTTGGCCTCGGCAATTTCCATAGCTCTTTCAAATTTAGCAGGCTCCTCTTGATCGACCTTCTCCCTTACACTTGGATGGATACAATCCATAATCTGACGCACTTTAAAGAAATCCCCTGGAGGTACTTGGGATGTCGCCTCTAATTGAACCCAAAGTCCTTTGAAGTGTGAAAAACTTATCCTTTGAGCGCAATAGGAAATACATGAAGCTTGGCTTCGTCATTCACAATGTGCATACCAAGCGTATGCGACTCGAAGTCCGCAATCCAGTCCTTCACATCCTCCTTCCCTGTAAACACTGGCCGACTATATGCCATCCCGTTGAATTTCCTTTTCCCTTGCATGAGTAATTCCACAAAATTTGAAGTCTTGCACCTCAACCAAACCACCACTTTTCTTCAATGAAGCTCGAACTTCACAGCAAAACCGCTTCACCTGGGTGCACAACCGGCAAATTTCCGCTCCACAGCGGGATCGCCAAAGGATGATGGAGCAAAAGACGCCGTGCGCACACTCACACACAGAGACAACTCAACACAACAGAAGGTATTTACTTAAATTCCTCACCTCACTCACTACCACTCAAAACCTCACTAAAAACTCTACCCACAAGCTCTATTCAAACTCCAAACGCCTCGACCTACAAGCCCTTGCCTGCACGCAGACACTACAAGGTGAGTCGAGGTGATCATGTCATAATAATCAATATCTAATTCTCCTAAATGATTTTCTCATATTAAACTGATCATTTAATGTGGGGAAGTGCCAAGGGAGAAAAAGCTAGAATATTGGTTAAGTTAGCAGACCGGCCACAGTAGGGATCCAAAGGAGGGAAAATAGGGATCCAAAGGGGGGGCCATCTGCAAAAGAGCTATGTGAAACAATGGGCCAAAAAGACCCTAAGGTTCAGCCCATTAAGACTTCCAAAATGCTAAGGTTCCAAAATTCAAAGGTTGTGTCCAAAGGTCAACCCTAGGGAAAATTGGATGCTTAGTGTGTGCCCTAAAAGTCTTTCTACATCCCTACATGGGAGGGGGCGAGCCCCAAAGCTAGGGGATGAGAGAGAAAGCCACACACAGACACACAGGCTCCCTTTACACAAAGGGAATGAGGGACACATGTCAGCTCCCTAGGCCAGATGCCCACAAGGTGTGCCCAGTTCCTATTGGAAGACCATTGAAGTGGACCAATGAGAATTAAGCTAGAGTAAATCTAGTTTAATTAATTTAAAAATATTTAATAAAAGAAACCAATGAGAATCAAGTCTCCTAGAAGACTATTGGGCAGTCTCCCAAGGGGTCCAATGAGCATTCAGGAGCCCCATGGCTTGCCTGATTCCTATTGGCCAGGAGGCAAAGGGGTCCAATGAGAGTTTAGTTTAATTATTTAATTACCTAAAGCTCTCACAAAAGGGGAAAGGGGGACACATGTCTAAAGGCTATCACTTATGCTGCTTAATTCCTATTGGCTTGACCTGGGGAGGTCCAATGAGGCAAAGGCCAAACTTATTTAGCAGCTAGGGCTCGCCCAAGAGAGAGGGGGGGCTGATTTTTGCTTGGCATTGACACACACACTCTCACACTTGACCATGTGTGAAGGGAAAATACTCTATCTCCTCCCAAGCTTTAATGGAGAGCTCATCACCTACTCCAAGCTTGTGAGATAGAAGCCTACATCAACACTCTCTTGGCATGTGGATGCAAATCCAACCAAGAGCCAAGCTTCAATGCATGCTCATCTTCTCTACCAAGCTAATTACTAAGCTAAGCTATGCTAATATGAGTGATTATGTGAGGAGATGTACTTCTTTCTTGTAAGATACTTCTTTTTCCTCTCAATCTACTCTCATACCCTGCTAGCTCTCACCATCTTCGAAGGTGTGTGAGGTCTTGGGTCTGAGAACGGGGATAATTCAAGTTGTGTTTGATTAAGTGTTTTGCTTGGTGTATGAAGCTTCCATCTTCATTGCACTAGCTAGTCTTGAAGGAACACAAAGAATTGTATTGTACAATGTCTCTCTTGATGGGAGAAACCAGCTAATACAAAGCCTTTTGGAGGGGGGACCAGCTCCATGCAAATCCGGTCCTCAACTGTTGTCAATAGCTTAATTGCTCTCTCTTTTGAAAGTATGGTCGATGCTATCTAACTAGGTGTTATGCTTTTTTGTTGCTCTCTCCACCCAAGCACTCTTGTAATTCTCATTAGGAATCTATTCTAATGAAATGCCCACTATGTTCATGCTAATTTCCGCTACACATAAGATTTTAGGCCATTAAATGTTACATTGGTATCAGAGCTCAAGGTTTCTCTTTTCTTGCTCAAGAAGGGAGGTCCTCAAGCTAGCTACAAATGGTTGGTATTATTAATTGCCTGTGAGTAAGTAGAATAGGGATTTTTCATCCTTGCAGTGCGCCTACCTTTGTGCAGTTAACGGGGCATCACCGTCGAGAGCTATGGTCTTAATAGTGGAGTCCTACGGGGCTTGCCTACGGCTTAACCACTATTGAGCTATTAGAAGCTTGACAGGAGCCGGTGCTGTTTTGGTGTCGAAAGACCCTCTCTTCTATTCCTTGCAATTAATGGTATTCGAGCCGCGGGTACAGTAGCTTGAGTGCTTTTTCTAAAGGGGTAAAGAGGAGTAGCAACTAGGGCTTGAAGTGCCAAAGTACACCTAAAAATTTTACACCTAAAAGTTGTTAGAATGGCTGACAATATTAAAGAGAGTGAAATTAATGTTGATAACTTTGATTTTGCTCATGAGCAAGCTACTAATGATGCTTCAATGCTTGTTAATTATCTTGTTTCTAGGCTTCAACAAGCCATGGGCAATCCATCTCTCCAAAGTGAAGTGCAACGGCAGCTCCGTGCTCACGGGATTCTCCAAGCTCATCACCATGACGAGAGAACACCTAGGAAGCCTCCTTGTGAGACTACCAAAAGAGGTCTCTCTCCGATTCGGGAAGAAGAAGAGAATCCATATGAAGGGCTCAAGAACTTACTTCTTGATGATGCATCTCCTTCCCAAAGGAGAACTCAAGAGCCTCCACCGAAGGAACGAGAAAGAAGCGAGTCTCCCGCCACCTCGGCGGAGATGGCTCCACGAAGACGGCGGGCTAAACGCTCTCCATCACCACCAAAGCGGAGAAGACCATCACACTCTTCTCCACGCCATAATTCAAAGAGGGATGATAAAAAGCAAGAGAAGAAAAAGGCGAGAAAGAGGACACCCTCTTCTCCATCTTCTTCATCCTCTTCCTCTTATGAAAGCTATGGTGAAGACGACAAAGATCAAGACAAGAAAAAGGCGAGAAAGAGGTCACCCTCTTCTCCACCTTCTTCAAATTCTTCATCTTCTGAAGAAAGTGATGGTGCAACTTTTGAACCATCAAAAAGAAGAGGCCATAGGAAATCCTATGCCGCATGGAAGAGGTCGTCCAAGCTGAAGAAATTCAAAGAGGGAGGGAAGAGCATCTCTTTCCTTACCTATGATGGCACCTTCGGTGCTACAGACAAAGTTTTGGCCTTTATCCAGCAATTTGATGCGGCGTTTGGAGATGAGGGCTTCACGGAGTCCTCTAAGCTACGCCATGTAGCTATGCACTTTCAAAAGTCCTCCAGACAATGGTGGTCTAGCCTACGAGCCAACGGTGAAGCTCCACGAACATGGAAGGCTTTAAGAGCTTCCATTATGAAGCAGTTTTTGGCCACCGATACCAAAGACAAAGTACTCACCGAATGGCGAAGCTTAAAGCTCTCTCCCAATGAATCCATCCACAAATATGTAGACAAGTTTTGGGACCTACAACTCAAAGCCACTGTCTTCAAAAAGTTGGATTTTGGAGAGCAAAAGCAACAATTTTGTGTGGGCTTAACCGAAGAAATGGCGGAGTATGTCAACTCTCAAAGGCCACGTACCATATCGGCGGTAATACACCATACTATGGTGGCCTCGCGAATCAATTTCCAAACGGGGGGTAAAAGAAATAATAAGCCCCCGGAAAACAAGGGTTCCAATGAGCCTAAGGGGAAGGACAATGTCCAAAAGTCTCCTAAGGGCAATTCCAACAAAGCTAAAGAGAAGGGAGTTTACAAAGGAAAGAATAAACTCTCTCCTGAAGAGCTTGAGCGTTATCGTAAAGATAACCGGTGTTTCAAGTGCGGCGAACAAGGGCATGCGTACCGCGCTTGTCCCCAAAAGAACAACCGCCAAGATCCTCCTAGAGCTTCTTTGGTTGAAATCCAAGAGGAGGAGATTCACCAAACTCACCACAAAGGATCTCCTCTATGCCATGCTTGGGGAAAGGTAAGAGAACATGATGCTTTTATTCTCTTTGACCCTGGTTCTACTCACAATTTCATATCTATGGAGTTAGCCACCAAGCTAGGCATGCAATCCTACGAGATGGGAGATATCCTACCCGCAGACAGTGCCTTCAAGGGGCAAGAAGCTTCAGTCACTCCCTTAATCGGGAAATTGAGGCTTCATGTCCAAGGCTATGTGGACAAAGAGGATTTCTTTATCTCTCCTCTCAAGCATGAGGATGTAATCCTAGGGGCACCATGGTTTGACCGTCTGGCTGCCCATGTTAAATTTCCTGAAAGGAGAATCTCCTTTAAGTTCAGGGAAAAGGACATGTATATAGATGCTAGGGAGATGGGTAACACCATCCCCATTGTATATACACCAGCTTTCAACAAGTCAATAAAGAGCTCTATTTCCGTGTACATGATTTTTGTTAAAGATTCTCAAAATGAACCTAATGCTTTAGCAAAAGAAAATAAAAGCAACCAAAAGGAATTAGAGTTATCCAATTTTCTCAAGGGGTTTCAAGATGTCTTTATTGACGACATCCCTTCTGAGCTACCTCCTAAACGAGGTAATGACGACCATGCAATTGAACTTCTTCCAGGAAGTTCACCGCCTAACAAACCTCCTTATAGAGTTTCTCAAGCTCAACAAGAGGAGATTATGCGGCAAGTGCATGAGTTAATTGAGAAGGGCATGGTTAGGCCTAGCTCATCTCCATTTTGCTCACCTGTGCTATTAGTGCAAAAGAAAGACGGCACATATCGTATGTGTGTCGACTATAGAGCACTAAATAGGATCACTATCAAGAATAGGTTTCCCGTTCCACGGGTAGAAGACCTATTTGATAAGCTACAAGGATCGACCTACTTCAGTAGGATTGACCTAAAAAGTGGCTATCATCAAATAAGGATAGTTGATCAAGACATTGTAAAGACCGCATTTCGTACTACATTTGGTCTTTACGAATACATTGTCATGCCTTTTGGCTTGACTAATGCACCAGCCACATTTAACCGCTTGATGGAGAAGCTGTTCAGGCCTCATCGAACCTTCACTGGAGTGTTCTTTGATGATATTATCATCTACTCTAATTCATTGGAGGAACACAAGCAGCACCTCCAGGTAATATTTCAAGTTTTAAGAGAGAATAAACTTTATGTTAATCGAAAGAAAAGTGAATTTTTCTTGCAAGAGATTCAATATTTAGGTCACATTATCTCTCAAGATGGAATCCAAATGGATCCATCCAAGTTAGAGGTAATAAAAGGATGGCCTAAACCAAGGAATCTTCATGAACTAAGAAGCTTTATAGGTATGTGTGCATACTATAGACGCTTCATAGAAAAGTTCTCACAAATTGCGGGACCATTACATGACCTAACAAAGAAAAATGTTAGGTATACGTGGTCTGCTAAGGAGAACAATGCTTTCGAAAAGCTTAAAGAAAAGCTTATCTCTCAACCTGTGCTTACACTACCGGATCTCTCAAAACCATTTGAGGTCCAATGTGATGCTTGTGGTGATTGCCTTGGGGCTGTTTTGCTCCAAGAAGGGCACGCCATAGGCTATGAGAGTCGAAGGCTCGACCCTGTTGAGCAAGCTCTAGGCATATACGAAAAAGAACTCCTTGCAGTTCTACATGCCTTAGACTCATGGAAGCACTATTTATTGGGGACTCCTTTCATTCTGCGAACGGATCACCAAAGTCTTAAGTACTTCATGACGCAGACCAAGCTCTCCGACAAACAAATGAGGTGGGCAAATTTCCTTTCGCAATTTCATTTTCATATTGCTCACATTGCTGGCAAGCATAATCAAGTAGCCAATGCACTCTCAAGACGACCGAGAGTGAATGCGGTTTCCATAGCAACTCACAATGATCTATCTTCAATGATAGATGAGTATGCTATTGATCCCGATTTTAGAGATGTGATTTCAGCCCTTGCCTTAGGGAAGAAAGAAGAACCATTTACTTTACAAGATGGTTATCTTCTCTATGGCAATAGACTATGCGCTACTAACTCACTACGTGAGAAAGTAATGTATGAATCTCATGCTCCCCCATATGCGGGGCATAGAGGGATTCAGTCTACCCTAAAGGGAATTGAAACATATTTCTATTGGCCTACCATGAAAGTGAACATACATGAGTATGTTTCCAAATGTGTGGTATGTCAAAAGACAAAATTTGATAGAGGGAAGCAACTTGGACTGCTTCAACCCTTGCCAATCCCTAATTCACCGTGGGAGAGCATATCCATGGATTTTATCTTTGGATTGCCTAAGTCTATCCATGGGAATACGGGAATATGGACGATAGTAGACAGGTTCAGTAAACAAGCTCATTTTATACCTGTCAAAAAGACTATCAAAGCCCATCAAATGGCAACCCTCTTCATTTCACAAATTTTCAAGTACCATGGCTTGCCAATGTCCATAGTGTCGGATAGAGATCCTAGAATGACCAGTAATTTCTGGAAGGGTCTCTTTGAGAATTTAGGAACAAGGCTAAACTTCTCTTCGGCCTATCATCCACAAACTGATGGCCAAAGTGAAATAGCTAACCTAACTATTCTCGATCTACTAAAAGCCTATGTAACGGAAGTAGATCAAAGATCCCAATGGGAGAAGTACTTACCCTTAGTAGAGTATGCTTACAATAACACTGTACATACTTATACAGGAAAAGCACCTTTCGAGGTAATTGAGGGAAGATCAAAAAGTCCCTTGCTACTTAAGGTACATGGGAAGATCTTCGCTGCAGATGAGTATAGCTGAGACCTACAAGAATCTTTCCAAAAGATTAAGGATGCTATCTCTATCCCACAGTAAAGGCAAAAGGCTGCTGCTGACAAGCACAGAAGAGCCCAAGCCTTTAAAGAAAACGATTGGGTCTTGTTAAAGTTTCCCAAGGCTCGATTAAGGCACACGCCGGGCAAGAATCCTACGAGCCACCAAAAGTACTATGCTAAACTAGCAAAAAGGTACTATGGTCCCTTCCAGATTCTTAGGCCAATCAATGAGATGGCCTATCAACTTAAGTTGCCCAATCATTGGCTCATACACAATGCTTTTCATGTGAGCCTCTTAAAGCCTTACAAAGGAGAGCCACCTCAAGAACCAACTATTGAAGACCCACCGGAGATCGAGGACCACGAGGAGGTGCTGCAGCCCGAGTCCATTCTCCGACATGAAGACAAGGTATTAAGAGGCGGTAAGACTATCCGACGATATCTTATTAAGTTTAAGAATTATCCTTTTGAAGATGCTAGATGCATGCAAGGCATACAATTAAAGGATAACCTAAACCTTGTCAATGCTTACAATGCTTCCCAAGAGTAAGCAAATGTACAAAATGTTAAAAATGAACAAAATTTTTGTCTTATAAGACTCTCTTTTTCTTTATTTGTGCACAAAAATGAAGTAGTATGCATGCTTAGATCAAGTTTGCGGAGACGACGTCTCCCGAACACCAAGTAGAGCTTGTCACTCTACTATGGAAGACTGATAGGACTAATGTGCAGACATGCTTGCGGCAGCCTCAGGCTCTCAAGCGCCAAATGGACTAGTCATCCATTATGGAATGATGTCGTAGGGTAACATAGGGATCCTCTACCCGCTAAGAAAAGGACTCATGCATATGCTTTATCTTCTCTACACCATAGTCGAGGACGACTATGATTTCAAGAGAGAGGTAATGTCATAATAATCAATATCTAATTCTCCTAAATGATTTTCTCATATTAAACTGATCATTTAATGTGGGAAAGTGCCAAGGGAGAAAAAGCTAGAATATTGGTTAAGTTAGCAGACCGGCCACAGTAGGGATCCAAAGGGGGGGCCATCTGCAAAAGAGCTATGTGAAACAATGGGCCAAAAAGACCCTAAGGTTCAGCCCATTAAGACTTCCAAATGCTAAGGTTCCAAAATTCAAAGGTTGTGTCCAAAGGTCAACCCTAGGGAAAATTGGATGCTTAGTGTGTGCCCTAAAAGTCTTTCTACATCCCTACATGGGAGGGGGCGAGCCCCAAAGCTAGGGGATGAGAGAGAAAGCCACACACACACACACAGGCTCCCTTTACACAAAGGGAATGAGGGACACATGTCAGCTCCCTAGGCCAGATGCCCACAAGGTGTGCCCAGTTCCTATTGGAAGACCATTGAAGTGGACCAATGAGAATTAAGCTAGAGTAAATCTAGTTTACTTAATTTAAAAATATTTAATAAAAGAAACCAATGAGAATTAAGTCTCCTAGAAGACTATTGGGCAGTCTCCCAAGGGGTCCAATGAGCATTCAGGAGCCCCATGGCTTGCCTGATTCCTATTGGCCAGGAGGCAAAGGGGTCCAATGAGAGTTTAGTTTAATTATTTAATTACCTAAAGCTCTCACAAAAGGGGAAAGGGGGACACATGTCTAAAGGCTATCACTTATGCTGCTTAATTCCTATTGGCTTGACCTGGGGAGGTCCAATGAGGCAAAGGCCAGACTTATTTAGCAGCTAGGGCTCGCCCAAGAGAGAGGGGGGGCTGATTTTTGCTTGGCATTGACACAAACACTCTCACACTTGACCATGTGTGAAGGGAAAATACTCTATCTCCTCCCAAGCTTTAATGGAGAGCTCATCACCTACTCCAAGCTTGTGAGATAGAAGCCTACATCAACACTCTCTTGGCATGTGGATGCAAATCCAACCAAGAGCCAAGCTTCAATGCATGCTCATCTTCTCTACCAAGCTAATTACTAAGCTAAGCTATGCTAATATGAGTGATTATGTGAGGAGATGTACTTCTTTCTCGTAAGATACTTCTTTTTCCTCTCAATCTACTCTCATACCCTGCTAGCTCTCACCATCTTCGAAGGTGTGTGAGGTCTTGGGTCTGAGAACGGGGATAATTCAAGTTGTGTTTGATTAAGTGTTTTGCTTGGTGTATGAAGCTTCCATCTTCATTGCACTAGCTAGTCTTGAAGGAACACAAAGAATTGTATGGTACAATGTCTCTCTTGATGGGAGAAACCAGCTAATACAAAGCCTTTTGGAGGGGGGACCGGCTCCATGCAAATCCGGTCCTCAACTGTTGTCAATAGCTTAATTGCTCTCTCTTTTGAAAGTATGGTCGATGCTATCTAACTAGGTGTTATGCTTTTTTGTTGCTCTCTCCACCCAAGCACTCTTGTAATTCTCATTAGGAATCTATTCTAATGAAATGCCCACTATGTTCATGCTAATTTCCGCTACACATAAGATTTTAGGCCATTAAATGTTACAGATCAACACTTGAAATCACGCTTGATTGATGACCAAAATATACAAGAAAAACCATCAAAAAAGCAAAAACTCCAGCCACAAAAGGAAACTCTCAAACCATTGCAAAAGCTTCACCAAACTCCACTCTGTTGGACTCTTTGGAGTAGCGCCAACCCTAATGGCACCGATATAGGGTCACATAGTCTTGTAGAAAGCCGCACCTTCTTCCCTCAATTCCTTGCACACACACATCCATGGAAACCTCAGAACTCCCATATACTCTCCCAAGTGAAAAATTGAAGAGAGAAACCTCTCATTCACTCCTCCACACACTCGAAAACAGGACGCGAACGCGACGGGATTGCACTAGACCACCTGTAGGAACCCTGCTTACTCCCATACACATAGGGGTGCAAGTGTTGATATTTTACTTCAAAAGATCTCCCTCAGCATCAAGACTCAGGGCACCGTGAGTGATGTGGAAATTGAAGCCATTTCACACCTTTTCTGACCATTTTTTGACCCTTTTTGGCCCAGTTTTGGCCAGTTTTGACCCCTGACGGGAATTTTTCGAAGGAAAAACCCCAAACAAACTCCAAAATTCACCAAATTTTGAACGCTTGATCCTCCATACCCAAAACACATTTCCACATCCCAAAATTCTATTTTTGACCAGTTCTAGGGCGATGCACGTATCATCGCAGATCAGGCTCAGCAAATAGACAGTTACCGCATGTGTCAAACTTCTCGAGCGGGATAAGAGTACCCACACTTGTCACTTGCATTACTTACATTATAGAAAGCTCAAACACATTATCTAGAGCCAAAATAATCCACCTAAAACCATATCCAAGACCCGATACCCTATACGGGCATGTACATGTGTCCGACTGCCGACACGCAAGCACGCATATTTACAATGTGCACACGATGCACCTTTTTTTGAAACTTGAAACCACTTTGCAAAGCTCCAAAATGCATGTATTTACATCTTTTTTTATATATGACCATGCATATAAACGCTACTTTCTACATGCCAAAAGCAGTCTATCATCGTGAGTCATGATTGAGGACGTGCTTGAGGTGCTTGATGACCAAATTTCTTGTGGTGTTCAGGTCAAACAGGACTCCTACATAGGAGGGGATGAGCCCTAAGAGTAGGGCATGAGAGAGAACACACACACACTCAAGCCAATTCCAAGACTCAAGATGCTTATAGGAAACACGTTAAGCCCCTAGCCCTATTTCCCTCATAGTGTGCCTGAATCCTATTGGATGGACTTTAGGGAGGTCCAATGAGAATTTAGATGCTTTAAAAAAATTAATTAAGATGTCTTTCTAAAAGGGGGAAAGAAGGAAACTTGCCAAACGCTACCCATACTGCTTGATATGACCATAGCTTGTGATTGGCCAGGGTTGGCATACACCAATTAGGAGCAAGCTAGAGTCGAGAGAGAGATGTCAACGAAGGCAAGGGAGAGCCCTCCTTTTTTCACATTCGCGCGTACACAAACACACTCTCTCATGTGTTGAGCAATAAGTACATCTCCTTCTCCAAGCTTGAGAAGTAGAGATCCTACACCAACCCCACTTGGCTATGGAATGCAAATCCAACTAGGAGTCAAGCTTCAATGGCATGCTCATCTTCTCTACCATCTATACTACTATGCTAAGCTAGGCTTCAAGAGTAATCTATGGTTAGAAAAGTACTCCTTTCTTGTATGCTACATCATCTTCCTCTTCCCTTCCCTCACTCCTTGCTAGCTCTCTCCACCTTTGAAGGTGTTTGAGGTCTTGGGATTGAGTCCAGGGACAAGTTAATGTTTTTGCAAGTTACTTACAGGCATAATACTGGTGCATGAAGCTTACCATCTTCATGGCACCATTAAGGTGTCAACTAGGAGCAAAGCATGTATTCTACCAAGTCTCTCTTCAAGGGAGAATCTATAATACAAAATCTGTTTGGAGGGAGGAGTGGCTCCAAGTAAATCCAGTCCTCGATTGTTGTCAATTTCTCTAATTATCTATCTCTCTCCCCCACGCCCCCCCTCTCTCTCTCTCTCTCTTGGAAGTATTGTTCATGCCAAGCTAGAAGGTTATGATGTTTATTTTGAAACCTTTGATTGAGTACTCTATGTCTATTTATTAAGAATCCTCTTAAGGGAATGCTCACTATTGTTACTTATATTCCGCTACAATCGATGCTATTAGCCATATTCCGTTACAAGAAGCATTTATAATAGCTTGCTGGGAGATCTTGGTCTTCGAATTCAATTTGAAAATTGAATCTCGCTTCCTTTCCACTCAAAATTGATTACAAACTCTCCATCTGGATGTAGAATGATCATAGCTATCATAAAGGTCGACATGGTTGTATCAATGAATGACAAGAGACATTGTATAAATGCACTCTTGTGTCAACTGCTAATCTTCCTTGAGTTTTGGGGGACCTAATATGCTACATAGCATAGTATATGATGATGGTTGAGTTTTTTGATTGCTGAAGAATACGATACATTTTAGAGTAGCAAGTATAACTTTCTCAATATTGCTAGTTTCTTAGGCCAATTGTGTGTATTTTGTAGGTAGTAACCATATCTAATCATAGAGTACAAACTTGGCTAGATATTGAGTAGTTTCTATGGGTTTCAAGAGGTCATAATGCTAAACCCAGTTTTTTCATGTTTGCTGTATTTAACACTTTATCATTGCCCCCAAGGTTCCAATCGTAAGAGATCCATTATCCTTTTGACATGCTCCATGGCTCATTTTGAATCCAAAGGCCCAAAGGGAACTAAGAAAACATGTATATAGTATGTATATTGAGCGTGACTATAGAAACTTTAATGATAGGTCCGAAGAATGGCAAAAATGCAACTTTTATGTACCTATTTTTTTTGCCCAAAAACAAATTAGTGAGGTAAAAGCAACCCTATGTTTTGGTCACTAACCCATTGAAGTTAACGGGGCATTTTATCTTATGTCCTACAAAAATCCCCACTCTTATTTATATGCAATCAATCGTAAGAAATTGCTGTTTTGGGCAAAATGCACTGGTCCATCAACTTTGGAGACTTGTAGTGACCAAGCGATGAGAAAAATTACAAGTTTCTCATGTTTTCCATATGTAGTAGTTACTGAACTATAAGCTCATGAAAGGATTTTTCAAAAGGAGTGGATCTACTATGGTTTTGGAATTTTTTCCTAAAACCCTGAAAGGACACTTTTATGTCCTGTTAGGTTGTCATTCTAGTGTTAACAACCCTATATATATATATATATATATATATATATATATACAATTGAGCTACTATAAATGCTTCGATAGAGTAACTTAAGCATTGTTGACCTCTCGTTTCATATGCTTGCACTCATTTCGATAGAGTAGCTTAAGCATTGTTGGCCTCCCTAAAATGATTGGATACGCATTCTCACCCGCTTGCATCACATAGCAATCAATCCCGAAGACTTTTATCTTCACATCTTCAACTATTCCAAGACACCTTGCCTTTTTTGTGGTTGGCCATCCTCATACGGATCGAAGCATTCACTGATATCTTAACGCCTACTTCTTTCATGATAGCCTCGGTCATGACACACACCTGGGCACCACCATCCACATATGCTTGCACTTCCGTCTTGTTTCCCAGCATAGCTTCAACTATTGGCACCATTTCCACTGGGTGACCAACCCTCAAAGATGACACCATGCTTTGACGCTTTTCCTTCTTGGAAGGAAGCCGCGTACTCACGCACTTGGTCCATTGCCTCCTCAATTTAGAGTTCAAAGCCACCAATTGACCAAAAGATATATTTGCCTTTGGATTTCGTATGTCTTCGAAAATATCATAGTCTTCAACACCTTGGCCAAGGAGGTAGTCCTTTGGACCAATTTTCCTTCTTCGCCGCCTCTTGCTACTTTCTGGTTTGTCTTCTACCTTAGCCTTTCCTTTCCTTGCTCTTGTTTCCCTCTCTTCTTCTGTCTCTTTCTCCCTATCATGCCTAGATCTCTTATTGGCAAAAACATCCACATCTTGATGCTGAAAGGTAATGATGTTAATAGCCCTATCTTCTCCATTTGCAGGCAACGGTTGGAGTTGTTGTTGCGGCGACAGTGCTTCTAGTGCCCGTTCTTGATGATTCTCTTCTATTCTTCCTCGACCACATCCATATAAGGGGTATATCCCTCCTCTCTCTCTTGGTGGTTCAGGACAATCAGGGGCGTAGTGACCCTCTTCATCACAATTGTAGCATCTACCTTGTAGCCTTTGTCCCCTGCCAGGCTCCCAGCTGGCATGGCCGCTCCTCTCTTTGGTTCCTATTCATTATGTTAATTCTTAATTATTATAACTGACCAGCAAGATCATGCAAAACCCAGGCTGTAACAGTATCTGGACCTTGAACCACTCGCTCCACTCTATCATCCGTTGTCATAGGGACCATTGGTTGCACCACAACTGGCTCAGTATATGTCAACCCTTGCTCCCACCTTCTCTTGATCTTCTTGCTCTTGCCCTCGGCAATTTCCACAACTCTTTCAAATGTAGCAGGCTCCTCTCGATCGACCTTCTCCCTTACACTTGGATGGAGACAATCCATAAACTGACGCACTTTTAAGAAATCCCCTGGAGGTACTTGGGATGCCGCCTGTAATTGAACCCAAATTCCTTTGAAGTGTTGCAAAAGCTCTTTAAAGTTAGCATGAACATCTTGCTGCAAACCTCTCCATTTTGATGTCGCTTCTGTTGCAGTTAGTTCCTTTCCAAACCTATCAAAAATTGCCAGCTTCACCTGCTCCCATGTTTGCTTTTTTTCTTCCTATAAACCTTCAAACCACTCCCGAGCTTCTCCTTTGTGCGCAAGAGAAATACATGAATCTTGGCCTCGTCATTCACAATGTGCATACCAAGTGTATGCCACTCGAAGTCCGCAATCCAGTCCTTCACATCCTCCTTCCCTGTAAACACTGGCCGACTATACGCCATCTTGTTGAAGTCCCTTCTCCCTTGCGTGAGTAATTCCACAAAATTTGAAGTCTTGCACCTCAACCAAACCACCACTTTTCTTCAATGAAGCTCGAATGTCACAGCAAAACTGCTTCACCTACGTGCACAACCGGCAAATTTCTGCTCCCCAGCGGGATCGCCAAAGGATGATAGAGCAAAATATGCCGTCCACACACTCACACACCCAGACAACTCAACACAACACAAGGAATTTACTTGAATTCCTCACCTCACTCACTACCACTCAAAACCTCCCTAAAAACTCTACCCACAAGCTCAATTCAAACTCCAAACGCCTCGACGTACAAGCCCTTACCTGTCCACAGACACTACAAGGTGAGTCGAGGTGATCAACACTTGAAATCACGCTTGATGGTGACAAAAATATACAAGAAAAACCATCAGAAAACCAAAAACTCCATCCAAAACAGGACACTCTCAAACCATTGCAAAAGCTTCACCAAAATCCACTCTGTTGGACTCTTTGGAGTAGCGCCAACCCTAATGGCACCGATACAGGGTCACATAGTCTTGCAGAAAGCCGCACCTTCTTCCCTCATTTCCTTGCACACACACATCTATGGAAACCTCATAACTCCCATAGACTCTCCCAAGTGCAAAATTGAAGAGAGAAAGCTCTCATTCACTCCGCAACGGGATTGCACTAGAGCACATGTAGGAACCCTGCTTCCTCCCATACACATAGGGGTGAAAGTGTTGATATTGTACTTCAAAATTTCTCCCTCAGCCTCAACACTCACGGAAACATGAGTGATATGGAAATTTGAAGCAATTTCACACCTTTTTTGACCATTTTTGACCTTTTTTGGCCCAGTTTTTGCCAGTTTTGACCCCTGGCGGACATTTTTCGCAGGAAAATACCTAAACGAACTCCAAAATTCACCAAATTTCACACGTTTGATCCTCGATACCCAAATCCCATTTCCACATCCCCACATTCCATTTTTTACCACTTCTAGGGCGATGCACGTATCACCGCAGATCAGGCCCCGCAAACAGACAGTTACCACATGTCTCAAACTTCTCGAGCGGGATTAGAGTACCCACACTTGTCAGTTGCATTATTTACATTCTAGAAAGCTCAAAAACATTATCTAGAGCCAAAATAGGCCACCTAAAACCATATCCAAGGCCCCGATACCCTATACGGGCATGTACATGTGTCCGACTGACGACACGCAAGCACACATATTTACAATGTGCACACGTCGCACCTTTTTCTGAACTTGAAACCACTTTGCAAAGCTCCCAAATTCATGTATTTACATCTTTTTGTACATATGACCATGCATATAAATGCTACTTTGTACACGCTAAAAGAGGTCTATCATCATTGCCCACCCTCTAGGTAGAGCATTTATGCTCAACCAAGAGACTATTTGCATCTGGAACCACATCCCTTGCAAAATATTTCTTCAGTCTATAACCATTTGTTCTGTAGCTCAAACGTTCACCAGACAATTTTTCCAACTCGTAGGTGACATTAGAAAATATATGCTTCACTCTGTATGGACCCAACCATTTGTCCCTCAATTTCTGAAAAGTAAAATCCAAGCAAGAATCATATTTCATCACCAAATCTCCTTCACTCTGTATGGACCCAACCATTTGTCCCTCTTATTAATTTTCTCCATCCTTGTCTCTGCTTGTTGAAGATAATAATCACTGGCTTTCTCTCTATTCATTCGCAGCAACTCTAGAGAAAGAATTCTTTCTTGCAGCTTGTCATTATGCTCACCTTGCATTCTGCACAAAAACTTCAAGGCATCCAACTGCACTTGTATGGGCATAAGAGCTTCTTTTCCATAAACAAGTTCATATGATGTAAACTGTGTTGACACTCTATACGCAGTTCTATAAGCCCACAAACACTTTTCCAAGTCCAAGTCCCACTCTTTAGGATGCTCTCTAGCATACTTTGATAGCATCTTCACAATGTGACCATTGCAGTTCTCAACCAACCCATTGCATTGTGGGTAGTAAGGAGAAGAATGCCTATGCTGAATTTTCAATTTCTCCCTGAGAGCAGCAACAAGTTTTCCCCTAAATCCTGGTCTACGATCAGAAATAATAACCATATATAGGAGCTCCTAACCTACAACACACCTGTTCATACAAAAAAGAGGCCACTCTTCCTGCTGTTACATCTTTTACTACTCTTGCCTCCACCCATTTTGTCAAATAGTCCAGAGCCACAAGGATATACCTTTTACCATTGTTGGTCCTTGGCATCGGACCTACAGCATCTACTCCCCATTTTGCAAATGCATCAAAAGACATTATAGCTTTCTGAGGCTCAGCCAAAAGCTTCCGATTTGCAAACACTTGGCATTCATGGCATGACTTGCACCAAAAATACGCATCTCTCATCATAGAGGGACAACAGTAACTTGCTCTCAAAACACGAAAGACAACTTAATCCTTGCCTTGAAGTCCTGTTTTTTCATGGCAGTGCTCCAAAATCAAGCCTATCTCTTCTTTGTATGGCACTTTTCTCAAAATGCTATCCTTGCCATAAAGCATGAGATCCTCACCTACCAATGTGTAGTTTTTTGATTTTGCAACTATTCTCTTACGCCGAACCCTTGACATGCCCTTTGGACATTGCCCTTTACTAAGAAATACTTCTACATCTTGCAATGATTCCCTTCCTGCATACAAGGCTTCCTTGACCTTTAAAGTAGCTACCAAGGCATCCAACTTGTCCCTAGCCAACTCATCAGCTTCTTTATTCTGCTTACGAGGAACATGCTTAAACTGTATCTTCTCAAACTCATGCAAAAGCTTCTTGATGCCATAGAACCACTTCTTCAAATCGTCTTTCTTAACATTCCACAAACCAAGCAACTGATTCATGACTAGCAATGCATTCCCTTTTGCAATGACCCTCTTCAGTCCAAACTCAACACACTGCTTCAATGCAAGGAAAAGCGTGAGATACTCGGCCTCATTGTTACTTTCAGCTTCATCAAGATCGTAAGCTCTAGAAAAGATCACATCGCCTTTTGGGTTCGTAATGACTACCCCACCACTTGCCTTTTGAAGAACTTTCCTGTATGCACCATCAAACATCATTGTATACGCATCTGTAATATCTACTTCCTCTTCATGATCATCATTATCAACCCTTGGGTAAGATGGATCCACTTTAAACTCAAACTCATACTCTTGAAGCTCCAAAGTCCACTTTAAGATGCGGTTGCTAGGCTTCAAATGTTGTACTACATCCAGCAAAAGATTCGATGTGGTGAGCACATACTAGATCTTTTGGGGCAACAAATAGGTTTTAAACCTTCGACAAGCAATAACCAAGGCGAATACCCACTGTTCCATTTTTGTGTAGGAGAACTCACTTACATTCTTCATCTTGCTCTCAAAATAAACTGGCTTCAAGTTTCTTCCTTGCTTTTGTAAGAGAACCGACCTAAAAGCTACTGACCCCACACTAATAGATACATAGAAAATCGACTGCAAGTCAGGAGGACTCACTGTTGGTAAAGCACACAATACCTCCTTGATGCCATCAAAAGCCTGTTGCATGTCTTCATTCCATTCAAACCCTTGAACTCTTTGACTCAATTTTTGGAGAGGATACACATACTGACATAGCATCCAGAAAAAACGTGACAAGTACCTGAGCTTATGCACAAATGATGCCAAATCCTTTGTGTTGCAGGGCGGATCCATAAGCAATAAAGCCTTAACTTTCTCTGGGTCAACTTCTATTCCATTTTGGGAAACCACATGTCCTAGCAAATGGACTCTGGCATGAGCAAACTTACACTTCTTTGGGTTGAGTTGCCCACCCTCTTGTTGAAGCCTTTCAAAACTCAACCTCGGCTTCTCCAAATGTGTGATCCTTGAGCTATAACACCCAATGTCATCCATGAAAACATGAATGAAATTACCCAAGTAGGGACCAAACACTCTATTCATCCGTCCTTGGAAGGTAGCATCCATTCTTGGGCACAATGAAAACTGGAGAGACTCATTCGGACTCCTCCACTCGAAAGATGAAATCTGCTTCCAAAAGCTTCGTCACCTCTTCATGAAGTGCGTTCTCATGAATGACCCCCAACTTCCTAAGCTTTTGAACCTTTGGCTTGGCACCTTCTTTTAGATTGATTCTATGCTCGACTCCTTTCGCTCCTTGCAACTCTATATATTCAGTAGGGCGAATAGCTTTGGAAACTCTGTAAACATGTCTTCATACTCCTTTTTTTCTTTTTTTGTCAATTCCTCTCCTAGAATGCTCCTTACATTCACTTTGGCAGGCTCTACAATTGCTTTTGGACTATCCTTCTCCTCCTTGACCTTTACATCATGCATCGATGCTTCATTTTTAACACTTATCCCAAAAAGATCAGGACTTAATTGCATCAAGCCTTCGTCTACACTTCCCTCTGATGATGTAGACGAAGCATCACTATCGTATGATGTGGTTTCCGTCGAATCCGTATCTTGCATCTCCACTAGGGCCTGTGTACAGCTCTCGTGTGTCTTCATGTTGTAGACAATGGTCTTTCCTTTCTCTTTGTCGGGGATGGTGATCAAGACCGTGCCCCAATCCTGCTTAGCACCAAGGGTTATAAGCCATGGCCTCCCTAAAATGATTGGATACGCATTCTCACCCGCTTGCATCACGTAGAAATCAACCAAGCACTCAATCCCCAAGACTTTTATCTTCACATCTTCAGCTATTCAAAGACACCTTGCCTTTTTGTGGTTGGCCATCCTCATCCGGATCGAAGCATTCACTGACATCTTAATGCCTACTTCTTTCATGATACCCTCGGTCATGACACACACCTGGGCACCACCATCCACATATGCTTGGACTTATGTCTTCTTTCCCAGCATAGCTTCAACTATTGGAACCATATCCACTAGGTGACCAACCCTCAAAGATGACACCATGCTTTGACGCTTTTCCTTCTTGGAAGGAAGCGGCGTAGTCACGCACTTGGTCCATTGCCTCCTCAATTTAGCGTTCAAAGCCACCAATTGACCAAAAGATATATTTGCCTTTTGATTTCGTATGTCTTCGACAATATCATAGTCTTCAACACCTTGGCCAAGGAGGTAGTCCTTTGGACCAATTTTCCTTCTTCGCCGCCTCTTGCTACTTTCTGGTTTGTCTTCTACCTTAGCCTTTCCTTTCCTTGCTCTTATTTCCCTCTCTTCTTCTTTCTCTTTCTCCCTATCATGCGTAGATCTCTTATTGGCCAAAACATCCACATCTTGATGCTCAAGGGTAATGATGCTAATAGCCCTACCTTCTCCATTTGCAAGCAATGGTTGCAGTTGTTGTTGCGGCGGCGGTGCTTCTAGTGCCCGTTCTTGATGATTCTCTTCTATTCTTCCTCGACCACGTCCATATAAGGGGTATATCCCTCCTCTCTCTTGGTGGTTCAGGACAATCAGGGGTGTAGTAACCCTCTTCATCACAATTGTAGCATCTACCTTGTAGCCTTCGTCCCCTGCGTGTTGGCCGCTCCTCTCAACCTGGTTTCAACCTAGTTGGTTGTCTCCATTCCATATCGAGTATCTGGCTGGATAATCAATGATTGAGTCATCGTTTGTCTTTAGTCGTGGGCGACTGTCTGTAAGTGGTTGGGGGACAGCACCTCACTCTTACTGTTGCTATTCATCCCTCGTAGGATGGGCAGCTTACAAGCATTCTATTTAGCACTAAAGGATATGCAAAGTGCATACGTTAGAAAGCAATGAAACAACTAGATCGGTTACCTTTCTGGTTTGGAGTTTGCTTCATATGATGAAAGACATGTTACGGCTAGTTCTAGTCTCTGCTTGTTATTCTCAAGTTATCAACCTTAATCATCAGTTTGGATGGGGTTGACTATTGGCAAGAAACCACCGCAAGTCAAGGACTTGGTTGCTGCTGATGAGTATGTCACCATAGTACTTTCATGGAAAGATGAGTTGAGGTTATATTGCACATTCCAGTACCTTCAGAAAGTCTGAAACCTGGGTATGCATTCAAACACCTCTTAGTTGTGATAACTCATTTAGCATTCTCAAGTGAGTTCTAAATGGAGCCTTCACACTCTTTTGATTATGAGTCAGTTAACCAAGACGGTTGCACACGGACAACAATGTAGAAAATCAAGATGTTACTATTGATTTCATTGAACCTCCCAATGAACCGGGTTCCGATTCAACGAACAGTTGGATCCATGAGGGATGCCACGATGGAAAACATTAGTGTTCTTATGAAGATTCTAGCACTTGTGTTTTCGAGGACAAAAATGATTCTCCAAGGGGGGAGTATTAATGTCATGCCAAGGGTAGGACTAGACGGGTACGGCCCGGGCAATGTGCCGGACACACATGCAGTAAAGGGGTCTATATATGGAAGAGGGCCAGGAGCCTATATATAGGATGGTTGGGAGGTTATTCGCATGTCTGTCTACCCGCTGGTCTTACACTCTTTGGTTCCTATTCATTATGTTAATTATTAATTCTTGCAGCTGACCAGCAAGATCATGCAAAACCCAGGCCGTAAACAGGATTTCGACCATGAACCACTCGCTCCACTCTATCATCCGTTGTCACAGGGACCATTGGTTGCACCACAACTGGCTCAGTATGTGTCAGGCCTTGCTCCCACCTTCTCTTGATCTTCTTGCCCGTGGCCTCAGTAATTTCCACAACTCTTTCAAATGTAGCAGGCTCCTCTTGATCGACCTTCTCCCTTACACTTGGATGGAGACAATCCATAAACTGACGCACTTTAAAGAAATCCCCTGAAGGTACTTGGGATGCCGCCTCTAATTGAACCCAAAGTCCTTCGAAGTGTTGAAAAAACTCTTTCAAGTTAGCATGAACATCTTGCTGCAAACCTCTCAATTTTGTCGTCGCTTCTGTTGCGGTTAGTTTCTTTCCAAACCTATCAAAAATTGTCAGCTTCACCTGCTCCCATGTTTGCTTTTTTTCTTCCTCTAAACCTTCAAACCACTCCCAATCTTCTCCTTTGAGTGCAAGAAGAAATACATGAAGATTGGCTTCGTCATTCACAATGTGCATACCAAGCGTATGCCACTCGAAGTCCGCAATCCAGTCCTTCACATCCTCCTTCCCTGTAAACACTGGCCAACTATACGCCATCCCGTTGAATTTCCTTTTCCCTTGCGTGAGTAATTCCACAAAATTTGAAGTCTTGCACCTCAACCAAACCACCACTTTTCTTCAATGAAGCTCGAACTTCACAGCAAAACCGCTTCACCTGGGTGCACAACCGGCAAATTTCCGCTCCACAGCGGGATCGCCAAAGGATGATGGAGCAAAAGACACGGTGCGCACACTCACACACAGAGACAAGTCAACACAACAGAAGAAATTTACTTGAATTCCTCATCTCACTCACTACACTCAAAAGATCCCTAAAAACTCTACCCACAAGCTCAATTCAAACTCCAAACGCCTCGACCTACAAGCCCTCGCTTGCCCGCAGACAACTGCCGCAGACACTACAAGGTGAGTTGAGGTGATCAACACTTGAAATCACGCTTGATGGTGACCAAAATATACAAGAAAAACCATCAAAAAACCAAACCATTGCAAAAGCTTCACCAAACTCCACTCTGTTGGACTCTTTGGAGTAGCGCCAACCCTAATGGCACCGATACAGGGTCACATAGTCTTGCAAAAAGCCGCACCCTCTTCCCTCAATTCATTGCACACACACATCCATGGAAACCTTAGAATTCACATAGACTCTCCCAAGTGAAAAATCGAAGAGAGAAATCTCTCATTCACTCCTCCACACACTTGAAAATAGGCGTGAACGCAACAGGACTGCACTAGACCACCTGTAGGAACCTTGCTTCCTCCCATACACATAGGGGTGCAAGTGTTGATATTGTACTTCCAAATTTCTCCCTCAGCCTCAACACTCACGGCACCATGAGTGATGTGGCAATTTGAAGCCATTTCACACCTTTTTTAATCTTTTTTGGCCCAGTTTTTGCCAGTTTTGACCCCTGGCGGGCATTTTTTGCAGGAAAAATCCCAACGGACTCCAAAATTCACCAAATTTTGCACGCTTGATCCTCGATACCCAAACACATTTCCACATCCCAACATTCCATTTTTGACCACTTCTAGGGCGATGCACGTCTCAACGCAGATCAGGCACCGCAAATAGACAGTTACCGCATGTGTCAAACTTCTCGAGTGGGATGAGAGTACCGACACTTGTCACTTGCATTATTTACATTCCAGAAAGCTCAAACACATTATCTAGAGCCAAAATAAGCCACCTAAAACCATATCCAAGGCCGCGATACCCGATACGGGCATGTACATGTGTCCGACTGCCGACCCGCAAGCACGTATATTTACAATGTGCACACGTTGCACCTTTTTAGAACTTGAAACCACTTTGCAAAGCTCCCAAATGCATTTATTTACATCTTCTTGTACATATGACCATGCATATAAACGCTACTTTGTACACGTAAAAGCGGTCTATCATCGTGAGTCATGACTGAGGACGTGCTTGAGGTGCTTGATGACCAAATTTCTTGTGGTGTTCAAGTCAAAGAGGTCTCCTACATAGAAGGGGATGAGCCGTAAGAGTAGGGCGTGAGAGAGAACACACACACACACACAAGTCAAAGAGGAATCCTACATAGGAGGGGATGAGCCCTAACAGAAGGGCGTGAGAGAGAACACAGACACACTCAAGGCAATTCAAACAAGACTCCTACATAGGAGGGGATGAGCCCTAAGAGTAGGGCGTGAGAGAGAACACACACACACTCAAGGCAAATCCAAGACTCAAGATGCTTAAAGGAAACACGTTAAGCCCCTAGCCCTATTTCCCTCATAGTGTGCCTGAATCCTATTGGATGGCCTTTAGGGAGGTCCAATGAGAATTTAGATGCTTTAAAAAAATTAATTAAGATGTCTTTCTAAAAGGGGGAAAGAAGGAAACTTGCCAAATGCTACCCATACTGCTTGATATGACCATAGCTTGTGACTGGCCAGGGTTTCCATACACCAATTAGGAGCAAGCTAGAGTCGAGAGAGAGATGTCGACGAAAGCAAGGGAGAGCCCTCCTTTTTTCATATTTGCGCGTACACAAACACACTCTCTCATGTGTTGAGCAATAAGTACATCTCCTTCTCCAAGCTTGAGAAGTAGAGATCCTACACCAACCCCACTTGGCTATGGAATGCAAATCCAACTAGGAGTCAAGCCTCAACGGCATGCTCATCTTCTCTACCATCTATATTACTATGCTAAGCTAGGCTTCAAGAGTAATCTATGGTGAGACAAGTACTCCTTTCTTGTATGCTACATCATCTTCCTCTTCCCTTCCCTCACTCCTTGCTAGCTCTCTCCACCTTTGAAGGTGTTTGAGGTCTTGGGATTGAGTCCAAGGACAAGTTAATGTTTTTGCAAGTTAGTTACGGGCATAATACTGGTGCATGAATCTTACCTCTTCATGGCACCATTAAGGTCTCAACTAGGAGCAAAGCATGTATTGTACCAAGTCTCTCTTGGAAGTATTGTTCATGCCAAGCTAGCAAGTTATGATGTTTATTTTGAAACCTTTGATTGAGTAATCTATGTCTGTTTATTAAGAATCCTCTTAAGGGAATGCTCACTATTGTTACTTATATTCCGCTACAATCGATGCTATTAGCCATATTCCGTTACAAGAAGCATTTATAATAGCTTGGTGGGAGATCTTGGTCTTCGAAGTCAATTTGAAGATTGAATCTCTCTTCCTGTCCACTCAAAATTGATTACAAACTCTCCATCTGAACGTAGAATGATCATAGCTATCATAAAGGTCGACGTGGTTGTATCAATGAATGACAAGAGACATTGTATAAATGCACTCTTGTGTCAACTGACTATGAAAGACATACGATCATGATACTTTTGAGGCCCTTGGTCCTGATTAGGTGCTCCCCTCTACTTATTATCTATGTAGTGCAACCTCGCCATGCCATAGTCCATAGGTACAATACGAGTCATCTTCTACTTTAGGTGTCACTATAGAGTACCTATCTAGAAAGTAGTATCATTGTTTGCCACCTTGCCATCTAGAAAGCACTATCATTGTTTTCCACCTTGCCATGTTGTCACTATCATTGGCTGTGTGTGTGTGTGTGTGTGTGTGTGTGTGTGTGTGTGTGTGAGAGAGAGAGAGAGAGAGAGAGAGAGAGAGAGAGAGACTTCTGCACCTACATGTGGAGAGGTTGAGTCTTACAAGGAGTGGAGACAGAAAAGGTAAAAAGTCCAATAGACCATAGCTCTAATGGTGCAAACTTCAATGTGCATTGGTTAATGGCTCAATATTGAAAATCCACTGGAGTAGGCATAACAATAATAGCATTGAACAAGTCACCTTGCACTATGAGAGTCAGGAAGACCCACATTATACCAATGTGTGATTGCACATACGCAATAATAAAACCACTTCAGGATGCCCATACTTAGGGGAAAGAATATGGATCAAGCAAATTCCAACATATAGCCCGAAACTTTGTCCGCCATACATATTGTATAGATATCTCAATCAAAGAAGAATCGAGCCTATGGAGGCAAACGAAGCTTTACTTGATCTCACTTTTAATTTTCCAACTCTATTCTAAAGCGAGAAACTGGTTTGTGGGCATATGCTTTAGAGTTGGGGTCCCTCAAAACCCAGGTTCATAGGGACAAAGCTTAGAGATGGTGGCTGTAAAAACAGAGGTCGCCAGGAAAGAACTTGGGCAATATCACTGTCTTTCTTTGGGACTACGGGTTTCACTAGATCAAAGAAGGCATAGGAGGTGTGCCTAGGAAGCGGCCACACCATTTTAAAGACGTTTTGTGCACCTACACTCAATGCCATTAAGGTCTTGTGTTCTATAATACAAGCATTGTCCGATACAAACCCCTTGACCTCCTCAAAAGCAACACAAGCGTAGAATGCAACACAAGCGGAGGATATTGGGAGATGGGGTAGGCCTAAACACATTTGTCCGGTGCCATGCACCAAAGGAGACCGCTTTGCCTGCCTCCATGAGCAGGAGATAAGCTTATAAGCTACGGATGGACCCCTGATAATTCCCCTTCTAGAATTATAAGGAGATGGATTGGGGGGGGGGGGGGGGGGGGGTAAGTCTTACTCAAGGGAAAGGGAGAGGGGAGAAGGAGAAGGAGAAGAGATAGAGATGAAATGAGAGAAACATGTCTTCTCTGTTAGGTATATCCTTAAATAAAAATTCCATACACATATATAGAGAGAGAGATTTTGATGAAGCCATCAGAGGTTAACATTGCTCGCATAATTTTTGTTACTCTCATCTGATGCCACTTCAAATTCAATTTTCGATATTACAAAACATAAACCCTTTTCATACAAATCAGATTGTCATCGAGAATAATCTGATGAGTACTTCCTTAGGAATAAAGATTATCCAATCAAGGTATATTAAAATAAACTAATTGTAGATAGAGGTTTTTCTAAGACTTTTTGCCTGCAAGTGGCAAGTCCCTTTTTACAAAGAGTGATCGAATCCCTCACGAAAGGCATGCACTAGTTTCCAAGACATGGCACTAGAACGAACTTTAGGCTGTTGTTACAAAGAGAGGCTTCCTCAAGACCTCGATCATCGCTTACATGCAAAGTCAATGCCCGAACAGGTATGAGGATACGGCTAATGAAAGTTGGAATGCCGAATCAAATTAAAGTCACCTTTGAGCAATGTTCGGAAAAAATCATTTTTCCAAACATACAAAATTTGTTTCCTTATATTTTCCAAGAGCAAATTTTACAAAATTAGGTTACTTTTTTAGGATTTACAATAATTTTCTCTATTTTGGGGAGAAATTTGTCCTTTTTCCCTTGCCCTCAACCGACATTTTTGAAATTGAAAACGGAACGGTATTAAGCTGAAATGCATACTTAAAAGATAAAGGTAACGGATGCATGAACTTATAGAGTCATCTACAGGGCTAGGACATGAAAATTTGCAACAAACAAGAAAGAAAGGCATCTACAGGGCTAGACTCTGGTGACATGAACAGAAGCACTTCTTTAATCAAGAGTTGTACGACCCACAACTCGACCAAGGTCTCATTATGATATATTATTGTTGTGTGCTTGAGGGAAGCCTATAAGGTAGGCGTGGGTTTCGTTAGAGAGGTAGAAGCCCAACTGGTCTATGGCACCAGAGCTCGCACGCCCAAAGAAGCCCAAGATGCGTGGGGCGAATGAAAGTACGTCATTGGCGGTGGGGTTGCCAGGCGGGGCAATAGTGTTGCTGGTGGCGGTGTTGAAGCCCAGAGCTACGACGCCGTAGTTGTTGTTGAAGTGGGCATTCTTGCCGATTGTGACAGTAGCACTAGCTATCGCCTCATTTGCTCCAGGCTGAAATATGATATGATTCAGTCAACCAACCAACAGCAACAACAACACTGACAAATAAATGCAGTACTAGTTACTTGAATGGTCATCGAGGTGCCGACACGTCCCCCGTGCATAGTCGTTGTTCCATTCGCATACACCACCTCCAGACCTCGCAGATAGTCAGGCATATAATAGAGGGTCACACGCGTTATCCCGCCGGTGCTCCATCCATCGTCGAACGCTTTGCCACCCGGGGCTCCCCACAGACCCACAACGGCGGGCTTCGACGTCGCCTGCACCAGTATAATATCATCGGTCAGTATAAGTTGATGATCATACACTCTCTCTCTCTCTCTCTCTCTCACTCACACACACACACACACACACAGACACACAACCCGGCCTAGCTAGATTATACGATAATACCGCCATGCTGCTGCTTGCAAGCTTGCGCTACTTCGAAGTAGAAGGAGGAGCTGGACGTCGACGTTGTCTTAAAATGAAAAGGGAAGGCCGCAGCAGGCATTTTAAGGGCCCGGGCTTGGGGCAGCCCTTGCACGGTGCTTGCAACTAGAGTCAATGTACGTGATCGATTCCTGTAGCATCACAACGTGGCATTTTTCCGCGTGATTGTACTTAAGTACCGCCTGGCATTTCTCCGCGTGATTGTACTGCAATACCCCCACTTGACATAAAGTAATGGAAAGAAAAGTGTGCTACACAGCTTCACAAAACCATTTTCCCTAACCCAACAAATTGAGGGCACTTAATCCCGTTTTGCGAAAAAAATTTGAAGCCATTCCCGTTTTGCGGACAAAATTAAGGGCACTCTTCCCGTTTTGTCTCACTGGGGTTAGTACGAAAAACTGCGAACCTGCCTTGGCCTAGAGAAATACAACAAAATTTAGACAATTCTACCGTAAAAATCAGCATTTACTCAACATCCATACAAAATACACGACCGAGGTGATCTGGGCCGTCAGATGCGCATTTGGTAAATTCGGGGAGAAAAGTAAATTCGGGTAGGCTTGTAAATTCGGGTCGATCCGCACCCCATGTCTTGAACCTCCGACCTCCCCACCACGATCCATATGCACGAACCACTACGCCTTCATGCGTACGTTGAAATATAGGAGATTCGAGTATGTCATATTGTAAATTTGGGCTGATTAGTAAATTCGGGGAAAATTTGTAAATTCGGACACATTGGTAAATTCGGGGCAACCTCAGATCTGACGGTCCATGATTGACGCGCCCTGCCTTTTCCTCCTCCACCATTGATCCCATTTTACCATGCCCGTGTGATATAGTGATGAGGGGGAACTCTCTTGTAGTAATACAGAGATGTCACTTCCATGCACGTAAACTGCATTGTTTTATCCCTTTGTAAAATTTGCATTCTTTTATTTGAAAACCCCCTTATTGTACACTCACATGATACCATAAGGTAACCTGGTGAATACCTTGGGAAAGGATTAATCTTAGTATTTTCTACTTATGAAAATGTTCTTTAGACACTGCACCCACTTCTTTTTCGATCAATTCACCCTACAGAATTTCATGAGGGGAGTGATCCAATCTGCTTTGCAAATAAGCTTCTTATAAGTTCCTAGTGTTTTTGGTAGTGCAAAAGTTATGTCCTTGACCAATGCCAAGCTTTCCGGTTGAGCTTCATCCCAACGAAAGGTATTGGGAATTGAACATTACTTCTGAGACACTATTGCTCAATGGCTGAAAATAGGGTTTAGTGGAACAAAATTGGGTGTCCTTGATATCATACAAAATTGGGTGTCTTTGATATTATACCTTTGAAAAATCTTTGGAATGCAATTTTTCAAAGTCCCAAAAGAAAATATTACAATATTATATATTATTGCATACATCTTTGAAAGAAGAACCTCAAATTACAAATTTGGACAAGTTTTGACACAAACTACAAGGTCCCCACTATTTCATTGGTACCAATAAGGGGGAAAGGATTCGTCCTTTTTTCGTACGAACAAACCTTGCTTTCAATACAATAGCCTTTCATTTAGATTCAAATTATGTTGCACCACCCATTGGTCCACATCCTTCCAACAAAAGTTGTCGTTGTCCCATAAACATGCCACCTTTGAGATTCCTTCGTTATTCATATTTGTGGAAACATTTATCCAAAACCTAACATGTTCCTAGGTTGGACAGCTAAGGAGACCAGTGAAAGATGGAGCACTTGACGTATCTCAAGGTCTCCCCCTCTAATGATGATGCCACGTTGTCGCCACTTTATCAATATCTCACCCACTTTATCGATCTCCAACTTTTAAAGAATTCCACCTTGAAGCAACCATTTTTCCATGCACGATAGACTCCTTCCATGGGCCTTCTTGTAAAGTAAGCTCTACTTTGTCAAGCATATCCCAAGCCATGGCTGCCCAATGCGACCCATGATGTGTAAAGGATACTTCCTGGTTTGCACAGAAGGCTTTTATGTATAGCATTAGGTGTAGGATTCCAATTCCACCTTGGTTCTCACCACCCATTTCCATTTCCCCCACTACCATGGAGTTGTGTTGTTTGTGTTGTTTCTTGATAGAAATGGTTTGATGGGTTTTAGAAATTATTTTCAATTGTGGACCAATTGCATTCGGTCATGTTTAAGATAGACGAGACAAATAATATTTTGATCATTTAATGGGCTTTAAAAATTCTTTCCAATTGCGTTTGTCCATTTTCAAGATATAGGACACGAAGAATATTTATTCAATAATCAAGGAGTTAACCACAATCACTCAGCTAGGAAAGGGGAGGAGTATGTACTCCCACCTTCTAATCTTACTATTGATCTTGTTTAGGTTCCAGCTAGATTGAGGTCAAATGTTTCCCTGTCTAATATGTCCACCCCTAGTGATGCACTGAGGTGTCTGAACATTATGCCTTTTAAAAAAATATCCCTTGTTATTTTGGCACATTTTCAATCAGTGAGATCAATCTTAATTTTTAAATGTTTCACTAAGAGCCAGATCCAGTTGCAAATATTTGGACAACGCTAAAAGCAAGATTTTTGGTAACAAAAAGGACCCTTTTTTATTCCACCCTGACTGGGACTTAGCCACATAGCCTTTGGAATTTTTGAGGGAATCGAGTGGTTGCACAACGTTATACTTTTTAATATTGAATCCAAATGAAGAAATTTTCAAAGTGTGACCATATGTGTAAAACAACTTTAATGTGATGGGCTCATTATTTTCTGGAGTGGAGAATGTTTCAACTCGTGGGAGAGACGGGTGGGTATCATTCAAGGCCGATTTTATAAGTATTTTTGCATTGCTCTTTAGGTTTGATAGTTTAGGGTTTAGGGGTTTTTAAATTCTAACATAATGGATTCTTTGTATGTATTAACAGTGGTCGATGATAGGACGTGACCCCACACCGTACGAGCGCGAGTACGCAGGCAGTAAGGGATTAAACGCCCTGATGGACATTCTGAGTTCTTGCGGGAGCATGGTTAGTATTAGGGTTTACTCTTTTCTATTTGTTGTATTGTTTTATAATTATATATTTATACTTACAGAAAGCTGTCTTATTGTCTTTTTTTCCAAAATCCGACAGATACGCATGGACGCGATGAGACGTCTTATTAGACGATGTCTGTCTAGCCGTAGCTAGATAGCATTACTTGCCTTTTGTCATAGCACATGTATCATGAGATGATGTTTATACGCCTTTTTGTAACTATTAGAAAACCATGTATATTTTTTCAATAATGACAATGGTGCTGTAACTATTACATTTGCAAAGTTTACCAATCAAGTGATTTTGCCAATTATGTGTACAATTGTCATTAATTTACTTTCATCAATTTACTTTTGTAAGTTTTGTATCTTTATTATGCAAACAATACTATGGATGATGGACTTAATGGTTATATTGTCTTGTGGGTGACTACCTTGGGTCTATATCTAAGGGGTATCTAAGCTTGCACTTTCTTTCAAAGGTGAATCTGGGCTTATCTTGGATTCATTTAGGTTTACTCAATTATTGAAACATTCAATATGGTTGATGGGGGTAGGAAATTTCACCAAAAAAAAAATCTCTCAGGTGTCGCAATGAGCATCGCTATATAAGGCTCTACATCGTCGCTATAAATGTCGCTATAGGTGGCCTGTAAACGTTGCTATGATCGTCACTATAGGCGTCTCTATATAGCGATGGTTATAGCGACGTTCTCGTATCGATGTTGTTAGCGACGGTTTTAGCGACTTCCGGGAGTATAAAAAACCAATGTATTTCCGTTGCTAACAACGTTACAAGTGCACACAAGCTCTTGTAGTGCACCCCTGGTGATGCACTGAGGTGTTTGAACACTATGTCTTTTTTAAAAAAATCCCTTGTTATTTTGAAACATTTTCAATGAGTGAGATCAATCTTAATTTTTAAATGTTTCACTAAGAGCTAGATGCAGTTGCAAATATTTGGACTTTTGGAGGGAATCCAGTGGTTGCAAAACGTTATACTTTTTAATATTGAAGCCAAATGAAGAAATTTTTAAAGTGTGACCACATGTGTAAAACAACTGTAAGGTGATGGGCTCATTATTTTTTGGAGTGGAGAATGTTTCAACTTTTGGGAGAGAGTCAAGTAGTGCCATTTAAAAAAGGTTTCTATTGAGCTTGCTTGCAATCACTCTATGAATGGTAGATTTCTCTATTCTTGTGGTGGGTAGAACTCTAGCTCTGATAGTGCTCTACCCTAGTTGTGCTAGTTCTCTTTCCTTTAAAGGAGCTGATAGTGTCGTTCCATGAGGACCCCATTACACAAGTGTGCTCATGTGGTCCCAAACCAAAACCAAAGGGGAAGGATAGTGAGATGAAATCCCTTTCGAGTATGAACGAGACAATGACACCTAGCATGGATGTGGAAGATAAAAGCATCCCGAAGACAAGGACAAGTGCTAAGAAGATTGTGTCCATGGAACGTTCACAACAAGCATCTGCCCTTTTCGATGAAGAGGGTCCAAGCGAGTCCGCGGGGAGGCAAAGAGTTGAACATTGAATATCCCTAATTGATCACACGAGATAAGTTTATACAGAGGGGACCAAGGTGCTATATGTAGAGATACTATATATAGCTCAACACCCCTACTCAAATGAACGTCAATCCCTTGGGGGCTCAAAGGAAAAACCCATAGATCTATATACACCCACCGTTATATTAAAATATTTCAAATATACATTGACAATGTTCAAAGGAGCTACATCACTCTTGTTTTATAATATGCTCTTTCAAGGTTCTTATAAACCCTCTATATATATATATATACACACACACACACACACACAATTGAGCTACTATAAATGGTTTGAAAGAGTAGCTTAAGCATTGTTGACCTCTCGTTTCATATGCTTGCACTCGTTTCGATAGAGTAGCTTAAGCATTGTTGGCCTCCCTAAAATGATTGGATACGCATTCTCACCGGCTTGCATCACGTAGCAATCAGCCAAGCACTCAATCCCCAAGACTTTTATCTTCACCTCTTCAACTATTCCAAGACAGCTTGCCTTTTTGTGGTTGGCCATCCTCATACGGATCGAAGCATTCACTGACATATTAACGCCTGCTTCTTTCATGATAGCCTCGGTCATGACACACACGTGCGCACCACCATCCACATATTCTTGCACTTCCGTCTTCTTTCCCAGCATAGCTTCAACTATTGGCACCATATCCACTGGGTGACCAACCCTCAAAGATGACACCATGCTTTGATGCTTTTGCTTCTTGGAAGGAAGCCGCATACTCACACACTTGGTCCACTGCCTCCTCAATTTAGCGTTCAAAGGCACCAATTGACGAAAAGATATATTTGCCTTTTGATTTCGTATGTCTTCGACAATATCATACTCTTCAACACCTTCGCCAAGGAGGTAGCCCTGTGGACCAATTTTCCTTCTTCGCCGCCTCTTGCTACTTTCTGGTTTGTCTTGTACCTTAGCCTTTCCTTTCCTTGCTCTTGTTTCCCTCTCTTCTTCTATCTCTTTCTCCCTATCATGCCTAGATCTCTTACTGGCCAAAACATCCACATCTTGATGCTCAACAGTAATGATGTTAATAGCCCTACCTTCTCCATTTGCAAGCAATGGTTGGAGTTGTTATTGATGATCTCTTCTATTTTCTTCCTCGAATGCGTCCATATAAGGGGCATATCCCTCCTCTCTCTCTTGGTGGTTCAGGACAATCAAGGGCGTAGTGACCCTCTTCATCACAATTGTAGCATCTACCTTGTATCCTTCGTCCCCTGCCTCTCCAAGCTGGCCGCTGCTCTCTTTGGTTCCTATTCATTATGTTAATTCTTAATTCTTGCAACTGACCAGCAAGATCATGCAAAACGCGGGCAGTACCCCCACTTGACATAAAGTAATGGAAAGAAAAGCGTGATGTAGAGCTTGACAAAAGCATTTTCCCTAACCCAACAAATTAAGGGCACCTCTTCCCGTTCTGCGGATAAAATTTGAAGCCATTCCCGTTTTGCGGACAAAATTAAGGGCACTCTTCCAGTTTTGTCGCACTGGGCCTAGTACAAAAAACTGGGCCTAGAGAAATACAACAAAATTTAGAGAATTCTACCATAAAAATCGGCATTTACTCAACATCCATAGAAAATACACGCTTGGGTTGCTAAAAGGATTTTTATTGAGCATTGGTCTAGGCACCAGCCTGCTTACGTAGACAATGATTTTTATTCAGCATTAGTCTACGCACCAGCCTGCTTACATACACATGACATGTTGATATCATACCTTTGAAAAATATTTGGAATGCAATTTGTCAAAGTCCCAAAAGAAAATATTACAATACTATATATTATTGCATACATCTTTGAAAGAAGAACATCAAATTACAAATTTGGACAAGTTTTGACACAAACTACAAGGTCCCCACTATTTCATTGGTACCAATAAGGGGGAAAGGATTCGTCCTTTTTTCGTACAAACAAACTTTGCTTTCAATACAATAGCATTTCATTTAGATTCAAATTATGTTGCACCACCCATTGGTCCACATCCTTCCAACAAAAGTTGTCGTTGGCCCATGAACATGCCACCTTTGATATTCCTTCGTTATTCATATTTATGGAAACATTTATCCAAAACCTTACATGTTCCTAGGTTGGACAGCTAAGGAGACCAGTGAAAGATGGAGCACGTGACGTATCTGAAGGTCTCCCCCTCTTATGATGATGCCACTTTGTCGCCACTTTATCGATCTCCCACTTTTAAAGAATTCCACATTGAAGCAACCATTTTTCCATGCACAATAGACTCCTTCCATGGGCCTTCTTGTAAAGTAATCTCTACTTTGTCAAGCATATCCCAAGCCATGGATGCCCAATCCGACCCATGATGTGTAAAGGATACTTCCTGGTTTGCACAGAAGGCTTTTATGTATAGCATTAGGTGTAGAATTCCAATGCCACCTCGGTTCTCACCACCCATTTCCATTTCCCCCACTACCATGGAGTTGTGCTGTTTGTGTTGTTTCTTGATAGGAATGGTTTCATGGGTTTTAGAAATTATTTTATGTATAGCATTATGTAACAAGACTTGATTTCGAGGTGTTTTAGTAATAAATTTTGTTTTCTAGGAAGTTTTTGTCATTTTAAAGTTAGTCCACTGTGTAGAAGGATGTGTGGATTGTTTTCGTCCGATAAAATTTTTTGATCCGGAAGGCACTTTCTGGGGCATTTTTGAAGGCGTTAACGTGGGATTTTGAAAAAGTGATGTATGAAGCAATTGAAGCCTGCGTTATAAGGAACAACTTTGGTTCTTTGAGTCTTTAGAGATTTTGATGTTTTGATGCTCGTTGAAGGCCAAAGATTAAGAAAAAAAGTTGGATTTGCTGTTTTTGCATCGTTTTTGTAGAAAATGCTGTTTTGCAGGTTGATTTTCAGCAAATCGGAGCAGGCTATGGAAATTTTCCATCACATAGCCGTCGAAGAGCGCAGCGAGGGCAACAAGATTGTATGAGACGGACTTGGGCTGTTTTGGCTCCGTTTGGGAGTTATGTTCAGTTGAAGACAGCTGAAAAATTGTGGACTTAAAAACTAACCTCTACGGATCGCTTCACGATCACGTTTTTTTTTAACCTTGTTCTCGCAGGTATATTGGCGCGCAAGTCGAGTCGACCGGGCGCCAAAAATAGAAAAACGGCTATTTTAAGAGGTCGCAGGCTTTTTGGAGGAGAATAGAAGGACGGGTGGTGCGTTTTGGGGGGATTCACCATTCTCTCTTCTGCGAGTGCGAGTGAGAGTGCGAGTGCGAGTGCGAGTGCGAGTGAGACGCTGCATGCAAGCGAATTGAAGCTCGGGGGTGGTCGGGAGGTTCGAGCTCCGTACAACGGAGTGCGCCCATATATATATTCAATTGCTCCTCTGTTGTATCAAACACTATCAATACAAAGATTTCTTCCTCCGTTTTGCTGTCTATCTCTATTATTCGGTTCCCGTGACAATTGGTATCAGAGCAAGCGGTTGATTCTGGACATGGACGGATACGAGAAGAGGATAAAGGAGCAAGAATACCTGATTCGACGACTACGAGAGGATCTGGAAATTTCAAATCGGGAGCGTGCTGAGGCTCTGCGAGGCAAAGCAACACGAGACCCTGATATCTATGTGGAAATTAATGGTGAACAGGAAGACGGAAACCATGCTATTCCACCAGGAAACAATAATCAACGAGTGGGCGCTGGGGCACCGGGCGGTGGAGATGGAGGTGATGATGGAGATGATGATGATGGGAACGGTGGTGATGGACGTCGCGGTCGTCCACACGAAAGAGAGCGGAATGACGGCGAAGCGGAAACTAAGGAAAGGAGAGGACGAAGAAGGGAACGTGATGAAGAAGATGCAGATGAAGATTCTGAAAGGGCAGCTTTGCAGCAAGTCTTCAAGAAGGCAAAGATTAACGAGTTTAATGGCATCGAGAAAACTGGTGAAGATCTCGAAGCATGGATTGAAGAGTTAGAAGATTATTTTGCATTGAAGAAGTTCTCTGAAGAGGCAAAAGCAAAGGTTGCAGTTGTTCATCTTCGACAAACCGCAAAGCTTTGGTGGAAAGCATACCTTAAACAACGAACAAAGGTTACTCCAATCACTTGGGAGGAATTTAAAATGCAAGCGTATATAAGGTACTGTTCTCCACACTATGAGATGGATAAAAAGATGGAGTTTTACAAGTTTCAGCAGCAACCTGAGGACGAGCCAAGTCTTACTGTACATGAGTATAAGGAGAAGTTTTTGTGACTTCACAAGTATGCACCGGAAGTAGAAGGAGAGGCGTTGACAAACAAATTTATCGAAGGACTGCGTAAAGATCTGTATTATCAAGTAAAGGGTGCAGGGGCTACCGATTTTCTAGATGCTATTGCGAAGGCCGAAAATTATGAGAAGAAGGTGAAGTATGAGAGCCGCAACCCTACTCCAAGCAGAATTATACCTACCGGGCATAGAATGCAGAATAGGCCTTTTCAGACAAACACTGAGTTTCTCCGAAGGAATTTTACAAATAATCAGAGAAGACCACCCAATAATTTTTCAAATCAGAATCAGAATTTCAATCGAAATCAGAGTACAAATCAGAATGCTGTAACCAACCGCAATCAAAATTTGGGACAGAATACTGTAAACAACCGCAATCAAAATTTGGGTCAAAATGATGCAAATCAGAATCAAAGAAGACGACAACCGCTGCGGTGGCAACATGATCCTGCTTTTCTAGAACGAGCAAGGAGATTTGGGTTATGTTTTCGTTGCGGTGAGCAAGGTCACAAGACGTTCGAATGCCCAAATAAGGAGATCGATCAGGCTGTTCTTGCACGAATGGAATCCAATATGAATGCGATGGACACCACGATTGGGGAAGCGAGCGAGGAAGGTAAGTGCTCTGAAATTCCTATGAAATGCATGACAACGTCTGTCCATCATTTAAGGGCATCCGTTATAAGAATTCGGGGTAAGATAGGAACTGAAATTGTGAATTTTCTCATTGATTCGGGTAGTACGCATTGTTTTATGTCTAACAAGCTTGCGCAGACTTTGAAATTGAATTCTGATTCCCAGATTAGGAGACCTGTAGAATTGGCCAATGGGAAGAAACATTATACACAGGGTCATATTCAAAACTTACCTTTTTTGCTGAACAAAGAGAAACATTCGGGAGAATTTTATGTTATTAGCATGGGTGAACGGGATGTAATTTTGGGAATGGATTGGTTGGCTGCGAACCATGCATTGATTGATTGTGAGAGGGGTGAGTTGGTTTTTAAAAACAGAGATGGTCATGCGATTAAAGCTGAGGAGAGAAATACTAAATCACTCCTAATTTCTGCCATGAAACTTTTGAGGGGGGTGAGACAAGGGTGTGAGACGTTTCTTGTGTTTGCTAACGAGATTAAAGAGGATTCTGGGAATAAACAGAAAGGGGAAAATCCAGAATTTGTAGAGGATCTCTTACATGAATTTAAGGATGTGTTCCCGGACAATCTTCCTGGTATGCCTCCGCCTAGAGCGGTAGACCACGCCATAGATCTATATCCAGGAGCAACACCTTATTCAAGGGCTCCATACAGGTTCAATATTGATGAGCTTAAAGAGCTCAAGATACAACTTGATGACCTTTTGAAAAAGGGTTTTATTAAACCTAGTGTATCTCCTTGGGGCAGTTCTGTGTTATTCCAAAAGAAAAAGGATGGTACATATAGGTTATGCATTGACTACAGGGGGTTAAACAAACAGACCATTAAGAACAAATATCCTCTTCCTCACATAGATGAATTGCTTAGCCATTTGAGTGGTGCCACAATATTTTCAAAGGTTGATCTTCGTTCTGGCTACCATCAAATCCGCATTAAGGTCGAGGACATTCCAAAGACTGCTTTTCGTACACGTTATGGGCATTATGAATTTACAGTTCTTGCTTTTGGTTTGACTAATGCACCAGCAACTTTCATGTGCTTAATGAATAATATTTTTCACCCGTATCTTGATGACTTCATTCTGGTATTCTTAGATGATATTTTTGTGTATTCTAAGAATGAAGAAGATCATGCATTGCACTTAAAGAGAACATTTGAGGTTTTGCGTGAACATAAATTGTATGCCAAAGCAAGTAAGTGTACTTTTGCAAAGGATCAGATTGTGTACTTGGGAAGAGTGATTTCTAAAGAGGGGATTCACATTGACCTTGACAAAGTTAAAACTATTGTGGAGTGGCCAACACCAAAGTCATTAAGGGATGTGAGAAGCTTTATGGGTCTAGCACAATATGAGAGAGCACACATTAAAGATTTCTCTAAGATAGCAAGTCCTTTGACCGAATTGACCAAGAAAGACAAGGGTTTTGTGTGGACTTCTACCTGTGAGACTGCTTTTGAGACCTTGAAGGCTAAAATAGCAGAAAATTGTGTTTTGAAAGTTCCTGAGATGGGCAAACCATTTGTTGTGTCATGTGATGCTAGTAGTGAACAACTAGGGTGTGTTTTGACACAAGAAGGAAGAGTGGTTGCATATGAGTCTAGGAAATTAAGACGACATGAATTGAACTATGCAACACATGATCTAGAATTGCTTGCTGTTGTTCATGCATTGAAACATTGGCGTCATCTTTTGCTTGGTGTCAAATTTGAATTGCGTACTGATCATCAAAGTTTGAAGTATATTTTCACGCAGCCATTGTTAAACAACAGACAAAGGAGATGGATTGAATTGTTGGCTGAGTATGATTTTGACTTGAAGTATTTGTGTGGGAAAGAAAATAAAGTTGCAGATGCATTGAGTCGTAGGCCCATGTGTAATTTGTTGACTGTTGTGCGATCCAATTTGGTTGATGAGATACATGCCGAAGTTGAAAGCGATTCTTTTTACATGCCTATTTTGAAATTCTTGCGTGAGAATATTGGTGAGATGTATGAGAACAGATATCACTTGTATAAGGGAAATCTGTATTATTATGACCGCTTGTGTATTCCTGCAAATTCTGCTTTTAAGAGTCAAATTCTGCATGAGTGTCATAACTCACCTTTTTCTGGTCATCCTGGATTGAGTAAGACATATGAAAAGATTAAAAGTTCATTCTTTTGGCCACGTATGAAATTGGATGTTAAGAATTATGTGCGTGAATGCTTTCAATGTCAACAAGTTAAAATTGAACATAAGAGGATGCCTGGTGACCTTCAACCCTTAGACATTCCTTTACAGAAGTGGGAGTCTATATCCATGGACTTTATTATTAGACTTCCTACTACTCGTGGAGGGTATGACTCGATCTTTGTGGTAGTAGATAGACTCACAAAACAGGCTCACTTCTTTCCCGTGAAAATAACTGATACTGCTTTGACCATTGCACGCTTGTTTGTGAAAGAGATATTTCGTTTGCATGGCATGCCCAAGAGCATAGTGTCTGACAGAGATTCTAAGTTCACTTCACATTTCTGGAGAGCGACTTTTGACTCTATAGGTACCCAGTTACGCATGTCTACTGCTTTTCACCCTCAAACCGATGGGGAAACGGAGAGAGTGAATCGTATTTTAGAAGATATGTTACGAATGTATGTGAATGAAAACCAATCTAATTGGAATGAATATTTGCCTTTGGTTGAATTTGCATACAACAGTTCATATCATTCATCTATTAGGATGACCCCGTTTGAAGCAATGTATGGCTATAACTGTCCCACACCTATAAATTTTCTTAGCTCAAGGAATAAGGTAGAACTGTCACGTGAGATGCTTGAAAAGATGGATAACGAGTTGGCCAAAATCAGGGGGAATATTAGAGAAGCCCAAAAGAGACATAAATTGTATTATGACAAGAAACATCGGGTTGTGGAGTATGAAACTGGGGAGATGGTTTTCTTAAAAGTTATTCCCGAGAAGTCTCATTTAATTCTTGGGAAGGATAAGCGATTGTCTCCACGATTTGCTGGGCCATTTAAAATTTTGAAGCGCATTGGTTCATTAGCTTACAAATTGGAATTGCCTTCTCATGTCAAAGTGCATCCTGTATTTCATGTGGGTTTATTGAAAAAGTATGTTCCTAACGTGCACCATGTTTTACAGGACAACTCTAAGTTGAAAGATGACGGAACATTGACAGTAGAACCAGATTTAGTGCTAGATAGGCGTGTCAAACATTTGAGAAATAGAGACATTGTGGAAGTTTTGGTTAAGTGGCAGAACTATCCAGTAGAGGATGCATCTTGGGTTGATCTTAGTGTTTTGCAAAGCGAATTTCCCTCCTTCCAACTCTGAGGACAGAGTTAATTTTGAAAAGGGGAGATTGTAACAAGACTTGATTTCGAGGTGTTTTAGTAATAAATTTTGTTTTCTAGGAAGTTTTTGTCATTTTAAAGTTAGTCCACTGTGTAGAAGGATGTGTGGATTGTTTTCGTCCGATAAAATTTTTTGATCCGGAAGGCACTTTCTGGGGCATTTTTGAAGGCGTTAACGTGGGATTTTGAAAAAGTGATGTATGAAGCGATTGAAGCCTGCGTTATAAGGAACAACTTTGGTTCTTTGAGTCTTTAGAGATTTTGATGTTTTGATGCTCGTTGAAGGACAAAGATTAAGAAAAAAAGTTGGATTTGCTGTTTTTGCATCGTTTTTGTAGAAAATGCTGTTTTGCAGGTTGATTTTCAGCAAATCGGAGCAGGCTATGGAAATTTTCCATCACATAGCCGTCGAAGAGCGCAGCGAGGGCAACAAGATTGTATGAGACGGACTTGGGCTGTTTTGGCTCCGTTTGGGAGTTATGTTCAGTTGAAGACAGCTGAAAAATTGTGGACTTAAAAACTAACCTCTACGGATCGCTTCACCATCACGTTTTTTTTTAACCTTGTTCTCGCAGGTATATTGGCGCGCAAGTCGAGTCGACCGGGCGCCAAAAATAGAAAAGCGGCTATTTTAAGAGGTCGCAGGCTTTTTGGAGGAGAATAGAAGGACGGGTGGTGCGTTTTGGGGGGATTCACCATTCTCTCTTCTGCGAGTGCGAGTGCGAGTGCGAGTGCGAGTGAGATGCTGCATGCAAGCGAATTGAAGCTCGGGGGTGGTCGGGAGGTTCGAGCTCCGTACAACGGAGTGCGCTCATATATATATTCAATTGCTCCTCTGTTGTATCAAACACTATCAATACAAAGATTTCTTCCTCCGTTTTGCTGTCTATCTCTATTATTCGGTTCCCGTGACACATTAGGTGTAGGATTCGAACGCCACCTTGGTTCTCACCACCCATTTCCATTTCCCCCAATACCATGGAGTTGTGTTGTTTGTGTTGTTTCTTGATAGGAATGGTTTGATGGGTTTTATAAATTATTTTCAATAGTGGACCAATTGCATTCGGTCATGTTTAAGATAGACGATACAAATAATATTTTGATCGTTTAATGGGCTTTAAAAATTCTTTCCAATTGTGTTTGTCCATTTTCAAGATAGAGGACACGAAGAATATTTATTCAATAATCAAGGAGTTAACCACAATCACTCAGCTAGGAAAGGGGAGGAGTATGTACTTCCACCTTCTAATCTTACTAGTGATCTTGTTTAGGTTCCAGCTAGATTGAGGTCAAATGTTTGTATGTCTAATATGTCCACCCCTAGTGATGCATTGAGGTGTCTGAACACTATGCCTTTTAAAAAAATATCCCTTGTTATTTTGACACATTTTCAATGAGAGAGATCAATCTTAATTTTTAAATGTTTCACTAAGAGCCAGATGCAGTTGCAAATATTTGGACAAGGCTAAAAGCAAGATTTGTGGTAACAAAAAGGACCCTTTTTTATTCCACCTTGACTGGGACTTAGCCACATAGCCTTTGGAATTTTGGAGGGAATCCAGTGGTTGCACAACGTTATACTTTTTAATATTGAAGCCGAATGAAGAAATTTTTAAAGTGTGACCATATGTGTAAAACAACTGTAACATGATGGGCTCATTATTTTCTGGAGTGGAGAATGTTTCAACTTGCGGGAGAGACGGATGGGTATCATTTGAGGCCGATTTTATAAGTGTTTTTGCATTGCTCTTTAGGTTTGATAGTTTAGGGTTTAGGGGTTTTTAAATTCTAACATACTAGGTTCTTTGTATGTATTGACAGTGGTCGATGACAGGACATGACCCCACACTATGAGCGTGAGTACGCAGGCAGGAAGGGATTAAACGCCCTGATGGACATTCTGAGTTCTCGCGGCAGCATGGTTAGTTATAGGGTTTACTCTTTTCTATTTGTTGTATTGTTTTATAATTATATATTTATACTTATAGAAAGTTGTCTTATTGTTTTTTTTTGCAGAATCCGACAGATACGCATGGATGCGATGAGATGTCTGATAAGACGATGTCAGTCTAGCCATAGCTAGATAGCATTACTTTCCTTTTGTCATAGCACATGTATCATGAGATGATGTTTATTTGTCTTTTTGTAACTATTAGAAAACCATGTATATTTTTTCAATAATGACAATGGTGTTGTAACTATTACATTTGCAAAGTTTAACTATCAAGTGATTTTGCCTATGATGTGTACAATTGTCATTGATTTAGTTTCATCAATTTACTTTTGTCAGTTTTGTATCTTATTCTGCAAACAATACTATGGATGATGGAGTTAATGGTTATATTGTCTTGTGGGTGACTAGTCACCTTCGGTCTATATCTAAGCTTGCACTTTCTTTCAAAGGTGAATCTGGGCTTATCTTGGATTCATTTAGGTTTACTCAATTATTGAAACATTCAATATGGTTGATGGGGGCAGGGCATTTCACCCAAAAAAAAAATCTCTCAGGTGTTGCAATGTGCATCACTATATAAGGCTCTGCATCGTCGCTATAGGTGGCCTGTAAACGTTGCTATGATCGTCACTATAGGCGTCGGTATATAGCGATGGTTACAGCGACGTTCTAGTATTGACGCTGTTAGCGACGCTTTTAGCGATACCGGGGAGTATAAAAACCCAATGTATTTCCATCGCTAACAATGTTACAAGTGCACAAAACCTCTTGTAGTGCACCCCTGGTGATGCACTGAGGTGTTGAACACTATGCCTTTTAAAAAAATATCCCTTGTGAGATCAATCTTAATTTTTAAATGTTTCACTAAGAGCTAGATGCAGCTGCAATGTTTGGACTTTTAGAGGGAGTCTAGTGGTTGCAAAACGTTATACTTTTTAATATTGAAGCCAAATGAAGAAATAATTAAAGTGTGACCATATGTGTAAAACAATGGTAAGGTGATGGGCTCATTATTTTTTGGAAGTGGAGAATGTTTCAACGTGTGGGAGAGAGTCAAGTAGTGCCATTTTAAAAAGGTTTCTGTTGAGCTTGCTTGCAATCACTCTATGAACGGTAGATTTCTCTATTCATGTGGTAGGTGGAACTCTCGCTCTGATAGTGCTCTACCCTAGTTGTGCTCGTTCTCTTTCCTTTAAAGGAGCTGATAGCGTGGTTCCATGACGACCCCATTACGCAAGTCAGCTCATCTGGTCCCAAACCAAAACCAAAGGGGAAGGATAGTGAGATGAAATCCCTTTCGAGTATGAACGAGACAATGAAACCTAGCATGGATGTGGAAGATAAAAGCATCCCGAAGACAAGGACAAGTGCTAAGAAGATTGTGTCCATGGAAGCATTTGCCCTTTTAGATGAAGAGGGTCCAAGCAAGTCCATGAGGAGGCAAAGAGTTGAACATTGAATATCCCTAATTTTACTTTTTTTCACTTGTTTTAGATGCATGCATGTTTGAATGCATCTTCCATGCATGCATGTGTGAATGTAATCAACTACGCTGTTGACTTCAAAAAAACTGTGTTTTGGTAAGTGTGGTAAAATTTTCCACTTGGTGAAAGTGTGCATGCTTCATTAATTTTTTATATGATACTCGGTCTGCATGCGTGTTTCAATGTGCTAAAATGACCCTAACCCAGATTATGTGCTGTAGGAGGTATACATTCTTTAGCTGAATATAACATGAAACTATATTCCGTTGAACTAGAGGGAGAAACAACATGTAGACGAGCAAAGCCGAGAGAGAAGTTGTGGGGAGACCAAGACGAGACGTGAGATGGAGAACCCCAAAAAGTGTGTCAATTGATCAAATGAGATGAGTTTATATAGAGGGGACCAAGGTGATTTATGTAGAGATACTATATATAGCTCAACACCCCTACTCAAATGAAGGTCCCTACCTATGATGAAAATCCCTTGGGGGCTCAAAGAGAAAACCCATAGATCTATATACACCCACCGTTATATTAAAATATTTCAAATGTACTTTACAATGTTCAAAGCAGCTACATCACTCTTGTTTTATAATATGCCCTTTCAAGGTTCTTTAACACTATAATGGTAACAGGACACTTTTATGTCCTGTTAAGTGACCATTTTGCTTGAATTATTTGAAGAGTATGAAAATGAATTTCTGGGTGCTATATATCCACAAAGTTGCCTTATGAGCTGAAAACAAGTTAGCATTTTTTTTGGAGTATCGATCTCACCATTAACCTTACTCGATCTTGCACAACATTTTTGAACCTAAACTGTGTGAAAAAACGGGTCCTGTTTTTGGCTTTTTTTCAATTTTTAGCAACTATACCACTCTAAACTTCATGTTTGTGAGCTTTAGATTGCTAGAGGTTAGGCCTTCATAGTTCTCAACATGTTTTGATGCTTGTAGAGAGAGCTAAGTGTTAAAATTGAAAGTTATGACCAATTTACAAGAATTGCATAATCCTGTTTTTTGGCCAAAATTACCACTTTTATGATTTTTTGGGGCTTTCTTGATATCCAAATTCAATTTTGATTATGTAAGTGTAATGTATAACATAAAGCTAATCTTCCTTGAGTTTTGGGGGACCTAATATGCTATATAGCATAGTATGTGATGATGGTTGAGTTTTTTGATTGCTGAAGAATACGATACATTTTAGAGTAGCAAGTATAACTTTCTCAATATTGCTAGTTTCTTAGGCCAATTGTGTGTATTTTGTAGGTAGTAACCATATCTAATCATAGAGTACAAACTTGGCTAGATATTGAGTAGTTTCTATGGGTTTCTAGAGGTCATAATGCTAAACCCAGTTTTTTCATGTTTGCTGTATTTAACACTTTATCATTGCCCCCAAGGTTCCAATCGTAAGAGATCCATTATCCTTTTGACATGCTCCATGGCTCCTTTTGAATCCAAAGGCCCAAAGGGAACTAAGAAAACATGTATATAGTATCTATATTGAGCGTGACTATAGAAACTTTAATGATAGGTCCGAAGAATGGCAAAAATGCAACTTTTTTGTACCTATTTTTTTTGCCCAAAAACAAATTAGTGAGGTAAAAGCAACCCTATGTTTTGGTCACTAACCCATTGAAGTTAACGGGGCATTTTATCTTATGTCCTACAAAAATCCCCACTCTTATTTATATGCAATCAATCGTAAGAAATTGCTGTTTTGGGCAAAATGCACTGGTCCATCAACTTTGGAGACTTGTAGTGACCAAGGGATGAGAAAAATTACAAGTTTCTTATTTTTTCCATATGTAGTAGTTACTGAACTATAAGCTCATGAAAGGATTTTTGAAAAGGAGTGGATCTACTATGGTTTTGGAATTTTTTCCTAAAACCCTGAAAGGACACTTTTATGTCCTGTTAGGTTATCATTCTAGTGTTAACAACCCTATATATATATATATATATATATATATATATATATATATATATATATATATATATATATACAATTGAGCTACTATAAATGCTTTGATAGAGTAACTTAAGCATTGTTGAGCTCTCGTTTCATATGCTTGCACTCGTTTCGATAGAGTAGCTTAAGCATTGTTGGCCTCCCTAAAATGATTGGATACGCATTCTCACCGGCTTGCATCACGTAGCAATCAATCAAGCACTCAATCCCGAAAACTTTTATCTTCACATCTTCAACTATTCCAAGACACCTTGCCTTTTTGTGGTTGGCCATCCTCATACGGATCGAAGCATTCACTGACATCTTAACGCCTACTTCTTTCATGATAGCGTCGGTCATGACACACACCTGGGCACCACCATCCACATATGCTTGCACTTCCGTCTTGTTTCCCAGCATAGCTTTAACTATTGGCACCATATCCACTGGGTGACCAACCCTCAAAGATGACACCATGCTTTGACGCTTTTCCTTCTTGGAAGGAAGCCGCGTACTCACGCACTTGGTCCATTGCCTCCTCAATTTAGCGTTCAAAGCCACCAATTGACCAAAAGATATATTTGCCTTTTGATTTCGTATGTCTTCGGCAATATCATACTCTTCAACACCTTGGCCAAGGAGGTAGTCCTTTGGACCAATTTTCCTTCTTCGCCGCCTCTTGTTACTTTCTGGTTTGTCTTCTACCTTAGCCTTTCCTTTCCTTGCTCTTGTTTCCCTCTCTTCTTCTGTCTCTTTCTCCCTATCATGCCTAGATCTCTTATTGGCAAAAACATCCATATCTTGATACTGAAGGGTAATGATGTTAATAGCCCTATCTTCTCCATTTGCAGGCAACGGTTGGAGTTGTTGTTGCAACGGCAGTGCTTCTAGTGTCCGTTCTTGATGATTCTCTTCTATTCTTCCTCGATCACATCCATATAAGGGGTATATCCCTCCTCTCTCTCTTGGTGGTTCAGGACAATCAGGGGCGTAGTGACCCTCTTCATCACAATTGTAGCATCTACCTTGTAGCCTTCGTCCCCTGCCAGGCTCCCAACATTCACTCTACCAAGTGCAAAATTGAAGATAGAAAGCTCTCATTCACTCCACAACGGGATTACCTAAACGATCTCCAAAATTCACCAAATTTCACACGTTTGATCCTCGTTACCCAAATCCCATTTCCACATCCCCACATTCCATTTTTTACCACTTCTAGGGTGATGCACGTATCACCGCAGATCAGGCCCCGCAAACAGACAGTTACCACATGTGTCAAACTTCTCGAGCGGGATTAGAGTACCCACACTTGTCACTTGCATTATTTACATTCTAGAAATCTCAAACACATTATCTAGAGCCAAAATAAGCCACCTAAAACCATATCCAAGGCCCCGATACCCTATACGGGCATGTACATGTGTCCAACTGCCGACACGCAAGCACACATATTTACAATGTGCACACGTTGCACCTTTTTTTGAACTTGAAACCACTTTGCAAAGCTCCCAAATTCATGTATTTACATCTTTTTGTACATATGACCATGCATATAAACGCTACTTTGTACACGCCAAAAGAGGTCTATTATCATTGCCCACCCTCTAGGTAGAGCATTTATGCTCAACCAAGAGACTATTTGCATCTGGAACCACGTCCCTTGCAAAATATTTCTTCAGTCTATAACCATTTGTTCTGTAGCTCAAACGTTCACCAGACAATTTTTCCAACTCATAGGTGCCATTAGAAAATACATGCTTCACTCTGTATGGACCCAACCATTTGTCCCTCTTATTAATTTTCTCCATCCTTGTCTCTGCTTGTTGAAGATAAAAATCACTGGCTTTCTCTCTATTCATTCGCAGCAACTCTAGAGAAAGAATTCTTTCTTGCAGCTTGTCATTATGCTCACCTTGCATTCTACACAAAAACTTCAAGGCATCCAACTGCACTTGTATGGGCATAAGAGCTTCTTTTCCATAAACAAGTTCATATGGTGTAAACTGTGTTGACACTCTATACGCAGTTCTATAAGCCCACAAACACTTTTCCAAGTCCAAGTCCCACTCTTTAGGATGCTCTCTAGCATACTTTGATAGCATCTTCACAATGTGACCATTGCAGTTCTCAACCAACCCATTGCATTGTGGGTAGTAAGGAGAAGAATGCCTATGCTGAATTTTCAATTTCTCCCTGACAGCAGCAACAAGTTTTCCCCTAAATCCTGGTCCACGATAAGAAATAATAACCATAGGAGCTCCAAACCTACAACACACCTGTTCATATAAAAAAGAGGCCACTCTTCCTACTGTTACATCTTTTACTGCTCTTGCCTCCACCCATTTTATCAAATAGTCCACAGCCACAAGGATATACCTTTTACCATTGTTGGTCCTTGGGATTGGACCTACAGCATCTACTCCCCATTTTGCAAATGCATCAAAAGACATTATAGCTTTCTGAGGCTCAGCCAAAAGCTTCCGATTTGCAAACACTTGGCATTCATGGCATGACTTGCACCAAAAATAAGCATCTCTCATCATAGAGGGACAACAGTAACTTGCTCTCAAAACACGAAAGACAACATGATCCTTGCCTTGACGTCCTGTTTTTTCATGGCAGTGCTCCAAATCAAGCCTATCTCTTCTTTGTATGGCACTTTTCTCAAAATGCTATCCTTGCCATAAAGCATGAGATCCTCACCTACCAATGTGTAGTTTCTTGATTTTGCAACTATTCTCTTATGCCGAACCTTTGACATGCCGTTTGGACATTGCCCTTTACTAAGAAATACTTCTACATCTTGCAATGATTCCCTTCCTGCATACAAGGCTTCCTTGACCTTTAAAGGAGCTAACAAGGCATCCAACTTGTCCCTAGCCAACTCATCAGCTTCTTTATTCTGCTCACGAGGAACATGCTTAAACTGTATCTTCTCAAACTCATGCAAAAGCTTCTTGATGCCATAGAACCACTTCTTCAAATCGTCTTTCTTAACATTCCATAAACCAAGCAACTGATTCATGACTAGCAATGCATCCCCTTTTGCAATGATCCTCTTCATTCCAAACTCAACACACTGCTTCAACCCAAGGAAAAGCGTGAGATACTCGGCCTCATTGTTACTTTCAGCTTCATCAAGATCGTAAGCTCTAGAAAAGATCACATCGCCTTTTGGGTTCGTAATGACTACCCCAGCACTTGCCTTTTGAAGAACTTTCTTGTATGCACCATCAAACATCATTGTATACGCATCTGTAATATCTACTTCCTCTTCATGATCATCATTGTCAACCCTTGGGTAAGATGGAAGCCCCCCCCCCTTATGTACCACTATGTCTGCCAAGTGAGCTTTAACAGAATGATCCACTTTAAACTCAAACTCATACTCTTGAAGCTCCAAAGTCCACTTTAATATGCGCTTGATAGGCTTCAAATGTTGTACTACATCCAGCAAAAGATTCGATGTGGTGAGCACATACTAGAACTTTTGGGACAACAAATAGGTTTTAAACCTTCGACAAGCAAGAACCAAGGTGAATACCCACTGATCCATTTCCGTGTAGGAGAACTCGCTTACATTCTTCATCTTGCTCTCAAAATAAACTGGCTTAAAGTTCCTTCCTTGCTTTTGTAAGAGAACCGACCCAAAAGCTACTGACCCCACACTAATAGATACATAGAAAATCGACTGCAAGTCAGGAGGACTCACTTTTGGTAAAGCACACAATACCTCCTTGATGCCATCAAAAGCCTGTTGCATGTCTTCATTCCATTCAAACCCTTGAACTCTTTGACTCAATTTCTGGAGAGGATACACATACTGACATAGCATCCAGAAAAAACGTGACAAGTACTCGAGCTTATGCACAAATGATGCCAAATCCTTTGTGTTGCTGGGCGGATCCATAAGCAATAAAGCCTTAACTTTCTTTGGGTCAACTTCTATTCCATTTTGGGAAACCACATGTCCTAGCAAATGGACTCTGGCATGAGCAAACTTACACTTCTTTGGGTTGAGTTGCCCACCCTCTTGTTGAAGCCTTTCAAAACTCAACCTCAGCTTCTCCAAATGTGTGACCCTTGAGCTATAACACCCAATGTCATCCATGAAAACATGAATGAACTTACCCAAGTAGGGACCAAACACTCTATTCATCCATCCTTGGAAGGTAGCATCCATTCTTGGGCACAATGAAAACTAGAGAGACCCATTCCGACTCCTCCACTCGATCGAAAGATGAAATCTGCTTCCAAAAGCTTCGTCACCTCTTCATGAAGTGCGTTCTCATGAATGACCCCCAACTTCCTAAGCTTTTGAACCTTTGGCTTGGCACCTTCTTTTAGATTGATTCTATGCTCTGTATATTCAGTGGGGCGAATAGCTTTGGAAACTCTGTAAACATGTCTTCATACTCCTTTTTTTCTTTTCTTGTCAATTCCTCTCCTAGCATGCTCCTTACATTCACTTTGGCAGGCTCTACAATTGATTTTGGACTATCCTTCTCCTCCTTTACCTTCACATCATGCATCGATGATTCCTTTTTAACACTTATCCCAAAAAGATCAGGACTTAATTGCATCAAGCCTTCGTCTACACTTTCCTATGATGATGTAGACGAAGCATCACTATCGTATGATGTGGTTTCCGTTGAATCCGTATCTTGCATCTCCACTAGGGCCTGTGTACGGCTCTCGTGTGTCTTCATGTTGTAGACAATGGTCGTTCCTTTCTCTTTGTCGGGGATGGTGATCAAGACCGTGCCCCAATCCTGCTTAGCACCAAGGGTTATAAGCCATGGCCTCCCTAAAATTATTGGATACGCATTCTCACCCGCTTGCATCACGTAGCAATCAACCAAGCACTCAATCCCCAAGACTTTTATCTTCACATCTTCAGCTATTCCAAGACACCTTGCCTTTTTGTGGTTGGCCATCCTCATCCGGATCGAAGCATTCACTGACATCTTAACGCCTAATTCTTTCATGATAGCCTCGGCCATGACACACACCTGGGCACCACCATCCACATATGCTTGCACTTACCTCTTCTTTCCCAGCATAGCTTCAACTATTGGAACCATATCCACTAGGTGACCAACCCTTAAAGATAACACCATGCTTTGACCCTTTTCCTTCTTGGAAGGAAGCCGCGTACTCACGTACTTGGTCCACTGCCTCCTCAATTTAGCGTTCAAAGCCACCAATTGACCAAAATATATATTTTCCTTTTGATTTCGTATGTCTTCGACAATATCATAGTCTTCAACACCTTGGCCAAGGAGGTAGTCCTTTGGACCAATTTTCCTTCTTCGCCGCCTCTTGCTACTTTCTGGTTTGTCTTCTACCTTAGCCTTTCCTTTCCTTGCTCTTATTTCCCTCTCTTCTTCTTTCTCTTTCTCCCTATCATGCCTAGATCTCTTATTGGCCAAAACATCCACATCTTGATGCTCAAGGGTAATGATGCTAATAGCCCTACCTTCTCCATTTGCAGGCAACGGTTGTAGTTGTTGTTGCGGCGGCGGTGCTTCTAGTGCCCGTTCTTGATGATTCTCTTCTATTCTTCCTCGACCACGTCCATATAAGGGGTATATCCCTCCTCTCTCTTGGTGGTTCAGGACAATCAGGGGCGTAGTAACCCTCTTCATCACAATTGTAGCATCTACCTTGTAGCCTTCGTCCCCTGCGTGTTGGCCGCTCCTCTCAACCTGGTTTCAGCCTAGTTGGTTGTCTTCATTCCATATCGAGTATCTGGGTGGATAGTCAATGATTGAGTCATCGTTTGTCTTCAGTCATCGGCGACTGACTGTAAGTGGTTGGGGGACATCACCTCACTCTTATTGTTGCTATTCATCCCTCGTAGGATGGGCAGCTTACAAGCATTCTATTTAGCACTAAAGGATATGCAAAGTGCATACGTTAGCAAGCAGTGAAACAACTAGATCGGTTACCTTTCTGGTTTGGAGTTTGCTTCATATGATGAAAGACATGTTACGGCTAGTTCTAGTGGACTTTTGGAGGGAATCCAATGGTTGCAAAACGTTATACTTTTTAATATTGAAGCCAAATGAAAAAAATTTTAAAGTGTGACCACATGTGTAAAACAACTATAAGGTGATGGGCTCATTATTTTGTAGAGTGGAGAATGTTTCAACTTCTGGGAGAGAGTCAAGTAGTGCCATTTAAAAAAGGTTTCTGTTGAGCTTGCTTGCAATCACTCTATGAACGGTAGATTTCTCTATTCTTGTGGTGGGTAGAACTCTAGCTGTGATAGTGCTCTACCCTAGTTGTGCTAGTTCTCTGTCATTTAAAGGAGCTGATAGTGTCGTTCCATGAGGACCCCATTAAGAAAGTCTCCTCATCTGGTCCCAAACAAAAACCAAAGGGAAGGATAGTGAGATGAAATCCCTTTCAAGTATGAACGAGACAATGACACCTAGCATGTATGTGGAAGATAAAAGCATCCCGAAGACAAGGCCAAGTGCTAAGAAGATTGTGTCCATGGAACGTTCACAACAAGCATCTGCCCTTTTCGATGAAGAGGGTCCAAGCGAGTCCGCAGGGAGGCAAAGAGTTGAACATTGAATATCCCTAATTTTACTTTTTTTCACTTTTTTTTGATGCATGCATGTTTGAATGCATCTTCCATGCATACATGTGTGAATGTAATCAACTACGTTGTTGGCTTCAAAAAAAATTGTGTTTTGGTAAGTGTGGGAAAATTTTCCACTTGGTGAAAGTGTGCATGCTTCGTTAATTTTTTATATGATACTCGGTCTGCATGCATGTTTCAATGTGCTAAACCTTTGAGCATGACCCCAACCCAGATTATGTGGTGTAGGAGGTATACATTCTTTAGCTGAATATAACATGAAACAATATTCCGTTGAACTAGAGGGAGAAACAACATGTAGACAAGCAAAGCCGAGAGAGATGTTGAGGGGAGACCAAGACGAGACGTGAGATGTAGAACCCCAAAAAGTGTGTCAATTGATCACACGAGATAAGTTTATACAGAGGGGACCAAGGTGCTATATGTAGAGATACTATATATAGCTCAACACCCCTACTCAAATGTAGGTCAATCCCTTGGGGGCTCAAAGGAAAAACCCATAGATCTATATTGTAGCATCTACCTTGTAGCCTTCGTCCCCTGCCTCTCGAAGCTGGCCGCTGCTCTCTTTGGTTCCTATTCATTATGTTAATTCTTAATTCTTGCAACTGACCAGCAAGATCATGCAAAACCCGGGCCGTAACAGGATCTGGACCTTGAACCACTCGCTCCACTCTATCATCCGTTGTCAGAGGGACCATTGGTTGCACCACAACTGGCTCAGTATGTGTCAGGCCTTGCTCCCACCTTCTCTTGATCTTCTTGCTCTTGGCCTCGGCAATTTTCATAGCTCTTTCAAATGTAGCAGGCTCCTCTTGATCGACCTTCTCCCTTACACTTGGATGGATACAATCCATAAACTGACGCACTTTAAAGAAATCCCCTGGAGGTACTTGGGATGTCGCCTCTAATTGAACCCAAAGTCCTTTGCAGTGTGCAAAAACTCTTTAAAGCTAGCATGAACATCTTGCTGCAAACCTCTCAATTTTTTTGTCGCTTCTGTTGTGGTTAGTTTCTTTCCAAACCTGTCAAAAATTGCCAGCTTCACCTGCTCCCATGTTTGCTGTTTTTCTTCCTCTAAACCTTCAAACCACTCCCGAGCTTCTCCTTTGAGCGCAAGAGGAAATACATGAAGCTTGGCTTCGTCATTCACAATGTGCATACCAAGCGTATTCCACTCGAAGTCCGCAATCCATTCCTTCACATCCTCCTTCCCTGTAAACATTGGCCGACTATACGCCATCCCTTTAAAGTCCCTTTTCCCTTGCGTGAGTAATTCCACAAAATTTTAAGTCTTGCACCTTCTTCCCTCCATTTCTTGCACACACACATCCATGGAAACCTCAGAACTCCCATAGACTCTCCCAAGTGAAAAATTGAAGATAGAAAGCTCTCATTCACTCCTCCACACACTCGAAAACAGGACGCGAACGCAATGGGATTGCACTAGACCACATGTTGGAACCCTGCTTACTCCCATACACATAGGGGTGCAAGTGTTGATATTTTACTTCAAAAGGTCTCCCTCAGCATCAACACTCACGGCACCGTGAGTGATGTGGCAATTGAAGCCATTTCACACCTTTTTTGACCATTTTTTGACCCTTTTTGGCCCAGTTTTGGCCAGTTTTGACCCCTAACGGACATTTTTCGCAGCAAAAACCCCAAAGAAACTCCAAAATTCACCAAATTTTGCATGCTTGATCCTCCATACCCAAAGCACATTTCCACATCCCAAAATTCCATTTTTGACCACTTTGAGGGCGATGCACGTATCACTGCAGATCAGGCTCAGCAAATAGACAGTTACCGCATGTGTCAAACTTCTCGAGCGGGATAAGAGTACCCACATTTGTCACTTGCATTACTTACATTATAGAAAGCTCAAAAACATTATCTAGAGCCAAAATAAGCCACCTAAAACCATATCCACTGCCCCGATACCCTATACGGGCATGTACATGTGTCCGGCTGCCGACACGCAAGCACGCATATTTACAATGTGCACACGTTGCACCTTTTTTCGAACTTGAAAACACTTTGCAAAGCTCAAAAATGCATGTATTTACATCTTTTTGTACATATGACCATGCATATAAACGCTACTTTCTACATGCCAAAAGCAGTCTATCATCGTGAGTCATGATTGAGGACGTGCTTGAGGTGCTTGATGACCAAATTTCTTGTGGTGTTCAGGTCAAACAGGACTCCTACATAGGAGGGGACGAGCCCTAAGAGTAGGGCGTGAGAGAGAACACACACACACTCAAGGCAATCCCAAGACTCAAGATGCTTAAAGGAAACACGTTAAGCCCCTAGCCCTATTTCCCTCATAGTGTGCCTGAATCCTATTAGATGGACTTTAGGGAGGTCCAATGAGAATTTAGATGCTTTAAAAAAATTAATTAAGATGTCTTTCTAAAAGGGGGAAAGAAGGAAACTTGCCAAATGCTACCCATACTGCTTGATATGACCATAGCTTGTGACTGGCCAGGGTTTCCATACACCAATTAGGAGCAAGCTAGAGTCGAGAGAGAGATGTCGACGAAAGCAAGGGAGAGCCCTCCTTTTTTCATATTTGCGCGTACACAAACACACTCTCTCATGTGTTGAGCAATAAGTACATCTCCTTCTCCAAGCTTGAGAAGTAGAGATCCTACACCAACCCCACTTGGCTATGGAATGCAAATCCAACTAGGAGTCAAGCCTCAACGGCATGCTCATCTTCTCTACCATCTATATTACTATGCTAAGCTAGGCTTCAAGAGTAATCTATGGTGAGACAAGTACTCCTTTCTTGTATGCTACATCATCTTCCTCTTCCCTTCCCTCACTCCTTGCTAGCTCTCTCCACCTTTGAAGGTGTTTGAGGTCTTGGGATTGAGTCCAAGGACAAGTTAATGTTTTTGCAAGTTAGTTACGGGCATAATACTGGTGCATGAATCTTACCTCTTCATGGCACCATTAAGGTCTCAACTAGGAGCAAAGCATGTATTGTACCAAGTCTCTCTTGAAGGGAGAATCTATAATACAAAATCTGTTTGGAGGGAGGAGTGGCTCCAAGTAAATCCGGTCCCCCCCGCGCCCCCCCCCCCCCCCTCTCTCTCTCTCTCTCTCTCTCTTGGAAGTATTGTTCATGCCAAGCTAGCAAGTTATGATGTTTATTTTGAAACCTTCGATTGAGTACTCTATGTCTGTTTATTAAGAATCCTCTTAAGGGAATGCTCACTATTGTTACTTATATTCCGCTACAATCGATGCTATTAGCCATATTCCGTTACAAGAAGCATTTATAATAGCTTGCTGGGAGATCTTGGTCTTCGAATTCAATTTGAAAATTGAATCTCTCTTCCTTTCCACTCAAAATGGATTACAAACTCTCCATCTGGACGTAGAATGATCATAGCTATCATAAAGGTCGAGGTGGTTGTATCAATGAATGACAAGAGACATTGTATAAATGCACTCTTGTGTCAACTGACTATGAAAGACATACGATCATGATACTTTTGACGCCCTTGTCCTGATTAGGTGCTCCCCTCTACTTACTATCTATGTAGTGCAACCTTGCCATGCCATAGTCCATAGGTACAATACGAGTCATCTCCTGTTTTAGGTGTCACTAAAGAGTACCTATCTAGAAAGTAGTAGAAAGAATATGGATCAAGGAAATTGCAACATATATCCCGAAACTTCTTCCGCCATGCATATTATATAGATATCTCAATCAAAGAAGAATCGAGCCTATGGAGGCAAAGGAAGCTTTACTTGATCTCACTTTTAATTTTCCAACTCTATTCTAAAGCGAGAAACAGGTTTGTGGGCATATGCTTTAGAGTTTGGGTCCCTCAAAACCCAGGTTCATAAGGCCAAAGCTTAGAGATGGTGGCTTTAAAAATAGAAGTCGCCAGGAAACAACTTGGGCAATATCACTGTCTTTCTTTGGGACTACGGGTTTCACTAGATCAAAGAAGGCATAGGAGGTGTGCCTCGGAAGCAGCCAGGCCATTTTAAAGAAATTTTGTGCACCTACACTCAATGCCATTAAGGCCTTGTGTTCTATAATACAAGCATTTTCCTTGCGCCCTTAGAGGCAGTTGACAAGAAGAGGGGAAGGGTTGATCTCTAGGCCTAGAATGCAACACAAGCGGACGATATTGGGAGATGGGGTAGGCCTAAACACATTTGTCCGGTGCCATGCACCAAAGGAGACCGCTTTGCCTCCCTCCATGAGCAGGACATAAGATTATAAGCTACGGATGGACCCCCGATAATTCGCCTTCTAGAATTATAAGGAGATGGATTGGGGGGGGGGGGGGTAAGTCTTACTCAAGGGAAAGGGAGAGGGGAGAAGGAGAAGGAGAAGAGATAGAGATGAAATGAGAGAAACATGTCTTCTCTGTTAGGTATATCCTTAAATAAAAATTCCATTCACATATATAGAGAGAGAGATTTTGATGAAGCCATCAGAGGTTAACATTGCTCGCATAATTTTTGTTACTCTCATATGATGCCACTTCAAATTCAATTTTCGATATTACAAAACAGAAACCCTTTTCATACAAATCAGATTGTCATCGAGAATAATCTGATGAGTACTTCCTTAGGAATAAAGATTATCCAATCAAGGTATATTAAAATAAACTAATTGTAGATAGAGGTTTTTCTAAGACTTTTTGCCTGCAAGTGGCAAGTCCCTTTTTACAAAGAGTGAATTCCTCACGAAAGGCATGATCTAGTTTCCAAGACATGGCACTAGAACGAACTTTAGGCTGTTGTTACAAAGAGAGGCTTCCTCAAGACCTCGATCATCGCTTACATGCAACGTCAATGCTCCAACAGGTATGAGGATAGGGCTAATGAAACTTCAAATGTCAAATCAAAGTCACCTCTAAGCAATGTTCGGAAAAAATCAATTTTCCAAACATACAAAATTCGTTTCCTTATATTTTGCAAGAGGAAATTTTACAAAATTAGGTTACTTTTTTAGGATTTACAATAATTTTCTCTATTTTTGGAAGACTAGCCATTCTTGTACGCTATCCTCAGAAGATCAAATCTAATCAAAAAAGGTCTTGCACTTGGCGTATCAATCAAAGTGGAGTTCTCCCCTCTTCTTCTCTCTCCATCAATAATGTTGCCAAAGGGTTTGTCAAGTAAGATGTGTTCTACATTGATGTTTTCTTGATTTCTTGTTGTTTTCTTTTTCATCTCTAATCCAACATATATATATATCTAATATCATTTCCTTAACCAAATCTATCTCTCTCACTCTTAGTAATTCATCCTCTCTACAAATTTTAGGTTCTCCTTGCTACAGGTACATCTCTCCCTGCAGTATCCTTATTGCCTACGAGCAAGAATAGGGCTTGGGAGGGAAACTCTCTTCTCTTCTCTTCTCTTCCCTTCTCTTCTCTCATATCTACATTTCTCATATACTATCCTAGATGAGTAACCCACATGATGATAATTTCTATTGCTTTCACTCTGTACGATCTATTAGAATTAACGTATGGATTAGCCGTAAAATACACTTTCAACAACGTATAGTGTTTCTCTTTGGCCCAGAAAGACTCAATGAGATACTTCTATCACCGGATCCCATTATACTACCTCTCATAGACTATAACTTTTCTTTTGACGTAAGCGTAGTTATCTTGCTATGAACCAAGAGGATTTGTATACATAAGTAATCCCAATCACTAGACAAAATATATATATTATGGTAAGCACAAAACTACAATTCCAAAGAACAATTCGTAGCCTATTTGGTTAGTCAAGATTGAATTCCATTAACTCATCTATTAACCCTTTCATACTACCCATGATACGATATGACCATAGCCTTGATGTTTTCATATTTGTGTTATTTTGACATTCTCTTTTGTATTCTTTTTTGTGTGTGTGAGTGCAAGAGAGAAAGAGTGGGTCTTTTTTTTATTGCACTTCCTTTCAAACCCTAGTCTTCATGGCATCTATGATTTAACTCCTTCATATAGTTTTTTTTTGAGTTCTCTCACAAACTCTCACAGCCATAAGCCCGGTGCTTTCCCGACAAGACCGCAAATTTCTCGACAACGTTTAGCTAGGAATGAACATATCCCCAAGCATGTTGGAGAAATCCGACGGAAACCTCGGCAATTGAATCCATTTGTATATTAAAGTCTAAAGTAGGAAAGAAATGATTGACTGATATACTGCTGCAATAGGAAAGAATGCCTACTAGGGAAAATTTAGCTCGGCATGTTCATTCTGTTTCCACTGTTGAATTAGTCATGAATCCCCTCCTGATCACAGGGGGCAGAGTTCCTGGTTAAGGGCTCTTGAATCCACGACTGCTGGTTAAGTGGTGGATACCCACGACTACTGGTTAAGTGGTGGATACCCACGTCTGCTGGTTAAGCGGTGGGAATTTCCATGTCGTGCTTTCTATGCGGTGGACATACCTAGTTGTATGGGCAGCTAGGCGACAACTGGAGGAGTAAACTCTCGCTGGAGGGGGGATGTTGTACCTCCAGAACATTGGAATTTTAATGAATAAGTTTGAGTAGAATTTTTACTAGAATACTGTCTTGGTGTTGTTTGCAATACTGATTGAAGGGCTGTCTTAACGAACAATGTGCTTCGGAATTAAAACAAGGAATGTTTATGTTGAACAACCTTTGTGGTAGTAATTAGTTCACACAAGGACGTGTGAGTGTGGGGTGGAAAGTGGGGGCTTGGCTCAGGTTGCCAATGCCTACGAGATGGGTGGTCCCAATTGGTCGGGAACTCTCTGTCCCCATTGTGCCTTTTGTTTGCCTTTTGTTAACCTGTCGGTCTCTATTGGGGTTGGACGTCCATGTTTTCTGAAAACATTGAGGCCATTGCACCATGAACCTTCATCCTTCCCTTCCTTGGACACTATCGACCTATGTGCCCCTGTTCTCCGCAGTACATACATAAGCCATTAATGCGTCGCCTTTGCTTCTCCTAGGCTCAGAGAGGTTCAAACCATGCCGAATCAATTTTCATGGGCTCAACGTTTGATTCATGTCCCTGTTGAGGTGTGTATCCATTATGTGTCACTTCTGTTTGGGGTCACAATGTTGCCGCAAGACGCCTCTCCTGTCTCCTCTCAAATAGTCGATTATCACATTCTATTGCTTGAGAGAAGAACTCGCTTAGTGTGTGAGCCTTTGGCATAGTCAATAAAAGATCTTTTATGTCATCCTTTAATCCCCACCGAAATTGGCTAATGAAATATTCCTCATGCCAAGTCAGATCACAAGTGAGCTGTTGAAATTTGGATGCATAGACGAATGCAGGTCTTGATCCTTGGCGGAGATTTCTAAGTTTTCTTTCAGCAACCCTTGCTCTATCAATATCCCCAAAGGTTACAGAGAACTCCCGCACAAAAGCTTCAAAGTCATGAAGGAGAGGAGATTCTTTTTCAAGTAAGGGAGAAAACCAAGAGAGAGCCATACCTGAGAGGAGGGTCCCAATAAGGCCTACTTGAGAGACATCATCTGGATAATCCTCTCGTTGCATTCGAATGAAGAGATGCACCATCAAATTTTTCCGGCATGCTGACCTTCGGCTCCATCTTATGTTGTTGAGAATAGTTGGATCTTGCACCTTGTGCTTGATGTGTGCTTGTCTCTTGAAGCTCTTGAATTTGACGTTGAAGATCTTGCAACGCTGGTCCCAAGATTAGGGGTTGCCTTGCTTGAAGTTGAGAGATACTCTCGCGAAGTTCTTGTAATTGAGCTTGAATGCTTTGCAATGTGTTGATGAGACCTTCCATTGTCGGCTCCATGATGGCTTGAGAAGATTAAGAGATGGTAGTCTTGCCAAACTGTTATGAGCGCATATAGAGCTACAAGAGAGCAAGAGGAGGCGCTCACAATGTACAAGAACTTGGATTTTATGATAAACTTAACAATGATTACAAGACTTAATACTTTATTAAGAGAGCTAGATAGAAGACTTGGATTACATGACTTGAGTACAAGACAAGGCTTGATTGCCAAGACAAGACTTGAACATAAGAACTAGAAGAGGGATTTCCTCATAGGAGGCTCACAACTGGTGTTGGCAAGACTCAGGGGCTTGTGGCCCAAGACCCCTCTTTATACTAGTGCTTGACGAGGTTACATGAGGAGGTTAGGACTTACTAGGTTCTTCTTGAGGACGTTAGAATCTTCTAGAACCTTCTTGATCCTTCTAGTGCTTCTAGAACCTTCTGGATCCTTCTTCAACTTTCTACAGCTTTCCAAAAACTTCTAGATTCTTTCGGAATCTTCTCCAAGCTTCTAGAAATTTCTTGATCCTTCTAGTTCTTCTAGAACCTTCTTCAACTTTCTAGAGCTTTCCAGAACCTTCTAGATTCTTCTGGAATCTTCTCCATGCTTCTAGAAACTTCTAAAATCTCCTTCGTCACCTCTTCATGAAGTGCGTTCTCATGAATGACCCCCAACTTCCTAAGCTTTTGAACCTTTGGCTTGGCACCTTCTTTTAGATTGATTCTATGCTCAACTCCTTTCGCTCCTTGCAACTCTGTATATTCAGTGGGGCGAATAGCTTTGGAACCTCTGTAAACATGTCTTCATACTCCTTTTTTTCTTTTTTTGTCAATTCCTCTCCTAGCATGCTCCTTACATTCACATTGGCAGGATCTACAATTGCTTTTGGACTATCCTTCTCCTCCTTGACCTTCACATCATGCATCGATGCTTCATTTTTAACACTTATCCCAAAAAGATCAGGACTTAATTGCATCAAGCCTTCGTCTACACTTTCCTCTGATGATGTAGACGAAGCATCACTATCGTATGATGTGGTTTCCGTCGAATCCGTATCTTGCATCTCCACTAGGGCCTGTGTACGGCTCTCGAGTGTCTTAATGTTGTATACAATGGTCTTTCCTTTCTCTTTGTCGGGGATGGTGATCAAGACCGTGCCCCAATCCTGCTTAGCACCAAGGGTTATAAGCCATGGCCTCCCTAAAATGATTGGATACGCATTCTCACCCGCTTGCATCACGTAGAAATCAACCAAGCACTCAATCCCCAAGACTTTTATCTTCACATCTTCAGCTATTCCAAGACACCTTGCCTTTTTGTGGTTGGCCATCCTCATCCGGATCGAAGCATTCACTGACATCTTAATGCCTACTTCTTTCATGATAGCCTGGGTCATGACACACACCTGGGCACCACCATCCACATATGCTTGCACTTACGTCTTCTTTCCCAGCATAACTTCAACTATTGGAACCATATCCACTAGGTGACCAACCCTCAAAGATGACACCATGCTTTGATGCTTTTCCTTCTTGGAAGGAAGCCGCGTAGTCACGCACTTGGTCCACTGCCTCCTCAATTTAGCGTTCAAAGCCACCAATTGACCAAAATATATATTTGCCTTTTGATTTCGTATGTCTTCGACAATATCATAGTCTTCAACACCTTGGCCAAGGAGGTAGTCCTTTGGACCAATTTTCCTTCTTCGCCGCCTCTTGCTACTTTCTGGTTTGTCTTCTACCTTAGCCTTTCCTTTCCTTGCTCTTATTTCCCTCTCTTCTTCTTTCTCTTTCTCCCTATCATGCGTAGATCTCTTATTGGCCAAAACATCCACATCTTGATGCTCAAGGGTAATGATGCTAATAGCCCTACCTTCTCCATTTGTAGGAAACGGTTGCAGTTGTTGTTGCAGCGGCGGTGCTTCTAGTGTCCGTTCTTGATGATTCTCTTCTATTCTTCCTCGACCACGTCCATATAAGGGGTATATCCCTCCTCTCTCTAGGTGGTTCAGGACACTCAGGGGCGTAGTAACCCTCTTCATCACAATTGTAGCATCTACCTTGTAGCCTTCGTCCCCTGCGTGTTGGCCGCTCCTCTCAACCTGGTTTCAACCTAGTTGGTTGTCTCCATTCCATATCGAGTATCTGGCTGGATAATCAATGATTGAGTCATCGTTTGTCTTCAGTCGTGGGCGACTGTCTGTAAGTGGTTGGGGGACAGCACCTCACTCTTACTGTTGCTATTCATCCCTCGTAGGATGGGCAGCTTGCAAGCATTCTATTTAGCACTAAAGGATATGCAAAGTGCATACGCTAGAAAGCAGTGAAACAACTAGATCAGTTACCCTTCTGGTTTGGAGTTTGCTTCATATGATGAAAGACATGTTACGGCTAGTTCTAGTCTCTGCCTGTTATTCTCAAGTTATCAACCTTAATCATCAGTTTGGATGGGGTTGACTATTGGCAAGAAACCACCGCAAGTCAAGGACTTGGTTGCTGCTGATGAGTATGTCAGCATAGTACTTTCATGGAAAGATGAGTTGAGGTTATACTGCACATTCCAGTACCTTCAGAAAGTCTGAAACCTTGGTATGCATTCAAACACCTCTTAGTTGTGATAACTCGTTTAGCATTCTCAAGTGAGTTCTAAATGGAGCCTTCACACTCTTTTGATTATGAGTCAGTTAACCAAGACGGTTGCACAGGGACAACAATGTAGAAAATCAAGATGTTACTATTGATTTCATTGAACCTCCCAATGAACCGGGTTCTGATTCAACGAACAGTTGGATCCATGAGGGATGCCACGATGGAAAACATTAGTGATCTTATGAAGGTACTAGCACTTGTGTTTTCGAGGACAAAAATGATTCTCCAAGGGGGGAGTATTAATGTCATGCCAAGGGTAGGACTAGACAGGTACGGCCCGGGCAATGTGCCGGACACACATGCAGTAAAGGGGTCTATATATGGAAGAGGGCCAGGAGCCTATATATAGGATAGTTGGGAGGTTATTCGCATGTCTGTCTACCCGCTGGTCTAACACTCTTTGGTTCCTATTCATTATGTTAATTATTAATTCTTGCAGCTGACCAGCAAGATCATGAAAAACCCGGGCCGTAAACAGGATGTGGACCATGAACCACTCGCTCCACTCTATCATCCATTGTCACAGGGACCATTGGTTGCACCACAACTGGCTCAGTATGTGTCAGGCCTTGCTCCCACCTTCTCTTGATCTTCTTGCTCGTGGCCTCAGTAATTTCCACAACTCTTTCAAATGTAGCAGGCTCCTCTTGATCGACCTTCTCCCTTACACTTGGATGGAGACAATCCATAAACTGACGCACTTTAAAGAAATCCCCTGAAGGTACTTGGGATGCCGCCTCTAATTGAACCCAAAGTCCTTTGAAGTGTTGAAAAAACTCTTTCAAGTTAGCATGAACATCTTGCTGCAAACCTCTCAATTTTGTCGTCGCTTCTGTTGCGGTTAGTTTCTTTCCAAACCTATCAAAAATTGCCAGCTTCACCTGCTCCCATGTTTGCTTTTTTTCTTCCTCTAAACCTTCAAACCACTCCCGATCTAGCTTCTCCTTTGAGCGCAAGAAGAAATACATGAAGATTGGCTTCGTCATTCACAATGTGCATACCAAGCGTATGCCACTCGAAGTCCGCAATCCAGTCCTTCCCATCCTCCTTCCCTGTAAACACTGGCCGACTATACGCCATCCCGTTGAAGTCCCTTTTCCCTTGCGTGAGTAATTCCACAAAATTTGAAGTCTTGCACCTCAACCAAACCACCACTTTTCTTCAATGAAGCTCGAAATTCATAGCAAAACCGCTTCACTTGGGTGCACAACCGGCAAATTTCCTCTCCCCAGCGGGATCGCCAAAGGATGATGGAGCAAAAGACGTCGTGCGCACACTCACACACAGAGACAACTCAACACAACAGAAGGAATTTACTTGAATTCCTCACCTCACTCACTACCACTCAAAAGATCCCTAAAAACTCTACCCACAAGCTCAATTCAAACTCCAAACGCCTCGACCTACAAGCCCTCGCTTGCCCGCAGACAACTGCCGCAGACACTACAAGGTGAGTCGAGGTGATCAACACTTGAAATCACGCTTGATGGTGACCAAAATATGTTGGAGCTATATATGGCTCACTCTACTGAACTTGGTCTCACTTATATATTTGTATCTTGTCCTCAATATGAATCAGTCTTTGGGAGCGTATATGGTGTGTCTCTTGTCTCGTCTCTCTCTCTTTCTCTCTACATCTCAACATGGTATCAGAGCGGTAACGATCACGCGCCGATTCAATTCATGGTGACAACAGTATGTGTATGCGATTCGCATGTAAGATTCAAAATTGTTACAAATTTTATTTTTGAACGTTGATTCTTGTTAATTGTGGTTGTTTTGTGTTAAGAAGAATATGACTAGTGTTTTGTGTGACGTTTATTGCTAATCAATCTAATCGTTGATTACGTTTTCTTGTTGATGACACCCTGAACTTCATCTCAATTTTTCTTACTGTTCTGCTCAAAATTTGGAGAAACGGGAAAAGCGCAATGGAGCGTAGCGCAATGGCACTTTTCATCCAAACTTGTTCGTCTCCTCGAGCTCTTCGATTTGAGTTCTAGGTTTGCGTCAATCGGAGTTCGCAGCAGAAAGTTATGCTGTTTTTACTGCAATAGAGCTTGACGCAGCTTTCTTCGTACTACTTCTTCGTGAAGCGTCCGCGATCGTTTTTCTTATTTTGGCGTTAACTTTTTCGAGAAGATTTAGCTTTTTGCTATTCGTATTGTGGCCGTCAATCTTGCGTCTCACGCCACTCTATTTTGAGGACTCGTTTATTATTAACGTCTCCTTTATCCTGTCTTTTTTGGGTGACGTCTCTCACATCTTTGGACGTTCCTTGAGCATCCTTCTTACGTTTATCGTTGACAGAATGCAGTACTCATATCTCTCTCATTCTCAATTGCGGCCTTCACCATATATGGTGTGGAGATTCTGCGATCTTATCTTATACGTCTTCTCGCAACAAGATATGGCTATGAATATTCTCGTCAACGGCTTTCCTTCTGGCCAGCGTTCTGTTCCTCCTTTCCAAGGTCAAGGATTTCCAGGCTGGAAAGCAAAGATGTTGTTAATTCTTGAAGGCGATGAACTCTCCGATGTTGTTCTTGGAAATCGTGTTTGTCCGCCTCAGCGTGTTGATACGGATAATGATAACGTGCTTATCACTGAAGGACCTATATTTGAAGATTGGAATGTTGCCTATACGGATTGGCAACGACGTGATAAAGTAGCTCGTCGGTATATTCTTTCTGCTCTTACTGATTCCCTTTTGCTTGATATGTATGAACTGCCTACTTCCCATGACGTATGGAAGTACCTTATTGCAAACTTTCAGAAGAAATCTGTTACAGAAATACTTTATTTGAGAGGGTTGCTTAACAAGTTACAATATGAAGTTGGTACTGCCATGACGGGACATATTGAGTCTTTCAAATCTATTATTAATCAACTTGCTGCTGCCGGTGATCCTGTTCCACAAAAGCAACTGATTACACTTCTCCTTGCTACGGTGAAGGACTCTTCTAATGATAACATTGTTACTATTCTCTCTAATAAAGATGGTCTTGATTTCGACAAAGCTTGCATGTCTTTAATTGAATACTCTCAACGTCAAGAACGTCGGAATGCTGGTCACGATACAACTATGATTTCACAAGAGGAGACTGAGTCACAACAGATGGAACGTGCTTTTTATGCTCGAAGGCGTCCATTTCAACGAGGAAACCGCAGAGGTGGCCGTCGCGGTAATATTTTCTCTCGTCTCAAATTTCCTAATAAGCAATGTTCTTACTGCAACAGAAATGGCCATACTGAAGATGATTGTTAGGCACGTCAATATGATGAAGAACACAATATTACCACAAAACAACCACGTTTATCTAGAGACTCTTCTTCTTCTTCTTGTGAATATTGTGGACGATCTGATCATCCCACTCATATGTGCTATAAGCGTCGATTCGACACAGATCGGAATAGAGCATATGCTACTGAACATCGAAACAACATTGTACCAGAAACAAGCTGCGTCCTATGTTCAGTTGCTCCAGACAGAATACTTCATGTACGTGATGGATCACTTTTTATTGTCGATTCTGGTGCTACAGGAAATATGACATATCAGTCTAAGTGGCTCCATAACTATCATCCACTGCCAGTTCAACGTGTTGTTTATCTTGCTGATGATACTACTTGTCAAGTAAAGGATATTGGAGACTTATATCTTGGTACCTTATCTTCTTCCACTCGAATTTTGCGAGGAGTATTACATGTACCAGATCTTCAACGTAATCTTCTTTCAGTTACTAGACTTGTTGATCTTGGTCTGTTTGTTGGATTTGATTATACCAAATGCCGAATTGAGAAAGATGGACAAACTATAGCCACTGCTTCTCGAAATGGTAATTTGTTTGAACTCTCTCTCAACGATGCTGTAGCAAATATTGTCACTGCTCCAGGTGATCATGATTGCAAAGTATGGCATCACCGTTTTGTTCATGCTGATTTCTCAAAACTCCTTGATCTTCAACGTCGTGATCTTGTTCATGGCATGGATCTTAAAGCCCATCCCCATATGGGAATTTGTGAATTTTGTGCGCTTGGGAAACACAATCGTAAACCCTTTCCTCTTTCAAATACAACTCATTCTCATGACATATTGGATCTTGTTCATACTGATATATGTGGACCTCTACCTTCTTCGAGATCACAATATCGCTACTTCATTACTTTCATTGATGATTTCTCAAGGTATACGACTGTATTTCTACTTAGACAAAAATCTGAAGCCTTATCTGTTTTCAAACAATTCCACAAGGCTGCGGAACTTCAAACTGGTCGTCGCCTTAAGAAGCTTCATAGTGACAATGGAGGTGAATATGTTTCTCGAGAGTTTGTGAGTTACTGTGCTGATAGTGGAATTCATCATGAACACACTATTCCATATTCGCCTCAACAGAATGGTGTTGCTGAACGAAAGAATCGCACTATTCTCAATGCTGTAAGATGTATGCTGATTCATTCTGGCTTATCGCGTGTTTTCTGGGCTGAAGCTACTTTGACAACAATATTTATTTAGAATCATCTTCCTACTACTGCACCCTCTGGTAAGATACCCATCACAGCATGGACAGGTGATATTTCTTCTGTATCTCATTTTCGAACCTTTGGATGTATTGCTTATATTCATGTTCCCAAAGAAACACGAACAAAGCTTGATGCTCCTGGTCTTAAAGTTATTTTTATTGGATATTCTGACACTTCCAAAGGCTACAAATTCGATGACCCTTCCTCCAAGAAAGTAATTGTGAATCGTGATGCTACTTTTAACGAACAGCTTATGGGAGGCTCATGGTCCATGGATGATTCTGATGATACTAAATCATTGCTTCAGGCTTTTCCATTTCTTTCAGAAGATGAAACTCTTCCTATAGAGAAACTTTCCTCCTCACAACCATCCATTCCAAATGTTGCCAATGATGATATTGATATTTTTGTTGATCTGCCTATTGATTTTGAACATGGCTCATGTCATGTTTATGATGACGATATTGCTCATAATGCTTTTTCTACTTCTGAAGATCCCGTTACTTATGATGAAGCTATCTCTTCACCACAAAAGGATCAATGGCAAGAGGCTATGGAAGCAGAGTACGATTCTCTTATCTCTAAAGGTACATGGATACTAACTGAATTACCTCCTGGTCGTACAGCTATTAAATGTAAGTGGGTGTATAAAACAAAAGTAAAAGCAGATGGATCTTTTGACAAGTTCAAGGCACGTTTAGTTGCAAAAGGTTACTCCCAAGTAGCTGGTGTTGATTACCAAGAGACTTTTTCACCAGTTGTTCGCATTACAAGTGTTCGAGTTTTATTGGCATTTGCTGTTCAATTTGATTTAGAAGCTCATCAAATGGATGTGCGAACTGCTTTTCTTAATGGTGACTTGGAAGAGGAAATTTATATGGAACAACCAGAAGCGTTTGTTATTCCAGGTAAAGAAGACCTTGTTGCTCAACTCCATAAGGCACTATATGGTCTCAAACAAGCTTCGCGAGCCTGGTATACAAAATTTGATCTTTTTCTCACCTCTAAAGGATTCATATCTTACTCGTCAGACCCCAACTTATACATAAAACGCCAAGGTAGCAGTTTTGTGATTCTTGCTCTTTATGTGGATGATACCATCCTTGTTTCCAATGATTTGGGATTTCTTCAGCAAGTGAAAAAGTTATTGTCTTCTGCATTCGATATGGTGGATCTTGGAGAGATTCACTCTTGTCTTGGCATTCAAATCCAACGGAACCGTACAAAAGGTATTTTATTCCTTCGACAGTCAAAGTTTATTGCAGATACTATTCAAAAATTTGGTATGGAATCTGCACATTTAGCCAACACACCTTGTCTTGCGAGCTCTACGAAGAATACTTCTGACAATGGCGGTCAACTTGTCACAAATCAACCTTATGCTAACTTGATTGGATGTCTTCAGTTTGTTGGCATGAACACTCGTCCTGATATTCTGTTTGCTGCTAACTATCTTGGACAACATCTTGCATGTCCTTCTCTTAAGCATTGGTCTGCTGCAAAGCGTGTATTGAAATACTTGAAAGGCACTACAGATTTTGGTTTAGTCTATCGACGACAACTCATATCGGATTCTATGCAATCTCTTTCTCTTTTGGGTTACACAGATGCAGACTGGGCAAGCTCACATTTATCTATGCGATCTACTAGTGGAAATTGCTTCTTTATAAACGGTTGTCTTGTTTCTTGGACCAGCAAGAAACAACGTTGTGTTGCAGTTTCTACGACTGAGTCAGAATATGTTGCGGCATCACTTGCAGCTCGTGAGTTGATTTGGCTTCGAAAAATGCTGGTTGATATTGGTCACTCTCCTCTTTCTAGCACACCCTTGCGGTGTGACAACCAAAGTGCTATTAGTCTTGCAAAAGACTATGTTCAACATAATAAGTCAAAGCACATTGATGTCCATTATCATTATGTCAGGTATGAAATACGCAAGGGAACCATTATGGTTGAACACTGTCCAAGTGACCAGATGATTGCAGACATTTTGACCAAAGGCCTCAATGAGTCACGTTTCATCCTCTTGCGCTCGGAGCTTGGAGTTGCTTCGGCCTCACTCTTTCTAGATTAGCTTCTTTTCTATTGTAATAGCTTTGTACATATGACATTGTAATCTTTTAGGTACCATGCACTATGCACACTCCACATTTGCACCTTGTGATATCTAAGTCACTTGAATATTTGTACATAGATGCACAATTCACTTTCACATCATCACCGCTGGTTCATATTTCACATTGTATAGGGGCTTGGGTTTTTCCCTTGAACTCCGCAAGGGTTTTTTCATCCAAAGCTAGAGACCTTTGTTTGAGTGGGGGTGTTGGAGCTATATATGGCTCACTCTACTGAACTTGGTCTCACCTATATATTTGTATCTTGTCCTCAATATGAATCAGTCTTTGGGAGCGTATATGGTGTGTCTCTTGTCTCGTCTCTCTCTCTTTCTCTCTACATCTCAACAAAATATACAAGAAAAACCATCAAAAAGCCAAAAACTCCCGCCACACAATATGCCACTCTCAAACCATTGCAAAAGCTTCACCAAACTCCACTATGTTGGACTCTTTGGAGTAGCGCCAACCCTAATGGCACCGATACAGGGTCACATAGTCTTGCAAAAAGACGCACCTTCTTCCCTCAATTCCTTGCACACACACATCCATGGAAACCTTAGAACTCACATAGACTCTCCCAAGTGAAAAATTAAAGAGAGAAAGCTCTCATTCACTCCTCCACACACTTGAAAACAGGACGTGAACGCAACGGGACTACACTAGACCACCTGTAGGAACCCTGCTTCCTCCCATACACATAGGGGTGCAAGTGTTGATATTGTACTTCCAAATTTCTCCCTCAGCCTCAACACTCACGGCACCGTGAGTGATGTGGAAATTTGAAGCCATTTCACACCTTTTTTGACCTTTTTTGGCCCAGTTTTGGCCAGTTTTGACCCCTGGCGGGCATTTTTCGAGGGAAAAATCCCAACGGACTCCAAAATTCACCAAATTTTTCACGCTTGATCCTCGATACCCAAACACATTTCCACATCCCCACATTCCATTTTCGACCACTTCTAGGGCGATGCACGTCTCACCGCAGATCAGGCGCCGCAAATAGACAGTTACCACATGTGTCAAACTTCTCGAGTGGGATGAGAGTACCGACACTTGTCACTTGCATTATTTACATTCCAGAAAGCTCAAACACATTATCTAGAGCCAAAATAATCCACCTAAAACCATATCCAAGGCCGCGATACCCGATACGGACATGTACATGTGTCCAACTGCCGACACGCAAGCACGCATATTTACAATGTGCACACGTTGCACCTTTTTCGAACTTGAAACCACTTTGCAAAGCTCCCAAATGCATTTATTTACATCTTTTTGTAGATATGACCATGCATATAAACGCTACTTTGTACACGTAAAAGCGGTCTATCATCGTGAGTCATGACTGAGGACGTGCTTGAGGTGCTTGATGACCAAATTGCTTGTGGTGTTCAAGTCAAACAGGACTCCTACATAGAAGGGGATGAGCCCTAAGAGTAGGGCGTGAGAGAGAACACACACACACACACAAGTCAAAGAGGACTCTTACATAGGAGGGAATGAGCCCTAAGAGAAGGGCGTGAGAGAGAACACACACACACTCAAGGCAATTCAAACAAGACTCCTACATAGGAGGGGAGGAGCCGTAAGAGTAGGGCGTGAGAGAGAACACACACATACTCAAGGCAAGTCCAAGACTCAAGATGCTTAAAGGAAACACGTTAAGCCCCTAGCCCTATTTCCCTCATAGTGTGCCTGAATCCTATTGGATGGCCTTTAGGGAGGGCCAATGAGAATTTAGATGCTTTAAAAAAATTAATTAAGATGTCTTTCTAAAAGGGGGAAAGAAGGAAACTTGCCAAATGCTACCCATACTGCTGGATATGACCATAGCTTGTGATTGGCCAGGGTTGCCATACACCAATTAGGAGCAAGCTAGAGTCGAGAGAGAGATGTCGACGAAAGCAAGGGAGAGCCCTCCTTTTTTCATATTTGCGCGTACACAAACACACTCTCTCATGTGTTGAGCAATAAGTACATCTCCTGCTCCAAGATTGAGAAGTAGAGATCCTACACCAACACCACTATGCTATGGAATGCAAATCCAACTAGGAGTCAAGCCTCAATGGCATGCTCATCTTCTCTACCATCTATATTACTATGCTAAGATAGGCTTCAACATTAATCTATGGAGAGACAAGTACTCCTTTCTTGTATGCTACATCATCTTCCTCTTCCCTTCCCTCACTCCTTGCTAGCTCTCTCCACCTTTGAAGGTGTTTGAGGTCTTGGGATTGAGTCCAGGGACAAGCTAATGTTTTTGCAAGTTAGTTACGGGCATAATACTGGTGCATGAATCTTACCTCTTCATGGCACCATTAAGGTCTCAACTAGGAGCAAAGCATGTATTGTACCAAGTCTCTCTTCAAGGGAGAATCTATAACACAAAATCTGTTTGGAGGGAGGAGTGGCTCCAAGTAAATCCGGTCCCCCCCCTCCCCCTCTCTCTCTCTCTCTCTCTCTCTCTCTCTCTCTCTCTCTCTCTCTCTCTCTCTCTTGGAAGTATTGTTCATGCCAAGCTAGCAAGTTATGATGTTTATTTTAAAACCTTCGATTGAGTAATCTATGTCTGTTTATTAAGAATCCTCTTAAGGGAATGCTCACTATTGTTACTTATATTCCGCTACAATCGATGCTATTAGCCATATTCCGTTACAAGAAGCATTTATAATAGCTTGGTGGGAGATCTTGGTCTTCGAAGTCAATTTGAAGATTGAATCTCTCTTCCTGTCCACTCAAAATTGATTACAAACTCTCCATCTGGACGTAGAATGATCATAGCTATCATAAAGGTCGAGGTGGTTGTATCAATGAATGACAAGAGACATTGTATAAATGCACTCTTGTGTCAACTGACTATGAAAGACATACAATCATGATACTTTTGAGGCCCTTGGTCCTGATTAGGTGCTCCCCTCTACTTATTATCTATGTAGTGCAACCTCGCCATGCCATAGTCCATAGGTACAATACGAGTCATCTTCTACTTTAGGTGTCACTAAAGAGTACCTATCTAGAAAGTAGTATCATTGTTTGCCACCTTGCCATCTAGAAAGCACTATCATTGTTTTCCAATTTGCCATGTTGTCACTATCATTGGCTTTGTGTGTGTGTGTGTGTGTGTGTGTGTGTGTGTGAGAGAGAGAGAGAGAGAGAGAGAGAGAGAGAGAGAGAGAGACTTCTGCACCTACATGTGGAGAGGTTGAGTCTTACAAGGAGTGGAGATAGAAAAGGTAAAAATTCCAATAGACCATAGCTCTAATGGTGCAAACTTCAATGTGCATTGTTTAATGGCTCAATATTGAAAATCCACTAGAGTAGGCATAACAATAATAGCATTGAACAAGTCACCTTGCACTATGAGAGTCAGGAAGACCCACATTATACCAATGTGTGATTGCACATAGGCAATAATAAAACCACTTCAGGATGCCCATACTTAGGGGAAAGAATATGGATCAAGGAAATTGCAACATATATCCTGAAACTTCGTCCGCTATACATATTGTATAGATATCTCAATCAAAGAAGAAACGAGCCTATGGAGGCAAACGAAGCTTTACTTGATCTCACTTTTAATTTTCGATTCCAACTCTATTCTAAAGCGAGAAACAGGTTTGTGGGCATATGCTTTAGAGTTGGGGTCCCTCAAAACCCAGGTTCATAGGGACAAAGCTTAGAGATGGTGCTTGGCTGTAAAAACAGAGGTCGCCAGGAAAGAACATGGGCAATATCATTGTCTTTCTTTGGGACTACGCGTTTCACTAGATCAAAGAAGGCATAGGAGGTGTGCCTAGGAAGCGGCCAGACCATTTTAAAGACGTTTTGTGCACCTACACTCAATGCCATTAAGGTCTTGTGTTCTATAATACAAGCATTGTCCGATACAAACCCCTTGACCTCCTCAAAAGCGCCCTTAGAGGCAGTTGACAAGAAGAGGGGAAGGGTTGATCTCTAGGCCTAGAATGCAACACAAGCAGACAATATTGGGAGATGGGGTAGGCCTAAACACATTTGTCCGGTGCCATGCACCAAAGGAGACCGCTTTGCCTGCCTCCATGAGCAGGAGATAAGCTTATAAGCTACGGATGGACCCCTGATAATTCCCCTTCTAGAATTATAAGGAGATGGATTTTTTTTTTTGGGGGGGGGGATAAGTCTTACTCAAGGGGAGGGGAGAAGGAGAAGGAGAAGGGATAGAGATGAAATGAGAGAAACATTTCTTCTCTGTTAGGTATATCCTTAAATAAAAAATGTCATTCACATATATATAGAGAGAGATTTTGATGAAGCCATCAAAGGTTAACATTGCTCGCATAATTTTTGTTACTCTCATCTGATGCCACTTCAAATTCAATTTTCGATATTACAAAACATAAACCCTTTTCATACAAATCAGATTGTCATCGAGAATAATCTGATGAGTACTTCCTTAGGAATAAAGATTATCCAATCAAGGTATATTAAAATAAACTAATTGTAGATAGAGGTTTTTCTAAGACTTTTTGCCTGCAAGTGGCAAGTCCCTTTTTACAAAGAGTGAATCCCTCACGAAAGGCATGCACTAGTTTCCAACACATGGCACTAGAATGAACTTTAGGCTGTTGTTACAAAGAGAGGCTTCCTCAAGACCTCGATCATCGCTTACATGCAAAGTCAATGCCCGAACAGGTATGAGGATAGGGCTAATGAAACTTGGAATGCCAAATCAAAGTCACCTTTGAGCAATGTTCGGAAAAAATCATTTTTCCAAACATACTTTTTTAGGATTTACAATAATTTTCTCTATTTTGGGGAGAAATCTGTCCTTTTTCCCTTGCCCTCAACCGACATTTTTGAAATTGAAAACGGAACGGTATTAAGCTGAAACAAGAGATAAAGGTAACGGATGCATGAACTTATAGAGTCATCTACAGGGCTAGGACATGAAAATTTGCAACAAACAAGAAAGAAAGGCATCTATACAGGGCTAGACTCTGGTGACATGAACAGAAGCACTTCTTTAATCAAGAGTTGTACGACCCACAACTCGACCAAGGTCTCATTATTATATATTATTGTTGTGTGCTTGAGGGAAGCCTATAAGCTAGGCCTGGGTTTCGTTAGAGAGGTAGAAGCCCAACTGGTCTACGGCACCAGAGCTCGCACGCCCAAAGAAGCCCAAGATGCGTGGGGCGAATGAAAGTACGTCATTGGCGGTGGGGTTGCCAGGCGGGGCAATAGTGTTGTTGGTGGTGGTGTTGAAGCCCAGAGCTACGACGCCGTAGTTGTTGTTGAAGTGGGCATTCTTGCCGATTGAGACAGTAGCACTAGCTATCGCCTCATTTGCTCCAGGCTGAAATATGATATGATTCAGTCAACCAACCAACAGCAACAACAACACTGACAAATAAATGCAGTACTAGTTACTTGAATGGTCATCGAGGTGCCGACACGTCCCCCGTGCATAGTCGTTGTTCCATTCGCATACACCACCTCCAGACCTCGCAGATAGTCAGGCATATAATAGAGGGTCACACGCGTTATCCCGCCGGTGCTCCATCCATCGTCGAACGCTTTGCCACCCGGGGCTCCCCACGGACCCACAACGGCGGGCTTTGACGTCGCCTGCACCAGTATAATATCATCGGTCAGTATAAGTTGATGATCATACACACACTCTCTCTCTCTCTCTCTCTCTCTCTCTCTCTCTCTCTCTCTCTCTCTCTCTCTCTCTCTCACACACACACACACACACACACACACACACACAACCCGGCCTAGCTAGATTATACGATAATACCGCCATGCCGCTGCTTGCAAGCTTGCGATACTTCGAAGTAGAAGGAGGAGCTGGACGTCGACGTTGTCTTAAAATGAAAAGGGAAGGCCGCAGCAGGCATTTTAAGGGCCCGGGCTTGGGGCAGCCCTTGCACGGTGCTTGCAACCACAGTCAATGTACGTGATCGATTCCTGTAGCATCACAACGTGGCATTTTTCCGCGTGATTGTACTTAAGTACCGCCTGGCATTTCTCCGCGTGATTGTACTGCAATACCCCCACTTGACATAAAGTAATGGAAAGAAAAGTGTGCTACACAGCTTCACAAAAGCATTTTCCCTAACCCAACAAATTGAGGGCACCTAATCCCGTTTTGCGAAAAAAGTTTGAAGCCATTCCCGTTTTGCGGACAAAATTAAGGGCACTCTTCCCGTTTTGTATCACTGGGCTTAGTACGAAAAACTGCGAACCTGCCTTGGCCTAGAGAAATACAACAAAATTTAGACAATTCTACCGTAAAAATCGGCATTTACTCAACATCCATACAAAATACACGCTCGGGTTGCTAAAATGATTTTTATTGAGCATTGGTCTACGCACCAGCCTGCTTACATACACTTGACACGGAAGAGTATCTAAGCAAGTTTAAGCTACATTGTCCAATAGGGCGTTTATCTCAAAGCATTCATGGGGGACTCTCCACACTATCTCGCCTGGGCATCTCAAATGGGATCGACGACCAAGGTGATCTGGGCCGTCAGATGCGCAATTGGTAAATTCGGGGAGAAAAGTAAATTCGGGTCGATCTGCACCCCATGTCTTGAACCTCCGACCTCCCCACCACGATCCATGTGCACGAACCACTACGCCTTCATGCGTACGTTGAAATATAGGAGATTCGAGTATGTCATATTGTAAATCTGGGTTGATTAGTAAATTCGGGAAAAATTTGTAAATTCGGACACATTGGTAAATTCGGGGCAACCTCAGATCTGACGGTCCATGATTGACGCGCCCTGCCTTTTCCTCCTCCACCATTGATCCCATTTTACCATGCCCGTGTGATATAGTGATGAGGGGGAACTCTCTTGTAGTAATACGGAGATGTCACTTCCATGCACATAAACTGCACTGTTTTATCCCTTTGTAAAATTTGCATTCTTTTGTTTGAAAACCCCCTTATTGTACACTCACATGATACCATAAGGTAACCTGGTGAATACCTTGGGAAAGGATTAATCTTATTATTTTCTACTTATGAAAATGTTCTTTAGACACTTCACCCACTTCTTTTTTTATCAATTCACCCTACAGAATTTCATGAGGGGAGTGATCCAATCTGCTTTGCAAATAAGCTTCTTATAAGTTCCTAGTGTTTTTGGTAGTGCAAAAGTTATGTCCTTGACCAATGCCAAGCTTTCCGGTTGAGCTTCATCCCAACGAAAGGTATTGGGAATTGAACATTACTTCTGAGACACTATTGCTCAATGGCTGAAAATAGGGTTTAGTGGAACAAAATTGGGTGTCCTTGATATCATACCTCGATATCATACAAAATTGGGTGTCTTTGATATTATACCTTTGAAAAATCTTTGGAATGTAATTTTTCAAAGTCCCAAAAGAAAATATTACAATATTATATATTATTGCATACATCTTTGAAAGAAGAACCTCAAATTACAAATTTGGACAAGTTTTGACACAAACTACAAGGTCCCCACTATTTCATTGGTACCAATAAGGGGGAAAGGATTCGTCCTTTTTTCGTATGAACAAACCTTGCTTTCAATGCAATAGCCTTTCATTTAGATTCAAATTATGTTGCACCACCCATTGGTCCACATCCTTCCAACAAAAGTTGTCGTTGTCCCATCAACATGCCACCTTTGAGATTCCTTCGTTATTCATATTTGTGGAAACATTTATCCAAAACCTAACATGTTCCTAGGTTGGACAGCTAAGGTGACCAGTGAAAGATGGAGCACTTGACGTATCTGAAGGTCTCCCCCGCTAATGATGATGCCACGTTGTCGCCACTTTATCAATATCTCACCCACTTTATCGATCTCCAACTTTTAAAAATTTCCACCTTGAAGCAACCATTTTTCCATGCACGATAGACTCCTTCCATGGGCCTTCTTGCAAAGTAAGCTCTACTTTGTCAAGCATATCCCAAGCCATGGCTGCCCAATGCGACCCATGATGTGTAAAGGATACTTCCTGGTTTGCACAGAAGGCTTTTATGTATAGCATTAGGTGTAGGATTCCAATTCCACCTTGGTTCTCACCACCCATTTCCATTTCCCCCACTACCATGGAGTTGTGTTGTTTCTTGATAGGAATGGTTTGATGGGTTTTAGAAATTATTTTCAATTGTGGACCAATTGCATTCGGTCATGTTTAAGATAGACGAGACAAATAATATTTTGATCGTTTAATGGGCTTTAAAAATTCTTTCCAATTGCGTTTGTCCATTTTCAAGATATAGGACACGAAGAATATTTATTCAATAATCAAGGAGTTAACCACAATCACTCAGCTAGGAAAGGGGAGGAGTATGTACTCCCACCTTCTAATCTTACTATTGATCTTGTTTAGGTTCCAGCTAGATTGAGGTCAAATGTTTGCCTGTCTAATATGTCCACCCCTAGTTATGCACTGAGGTGTCTGAACATTATGCCTTTTAAAAAAATATCCCTTGTTATTTTGGCACATTTTCAATCAGTGAGATCAATCTTAATTTTTAAATGTTTCACTAAGAGCCAGATCCAGTTGCAAATATTTGGACAAGGCTAAAAGCAAGATTTGTGGTAACAAAAAGGACCCTTTTTTATTCCACCCTAAATGGGACTTAGCCACATAGCCTTTGGAATTTTTGAGGGAATCGAGTGGTTGCACAACGTTATACTTTTTAATATTGAATCCAAATGAAGAAATTTTTAAAGTGTGACCATATGTGTAAAACAACTTTAACGTGATGGGCTCATTATTTTCTGGAGTGGAGAATGTTTCAACTCATGGGAGAGACGGGTGGGTATCATTCAAGGCCGATTTTATAAGTGTTTTTGCATTGCTCTTTAGGTTTGATAGTTTAGGTTTTAGGGGTTTTTAAATTCTAACATAATGGATTCTCTGTATGTATTGACAGTGGTCGATGATAGGACGTGACCCCACACCGTACGAGCGCGAGTACGCAGGCAGTAAGGGCTTAAACGCCTTGATGGACATTCTGAGTTCTCGCGGCAGCATGGTTAGTATTAGGGTTTACTCTTTTCTATTTTTTGTATTGTTTTATAATTATATATTTATACTTACATAAAGCTGTCTTATTGTCTTTTTTTCCAGAATCCGACAAATACGTATGGATGCGGTGAGATGTCTTATTAGACGATGTCTATCTAGCCGTAGCTAGATAGCATTACTTGCCTTTTGTCATAGCACATGTATCATGAGATGATGTTTATACGCCTTTTTGTAACTATTAGAAAACCATATATATTTTTTCAATAATGACAATGGTGTTGTAACTATTACATTTGCAAAGTTTAACAATCAAGTGATTTTGCCAATTATATGTACAATTGTCATTAATTTACTTTCATCAATTTACTTTTGTAAGTTTTGTATCTTTATTATGCAAACAATACTATGGATGATGGACTTAATGGTTATATTGTCTTGTGGGTGACTACCTTGGGTCTATATCTAAGGGGTATCTAAGCTTGCACTTTCTTTCAAAGGTGAATCTGGGCTTATCTTGGATTCATTTAGGTTTACTCAATTATTGAAACATTCAATATGGTTGATGGGGGTAGGACATTTCACCCAAAAAAAAAATCTCTCAGGTGTCGCAATGAGCATCGCTATATAAGGCTCTACATCGTCGCTATAAATGTCGCTATAGGTGGCCTGTAAACGTTGCTATGATCGTCACTATAGGCGTCGCTATATAGCGATGGTTATAGCGACGTTCTCGTATCGATGCTGTTAGCGAAGGTTTTCGCGACGCCCTGAAGTATAAAAACCCAATGTATTTCCGTTGCTGATAACGTTACAAGTGCACACAACCTCTTGTAGTGCACCCCTGGTGATGCACTGAGGTGTTTGAACACTATCTCTTTTTTTAAAAAATCCCTTGTTATTTTGGAACATTTTCAATGAGTGAGATCAATCTTAATTTTTAAATGTTTCACTAAGAGCTAGATGCAGTTGCAAATATTTGGACTTTTGGAGGGAATCCAGTGGTTGCAAAACGTTATACTTTTTAATATTGAAGCCAAATGAAGAAATTTTTAAAGTGTGACCACATGTGTAAAACAACTGTAAGGTGATGGGCTCATTATTTTTTGGAGTGGAGAATGTTTCAACTTCTAGGAGAGAGTCAAGTAGTGCCATTTAAAAAAGGTTTCTGTTGAGCTTGCTTGCAATCACTCTATGAACGGTAGATTTCTCTATTCTTGTGGTGGGTAGAACTCTAGCTCTGATAGTGCTCTACCCTAGTTGTGCTAGTTCTCTTTCCTTTAAAGGAGCTGATAGTGTCGTTCCATGAGGACCCCATTACGCAAGTGTGCTCATCTGGTCCCAAACCAAAACCAAAGGGGAAGGATAGTGAGACGAAATCCCTTTCAAGTATGAACGAGACGATGACACCTAGCATGGATGTGGAAGATAAAAGCATCCCGAAGACAAGGACAAGTGCTAAGAAGATTGTGTCCATGGAACGTTCACAACAAGCATCTGCCCTTTTCGATGAAGAGGGTCCAATCGAGTCCGCGAGGAGGCAAAGAGTTGAACATTGAATATCCCTAATTGATCACATGAGATAAGTTTATACAGAGGGGACCAAGGTGCTATATGTAGAGATACTATATATAGCTCAACACCCCTACTCAAATGAAGGTCAATCCCTTGGGGGCTCAAAGGAAAAACCCATAGATCTATATACACCCACCGTTATATTAAAATACATCACTCTTGTTTTATAATATGCTCTTTCAAGGTTCTTTAACAACCCTCTCTCTCTCTCTCTCTCTCTCTCTATATATATATATATATTTATATATATATATATATACACACACACACACACACACACCATTGAGCTACTATAAATGGTTTCAAAGAGTAGCTTAAGCATTGTTGACCTCTCATTTCATATGCTTGCACTCGTTTCGATAGAGTAGCTTAAGCATTGTTGGCCTCCCTAAAATGATTGGATACGCATTCTCACCGGCTTCAATCACGTAGCAATCAACCAAGCACTCAATCCCCAAGACTTTTATCTTCACCTCTTCAGCTATTCCAAGACAGCTTGCCTTTTTGTGGTTGGCCATCCTCATACGGATCGAAGCATTCACTGACATCTCTATGTATATATATATATATATATACACACACACACACACACACCATTGAGCTACTATAAATGGTTTCAAAGAGTAGCTTAAGCATTGTTGACCTCTCGTTTCATATGCTTGCACTCGTTTCGATAGAGTAGCTTAAGCATTGTTGGCCTCCCTAAAATGATTGGATACGCATTCTCACTGGCTTGCATCACGTAGCAATCAACCAAGCACTCAATCCCCAAGACTTTTATCTTCACCTCTTCAGCTATTCCAAGACAGCTTGCCTTTTTGTGGTTGGCCATCCTCATACGGATCGAAGCATTCACTGACATCTTAACGCCTGCTTCTTTCATGATAGCCTCGGTCATGACACACACCTGCCCAGCACCATCCACATATGCTTGCACTTCCGTCTTCTTTCCCAGCATAGCTTCAACTATTGGCACCATATCCACTGGGTGACCAACCCTCAAAGATGACACCATGCTTTGATGCTTTTCCTTCTTGGAAGGAAGCCGCATACTCACACACTTGGTCCACTGCCTCCTCAATTTAGCGTTCAAAGCCACCAATTGACGAAAAGATATATTTGCCTTTTGATTTTGTATGTCTCCGACAATATCATACTCTTCAACACCCTCGCCAAGGAGGTAGCCCTATGGACCAATTTTACTTCTTCGCCGCCTCTTGCTACTTTCTGGTTTGTCTTCTACCTTAGCCTTTCCTTTCCTTGCTCTTGTTTCCCTCTCTTCTTCTATCTCTTTCTCCCTATCATGCCTAGATCTCTTATTGGCCAAAACATCCACATCTTGATGCTCAACGGTAACGATGTTAATAGCCCTACCTTCTCCATTTGCAAGCAATGGTTGCAGTTGTTATTGATGATTCTCTTCTATTTTCTTCCTTGAACACGTCCATATAAGGGGCATATCCCTCCTCTCTCTCTTGGTGGTTCAGGACAATAAAGGGCGTAATGACCCTCTTCATCACAATTTTAGAATCTACTTTGTAGCCTTCGTCCCCTGCCTCTCCAAGCTGGCCGCTGCTCTCTTTGGTTCCTATTCATTATGTTAATTCTTAATTCTTGCAACTGACCAGCAAGATCATGCAAAACCCGGGCCGTAACAGGATCTGGTCCTTGAACCACTCGCTCCACTCTATCATCCGTTGTCACAGGGACCATTGGTTGTACCACAACTGGCTCAGTATGTGTCAGGCCTTGCTCCCACCTTCTCTTGATCTTCTTGCTCTTGGCCTCGGCAATTTCCATAGCTCTTTCAAATGTAGCAGGCTCCTCTTGATCGACCTTCTCCCTTACACTTGGATGGATACAATCCATAAACTGACGCACTTTAAAGAAATCCCCTGGAGGTACTTGGGATGTTGCCTCTAATTGAACCCAAAGTCCTTTGAAGTGTGCAAAACCTCTTTAAAGCTAGCATGAACATCTTGCTGCAAACCTCTCAATTTTGTCGTCGCTTCTGTTGCGGTTAGTTTCTTTCCAAACCTGTCAAAAATTCCCAACTTCACCTGCTCCCATGTTTGCTTTTTTTCCTCTCCAAACCTGTCAAAAATTTCCAACTTCACCGGAAATACATGAAGCTTGGCTTCGTCATTCACAATGTGCATACCAAGGGTATGCCACTCGAAGTCCGCAATCCAGTCCTTCATATCCTCCTTCCCAGTAAACAGTGGCTGACTATACGCCATCCGTTTAAAGTCCCTTCTCCCTTGCGTGAGTAATTCCACAAAATTTGAAGTCTTGCACCTCAACCAAACCACCACTTTTCTTCAATGAAGCTCGAACTTCATAGAAAAACTGATTCACCTGGGTCCACAACCGGCAAATTTCCGCTCCCCAGCGGGATCGCCAAAGGATGATGGAGCAAAAGACGCCGTGCGCACACTCACACACCTAGACAACTCAACACAACAGAAGGTATTTACTTAAATTCCTCACCTCACTCACTACCACTAAAAACCACACTAAAAACTCTACCCACAAGCTCAATTCAAACTTTAAACGCCTCGACCTACAAGCCCTTGCCTGCACGAAGACACTACAAGGTGAGTCGAGGTGATCAACACTTGAAATCACGCTTGATTGATGACCAACATATACAAGAAAAACCATCAAAAAACCAAAAACTCCAGCCACAAAAGGAAACTCTCAAACCATTTCAAAAGCTTCACCAAACTCCACTCTGTTGGACTCTTTGGAGTAGCGCCAACCCTAATGGCACCGATATAGGGTCACATAGTCTTGCAGAAAGCCGCACCTTCTTCCCTCAATTCCTTGCACACACACATCCATGGAAACATCAGAACTCCCATATGGTCTCCCAAGTGAAAAATTGAAGAGAGAAAGCTCTCATTCACTCCTCCACACACTCTAAAACAGGACGCGAACGCAACAGGATTGCACTAGACCACCTGTAGGAACCCTGCTTACTCCCATACACATAGGGGTGAAAGTGTTGATATTTTACTTCAAAAGATCTCCCTCAGCATCAACACTTACAACACCATGAGTGATGTGGCAATTGAAGCCATTTCACACCTTTTTTGACCATTTTTTGACACTTTTTGGCCAGTTTTGACCCCTGACGAACATTTTTCGCAGGAAAAACCCCAAACAAACTCCAAAATTCACCAAATTTTGCACGCTTGATCCTCCATAGCTAAAACACATTTCCACGTCCCAAAATTCCATTTTTGACCACTTCTAGGGCGATGCACGTATCACCGCAGATCAGGCTCAGCAAATAGACAGTTACCGCATGTGTCAAACTTCTCGAGCGGGATAAGAGTACCCACACTTGTCACTTGCATTACTTACATTCTATAAAGATCAAAAACATTATCTAGAGCCAAAATAAGCCACCTAAAACCATATCCAAGACCCCGATACCCTATACGGGCATGTACATGTGTCCGACTGCCGACACGCAAGCACGCATATTTACAATGTGCACACGTTGCACCTTTTTTAGAACCTGAAACCACTTTGCAAAGCTCCAAATTTTTGTATTTACATCTTTTTGTACATATGACCATGCATATAAACGCTACTTTCTACACGCTAAAAGCAGTCTTTCATCGTGAGTCATGATTGAGGACGTGCTTGAGGTGCTCGATGACCAAATTTCTTGTGGTGTTCAGGTCAAACAGGACTCCTACATAGGAGGGGACGATCCCTAAGAGTAGGGCGTGAGAGAGAACACACACTTTTGAACCTAAACTGTGTGAAAAAACAGGTCCTGTTTTTTTCTTTTTTTCAATTTTTAGCAACTATACAACTCTAAACTTCATGTTTGTGAGGTTTAGATCGCTAGAGGTTAGGCCTTCATAGTTCTCAACATTTTTTGATGCTTGTAGAGAGAGCTAAGTGTTAAAATTGAAAGTTATGACCAATTTACAAGAATTGCATAATCCTATTTTTTGGCCAAAATTACCACTTTTATGATTTTTTGGGGCTTTCTTGATATCCAAATTCAATTTTGATTATGTAAGTGTAATGTATAACATAAAGCTAAGCTTCCTTGAGTTTTGGGGGACCTAATATGCTATATAGCATAGTATATGATGATGGTTGAGTTTTTTGATTGCTGAAGAATACGATACATTTTAGAGTAGCAAGTATAACTTTCTCAATATTGCTAGTTTCTTAGGCCAATTGTGTGTATTTTGTAGGTAGTAACCATATCTAATGATAGAGTACAAACTTGGCTAGATATTGAGTAGTTTCTATGGGTTTCTAGAGGTCATAATGCTAAACCCAGTTTTTTCATGTTTGTTGTATTTAACACTTTATCATTGCCCCCAAGGTTCCAACCGTAAGAGATCCATTATCCTTTTGACATGCTCCATGGCTCCTTTTGAATCCAAAGGCCCAAAGGGAACTAAGAAAACATGTATATAGTATCTATATTGAGCGTGACTATAGAAACTTTAATGATAGGTCCGAAGAATGGCAAAAATGCAACTTTTTTGTACCTATTTTTTTGCCCAAAAACAAATTAGTGAGGTAAAAGCAACCCTATGTTTTGGTCACTAACCCATTGAAGTTAACGGGGCGTTTTATCTTATGTCCTACAAAAATCCCCACTCTTATTTATATGCAATCAATCGTAAGAAATTGCTGTTTTGGGCAAAATGCACTGGTCCATCAACTTTGGAGACTTGTAGTGACCAAGGGATGAGAAAAATTACAAGTTTCTCATTTTTTCCGCATGTAGTAGTTACTGAACTATAAGCACATGAAAGGATTTTTCAAAAGGAGTGGATCTACTATGGTTTTGGAACTTTTTCCTAAAACCCTGAAAGGACACTTTTATGTCCTGTTAAACAACCCTATATTATTCTAGTGTTAACAGCCCTATATATATATATATATATATATATATATATATATATATATATATATATATATATATATATATATATATATATATATATATATATATATATATATATATATATATATATATATATATATATATATATACATACAATTGATCTACTATAAATGCTTCGATAGAGTAACTTAAGCATTGTTGACCTCTCGTTTCATATGCTTGCACTCGTTTCGATAGAGTAGCTTAAGCATTGTTGGCCTCCCTAAAATGATTGGATACGCATTCTCACCCACTTGCATCACATAGCAATCAACCAAGCACTCAATCCCGAAGACTTTTATCTTCACATCTTCACCTATTCCAAGACACCTTGCCTTTTTGTGGTTGGCCAACCTCATACGGATCGAAGCATTCACTGACATCTTAACGCCTATTTCTTTCATGATAGCCTCGGTCATGACACACATGGGCCTCGGTAATGATGTTAATAGCCCTATATTCTCCATTTGCAGGCAACGGTTGGAGTTGTTGTTGCGGCGGCGGTGCTTCTAGTGCCCGTTCTTGATGATTCTATTCTATTCTTCCTCGACCACATCCATATAAGGGGTATATCCCTCCTCTCTCTCTTGGTGGTTCAGGACAATCAAGGGCGTAGTGACCCTCTTCATCACAATTCACTACAAGAGGTTATTCATATTAGCGACGCTCACACAGCGATGCTAAAAAAAAAAATTCCCGGTGTCGCTATGAGCGTCGCAAATTTACAAGTAAATTTGCGACGCTCATAGCGACGACGGCTGGGCTAAAAAAAATAATAGAGAGCGCCCAAAAACTCAGATCTCAGATCTGAGGTTTTTGGCGCCCTCAAGCAAGGAGTAGGTAACGCTCTCCCTCTCTCTCTCTCTCTCTCTCTCTCTCTCTCTCTCTTTCTTCTCCACACACACACACACACACACACACGAGGAGAGGAAGGAGAGCCAAGTATGCTCCTTCCCTCTCCCCACTCTCATGTTCCCTTCCCCTCTTTCTCTCTCCCTCTCTCTCTCTCTCTCTCACACACACACACACAGTGTTTTTGAGAGAGAGAGAGAGAGAGAGAGAGAGAGAGAGAGAGAGAGAGAGAGAAAGAGTACAAACATAAACAAAAACGCACACACACATACATAAACAAAGAATGCACACACACATTGAGAGAGGAAAAGAGAGAGAGAGCATGCATAAACAAAAAACGCACACATTGAGAGAGGAAAAGAGAGAGAGAACATGCATAAACAAAAAACGCACACATTGAGAGAGGAAAAGAGAGAGAAAACATGCATAAACAAAAAAACGCACACACATTGAGAGAGAAAGAGAGAGAAACTAATTTAACATCGTAGGAAACTAATTAAAATTAAAAGACCTAAAGATCTAGCCGACGAGGAGTTGAACTCAAGACCTATTATTCAACAGGGAAATGGCATAACCAATCTATCATACTTGGCATAGGTGATAGAAAGGTTATACCATTTATCTCTTTTTATTGGCACACACATCCACACACGCGCACACACACACGAAGAAGAGAGTTATAACGTCGTAGGAAACTATCATAAAAGACATTAAAGATTAGGTTAGATGTAGATTTACGTTAAATTAGATTTAGGTTTATTTAAGTTAAATTAGATTAGATTTAGGTTTATTTTTAGTTAGATTTACGTTTATTTACGCTAGATTTAGATTTACGTTATATTAGATTAGATTTAGGTCTCCATAGACTGCGATGCCTGCATGAAGCGGGTGAAGAAAGCCCTCAATGGAATATAGGGTATTGCTGCCTTCACTCATGGTGGGCTCCGTCGATCCAAAAGTACTGGTGAAATTTCTTCAGAAGATAGGGAAGAAGGTGGATCTTCAGGGCGGCAAGAGTCACTACATCCCCGACAATGACCATCTAGACAACCTCTAGTCATTCAACAGCATCTTCAAAGTTAGTAACAAGAGCAAGAACGGTCCAAAGGGCCAATTGCTGTCGTCAGATGTGGATGGAGATGAGGCAGCGTCACCGCCGGAAGTTAACTCTCACATCTTTAGTGATGAGAATGCCAACTCTTGCCGAGTTATGTGAAAAATTATGTGTTAAATCAGTTTTAAGGTTCTTATAATCCCTGCTAGTTTAGTTCTTTGTTTTTAATATAACATAATTTACGTTAGATTTAGATTTATGTTATATTAGATTAGACTTAGGTTTATTTAGGTTTACCCACACACACACACACACACACACACAAGAAGAAGAGAGTTTTAACGTCGTAGGAAACTATCCCAAAAGACGTTAAAGATTAGGTTAGATGTAGACTTACGTTAAATTAGATTTAGGTTTAGTTTTAGTTAGATTTACGTTTATTTAGATTTACGCTTATTTACGTTAGATCGAGTCCACGCAAGAATTACTTACAGTTTAGGGTTTAGAGTTAGACGAACAGTGAAAAGATCTACTGTGAAAAGATGTTAAGATGTTGTGAAGTGCTACCGCTAGAGAAGAGGCAAAGGGGTTTTGTCCACTACATGCAGTATCATGTAGACGTGGGTCTGTAGATTTCTTGTACCCACAAATATAGGTATTGACCAATAAAGACGAGATTATAACCCGGTGGTTCTGATCTCCGTGCACCTCTAGACCGAGGTGTACGGGGATTGGACATGACTAGAGAATGTGAGGTAGAGAGAGAGAGAGAGAGAGAGAGAGAGAGAGAGAGAGAGAGAGATAAGACGAAGAATGCCAATAGAATATTAAATTTGTTGTCCAGGTTATAAGATTTTTATCCTCATTATGAGTAGTGACGAGGATGTGGGACCGTCCAACCGAAACACCTATCTCTCAACGAGGGTCTTATGTCCTTGTAATCAATGCAAGCATGCTGTGCGACGGACAAGACGTGTTTCTTTGCATCACGTTCGCAAATTTGGCGAGTTCGATCCATCTATTATAGATCGAGTTGTTGCCAATTATAACTCGTCGGACTCTGACGCTGGCCAACAAGCAGCAATCTTGCTACCCAATAGACGTGTTCGCAGGCGCTTTGGTAAAGTAGCATATGTGAGGCCACAAGATGTAGCCTCTGACAGCTCGGGGGATGATCATGCAGAGCACATTCCCAACGAGGCAATGTTTGAGCCCCAGATTGATGAAATGATCGAGACGATCATGGATTCAGAAAGGCTTATCTATGATGATATGAAAAGTGAAGCCGATACGCCATTGTATAATGGAGCACGTATGTCTAGATTGAAAGCACTCCTGGTTCTTCTCAACAAGCGGGCAAAGTTTGGATGGAGTGACACTAGCGTCACAGCGCTTTTCAGGTGATCTATTACAATTAGTTTACTTTAATAAAACTCTAAATGTATAATGATCTGATAGATTTTTACACGACTGTATCGTATTTTTATGTTGTGTAGATTGCTTAAAGAGCACATACTACCAGCTGACAATGTGATGCCAGATTCCCGTGAAGCAAGAAAGATTTTGCGAAACTTGGGGATGGATTACAATTCTATCCACGCTTGTCCTAATGACTGCATTCTTTTCAGAGGGGAATACATAGACATGGAGAAGTGTCCGAAATGTGATTCCGAAAGATATCGAGTAGATCTCCACGGGACAAAAATTCCACAAAAGGTTTTGCGACATTTTCCTCTGCTTCCTCACATCAAGCATTTCTTCGAATGTAAGTCCATGGCCGCCCTACATCATGGCATGAGGAGAATAAATCTTCGGATGGTGTGCTACGAATTCCTGCAGATTGCGCAGCCTGGAAACATATAGATGGAACATGGTCGGATTTTGCCAGGGAAGCTCGAAATTTGCGCTTAGGCTTGGCTATGGATGGCGTAAATCCATTTGGTCAAAGATCAACATCTTACAGTGTATGGCCCGTTGTCATCCTCAACTACAACATTCCCCCGGGGTTGACTACGAAGAAGGGGCACCTATGGCTAAGCTTGATTGTGCCAGGGCGATATAATGTGAAGAATATGGATGTGTATCTTCGTCCACTATTGGAAGAGCTACAACAATTGTGGATTGGCATAGAGGTGGTGGATATGAGCCAACACACAGGACGACGGAATGCTTTGATCAGAGGCATTCTAATGTGGACCATGCATGACTATCCCGGGCTAACAGATGCTCAGGTGATCTATTGACACTCCTCACTCAGACACTGTAAATCTTGTTTTTTCCCATAGTTGATCTATTATCATGTGTATACATGCAGGGCTTCAAACAAGCGGATACAGAGCATGTGTCACATGTGGACCTAGATTGAATGCACGTAGGGCGCCCTCACTGAAGAAGCAAATCTACAAAGTTCATCAAGCGTATCTTCCAGAGAATCATGTGTTACGCAATGGGTTTTTGGAAAGAGAGCCACCAAGGATGTCTGCACAAGCATGGTTAGAGCAGAAGGAGATGTGGGATGACGGATTGCCTCCAGGGATGAAGAGACTATCTCTATGGTACGAGTTACCATACTGGCCCCGACTCATGATCAATCACTTGCTCGATCCAATGCACATATTCAAGAATGTGGGTAATCTACTATGGGACCATCTGACCGGCAAGAAAGATACTTTGGGAGCCAGAGTTGACCTTAGAAATACTTTGGTAATCTACTATTGGTAGCTACACACCTCTACCTACTCCGCCAGGACCCACCCCACTCGACACTCGTCGCTTCGGGGCCCAGACGCCGGTGGAGACACCTGACGTCCGTACCCCCATCGACACACCGCTAGAGACCCCTGCCGGGACACCCAGGTTCACGCGTCACCGGCCAGAGGGCTTGCCTTACTCCATCGACTTCAGCGGCGGCATTATCATGGATGATGATGGAAAGAAGTTGATCTCACGCATGCGTGGTCTTTGCTCTCAGTTGTTTAGACACTACATACTAAACAAATGGATTGAAGTACCAAGTGATTTAAAAGCCAGAGTCATCAACATACTTCATGATGAGTTTCCCGTTCCAACACGGGATCAGCGCTTCAATGAAGACCTGATGAAGATTCGAATGCGCCAATACTGCAAACACAAGCGTTCCGAAGTGCAAAAAGCAATCAAGCATGGGTGGAACAGGCCAGATTGGCTGGCCAAAGAAGATTGGAAGAATGCGAAGAAAGAAGCGCGCGAGAATCCCGACAAGTGGAAGCAACAAAAGAATGCAGCCAGAGCGCGAGTAAAGGCAGGGAGCTCACACCACTTGGGGAGCGGTGGATGGGCATCATTTGAGGCCGATTTTGTAAGTGTTTTCGCATTGCTCTTTACGTTCGATAGTTTAGGGTTTATGAGTTTTTTAATTCTAACATAATGAAATCTTTGTATGTTTTGACAGTGGTCGATGACAGGACGTGATCCCACACCGTACGAGCGCGAGTACGCAGGCAGGAAGGGCTTAAACGCCCTGATAGACATTCTCAGTTCTCGCGGCGGCATGGTTAGTATTAGGGTTTACTCTTTTCTATTTTTTGTATTCTGGAATTCCTTAAGGTGCTTGAGCAGACTAAGGTGCTTGAAATGCTTGTTGTACTTAATCACTAAGGTGCTTGAGTTGCTTGTCGTGAGTCATGACTAAGGACGTGCTTGATGACCAAAGCGCTTATGGTGTTCAAGTCAAACATGACTCCTACATAGGAGGCGACGAGCCCAAAGAGTAGGGAGTGAGAGAGAACACACACACACACACACACGCACACACACACACACACACACACACACACACATACACTCAAGGCAATCCCAAGACTCAAGATGCTTAAAGGAAACATGTCAAGCCCCTAGCCCTATTTCCCTTATAGTGTGCCTGAATCCAATTGGATGGCCTTTAGGGAGGTCTAATGAGAATTTAGATGCATTAAAATATTTAATTAGACTCACCCTCCCCGTCCACCCTCACCCACACAGAGTTTTCTCTCTAAGCGCTAGATCTCTACGGGGTCAATCGGAGCACAAATGACCACGGCGACGCTCGACGGGGTCATACGGGACAACAAATCTCCCTTCTACGCCACGGCGTGCAGGGAGTAGATCTGGTAGTGACAGATCTATTGCCTACACACCGTAAATCAGAGGAGGTTTTTTTACCCTGTCTGACCCCGACGAGCACCGCCCTGTTATTTGTGGTCTAGTTGACCCCGTACCCTCCCCCCCCGGTCGCCCCATTTCGCAAAAGAATCACTGAGACGTGCCCCTCGGTCGCCCGGCGGCTGTATGTTTGAGGTTGTGTGTATGTGTTGTAGAAATGAAATTTATTGGACAATATGAATCAGAAAAAAAACAAGTACTCAAGTACTCAGTATTGATTTGGATATAACATCATGGTCGATTAGTTTTTCTACAAATTACATCTGTGGGTATGGGGCGAATGGCTGACTTGATGCCAGGGGATTTTACAATTTCCTCTCGGTTTATCAACCCTTGACCTAGGCTAAAGGCGTAGTGGGAGAGGACCGAGTGTGGGTGCTTATGTATAAAGGCATACAATGGTACCTCTCGATCCACCAAAATACATTTGTGAGCATTTAGGATGAGACAATCTTCAAAGAGTATGGCACTTAATGGTTTGCACTTTAGCAGCTCTGCCGAACCATTCTTGGAGAGCTCTCTGTGAGCAACTCCAAGAATCGATGGCCCCAGGTGTCTTAGGTAGTGCCAAATCCAGCTATCCCTACCCATGGACACATTGCGCAAGCCTCCAGTCAAATTGCAAACTTATTAACATGATATGCCGTCTGCAAAGCATTTTAACTTACTTTAACACTTGTAGTAATGAATAATAGACAATCTACCAGGTTAAGATTTGTTTACCTCACTTTCTTCATCCTTCTCTTCAAGAATTTTCTTTGTAAGATCGATCATCTCTACCAATCACGATTAGTGGTTTGTGTGGATGAAACGCGCTTTTCGGTACGCTTTCGTAGAAAGAGGCACATGATTTGATTTCCACAAGTTTACTTGCTACTGTTTGCACCAACATTTGTTCATTTATATTGGGGGGGAAAGAGAGGCTTGATGGGAGATCTTAGTCTTCAAGGTCAATTTGAAAATTGACTCTCTCTTCCTTTCCACTCAAAATTTATTACAAACTATCCTTCCGGACGTAGAATGACGATAGCTCTCATAAAGGACGACATGGTTGTATTAATGAATGACAAGAGAGATTGTATAAATGCACTCTTGTGTTGACTATGAAAGAAATACAGTCATGCTACTTTTGAGTCCCTTGGTCCTAATTAGGTGCTCCCCTCTACTTACTATCTATGTAGTGCAACCTTGCCATGCCATAGTCCATGGGTACAATATGAGCCATCTCCTATTTTAGGTGTCACTAAACAGTACCTATCTAGAAAGTAGTATCATTGTTTGCCACCTTGCCATCTAGAAAGTACTATCATTGTTTGCCACCTTGCCATGTTGTCACTATCATAGGCTTTGTGTGTGTGTGTGTGTGTGTGTGTGTGTGTGTGTGTGTGTGTGTGAGAGAGAGAGAGAGAGAGAGAGAGAGAGAGAGAGTTTTGCACCTACATGTGGAAAGGTTGAGTCTTACAAGGAATGGAGGGAGATAGGGTACAAAGTCCAACAAACCATGGCTTTAATGGTGCAAACTTCAATGTGCATTAGTTAATGGCTCAATATTCAAACTCCAGTGGAGTAGGCATAGAAATAATAGCATTGAGCAAATCACCTTCATTATGGGAGTCAGCAAGACCCACTTTATACCAATGTGTGATTGCAGGTAGGCAATAATAAAACCACTTTAGGATGCCCAAACTTAAGGGAAAGAATATAGATCAAGGAAATTGCAACACATAGCCCGAAACTTCTTCTGCCATACATATTGTATAGATATCTCAATCAAAGAAGAATCGAGCCTATGGAGGCAAACGAAGCTGTACTTGATCTCACTTTTATCTTTCCAACTCTATTCTAAAGGGAGAAACTGGTTTGTGGGCATATCCTTTGGAGTTGGGGTCCCTTAAAACCCAGGTTCATAGGGACAAAGCTTGGGGTACAGATGGTGGTTGTAAAAACAGAGCTCGCCAGGAAACAACTTGGGCAATATCACTGTCTTTCTTTGGGACTACGGGTTTCACTAGATCAAAGAAGGCATACGCGGTGTGCCTAGGAAGCGGCCATGCCATTATAAAGACGTTTTGTGCACCTACACTCAATGTTATTAAGGCCGTGAGTTCTATAATCCAAGCATTCTCCGATACAAACCCCTCGACCTTCTCAAGAGCGCCTTAGAGGAAGTTGACAAAAAAAGGGGAAGGGTTGATCTCTAGGCCTAGAATGCAACACAAGTGAACGATATTGGGAGATGCGATAGGCCTAAACACCTTTGTCTGGTGCCATGCACCAAAGGAGACCGCTTTGCCTCCCTCCATGAGCAGGAGATAAGCTTATAAGCTACGGATGGACCCCCGATAATTCCCCTTCTAGAATTTTAAGGAGATGGATTGGGGGGGGGGGGGGGATAAGTCCTACTCAAGGGGAAGGGAGAGGGGAGAAGGAGAAGGAGAAGAGATAGAGATAAAATGAGAGAAACATGTCTTCTCTGTTAGGATATCCTTAAATAAAAAATGCCATTCACATATATAGAGAGAGATTTTGATGAAACCATTAGAGGTTAACATTGCTCGCATAATTTTTGTTACTCTCATCTGATGCCACTTCAAATTCAATTTTCTATATTACAAAACATAAACCCTTTTCATACAAATGAGATTCTCATCGAGAATAATTTGATGAGTACTTCCTTAGGAATAAAGATTATCCAATCAAGGTATATTAAAATAAACTAATTGTAGATAGAGGTTTTTCTAAGACTTTTTGCCTGCAAGTGGCAAGTCCCTTTTTACAAAGAGTGAATCCCTCACGAAAGGCATGCACTAGTTTCCAAGACATGGCACTAGAACAAACTTTAGGCTGTTGTTACAAAGAGAGGCTTCCTCAAGACCTGGATCATCGCTTACATGCAAAGTCAATGCCCGAAAAGTTATGAGGATAGGGCTAATGAAACTTCGAATGCCGAATCAAAGTCACCTCTGAGCAATGTTCTAAAAAAATCATTTTTCCAAACATACAAAATTCGTTTCCTTATATTTTCCAAGAGCAAATTTTACAAAATTAGGTTACTTTTTTAAGATTTACAATAATTTTCTCTATTTTGGGGAGAAATTTGTCCTTATTCCCTTGCCCTCAATCGACATGTTTGAAATTGAAAACGGAACGATATTAAGCTGAAACGCATACTTAAAAGATAAAGGTAACGGATGCATGAACTTATAGAGTCATCTACAGGGCTAGGACATGAAAATTTGCAACAAACAAGAAAGAAAGGCATCTACAGGGCTACACTCTCGTGACATGAACAGAAGCCGTTCTTTAATCAAGAGTTGTACGACCCACAACTCGACCAAGGTCTCATTATTATATATTATTGTTGTGTGCTTGAGGGAAGCCGATAAGCTAGGCCTGGGTTTCGTTAGAGAGGTAGAAGCCCAACTGGTCTATGGCACCAGAGCTCGCACGCCCAAAGAAGCCCAAGATGCGTGGGGCGAATGAAAGTACGTCATTGGCGGTGGGGTTGCCAGGCGGGGCAATAGTGCTGCTGGTGGCGGTGTTGAAGCCCAGAGCTACGACGCCGTAGTTGTTGTTGAGACAGTAGCACTAGCTATCGCCTCATTTGCTCCAGGCTGAAATATGATATGATTCAGTCAACCAACCAACAGCAACAACAACACTGACAAATAAATGCAGTACTAGTTACTTGAATGGTCATCGAGGTGCCGACACGTCCCCCGTGCATAGTCGTTGTTCCATTCGCATACAAAACCTCCAGACCTCGCAGATAGTCAGGCATATAATAGAGGGTCACACGCGTTATCCCGCCGGTGCTCCATCCATCGTCGAACGCTTTGCCACCCGGGGCTCCCCACGGACCCACAACGGCGGGCTTCGACGTCGCCTGCACCAGTATAATATCATCGGTCATTATAAGTTAATGATCATACTCTCTCTCTCTCTCTCTCTCTCTCTCTCTCTCTCTCTCTCTCTCTCTTACACACACACACACAGACACACAACCCGGCCTAGCTAGATTTATACGATAATACCGCCATGCTGCTGCTTGCAAGCTTGCGCTACTTCAAAGTAGGAAGAGGAGCTGGACGTCGACGCTGTCTTACAATGAAAAGGGAAGGCCGGAGCAGGCATTTTAAGGGCCCGGGCTGGGGGCAGCCCTTGCACGGCGCTTGCAACTACAATCAATGTACGTGATCTATTGCTGTAGCATCACAACGTGGCATTTCTCCGCGTGATTGTACTGCATTTCTCCGCGTGATTGTACGCCCACCTGACATAAAGTAATGGAAAGAAAAGCGTACTACACAGCTTGACAAAAGCATTTTCCCTAACCCAGCAAATCATGGGCACCTCATCCCGTTCTGCGGACAAAATTTGAAGCCATTCCCGTTTTGCGGACAAAATTAAGGGCACTCTTCCCGTTTTGTCGCACAGGGCCTAGTACAAAAAACTGGGCCTAGAGAAATACAACAAAATTAAGACAATTCTACCGTAAAAATCGGCATTTACTCAACATCCATACAAAATACACGCTTGGGTTGCTAAAATGATTTTTATTGAGCATTGGTCTAGGCACCAGCCTGCTTACTTACACAATGATTTTTATTGAGCATTCGTCTACGCACCAGCCTGCTTACATACACTTGACACGGAAGAGCATCTAAGCAAGTTTAAGCTACATTGTCCAATAGGGCGTTTATCTCAAAGCATTCATGGGGGACTCTCCAAACTATCTCGTCCGGGCATCTCAAATGGGATGGACGACCGAGGTGATCTGGGCCGTCAGATGCGCATTTGGTAAATTCGGGGAGAAAAGTAAATTCGGGTAGGCTTGTAAATTCGGGTCGATCCGCACCCCATGTCTTGAACCTCCGACCTCCCCACCACGATCCATGTGCACAAACCACTACGCCTTCATGCGTACGTTGAAATATAGGAGATTCGAGTATGTCATATTGTAAATCTGGGTTGATTAGTAAATTCGGGGAAAATTTGTAAATTCGGACACATTGGTAAATTCGGGGCAACCTCAGATCTGACGGTCCATGATTGACGCGCCCTTCCTTTTCCTTCTCCACCATTGATCCCATTTTACCATGCCCGTGTGATATAGTGATGAGGGGGAACTCTCTTGTAGTAATACGGAGATGTCACTTCCATGCACATAAACTGCACTGTTTTATCCCTTTGTAAAATTTGCATTCTTTTGTTTGAAAACCCCCTTATTGTACACTCACATGATACCATAAGGTAACCTGGTGAATACCTTGGGAAAGGATTAATCTTATTATTTTCTACCTATGAAAATGTTCTTTAGACACTGCACCCACTTCTTTTTCGATCAATTCACTCTACAGAATTTCATGAGGGGAGTGATCCAATCTGCTTTGCAAATAAGCTTCTTATAAGTTCCTAGTGTTTTTGGTAGTGCAAAAGTTATGTCCTTGACCAATGCCAAGCTTTCCGGTTGAGCTTCATCCCAACGAAAGGTATTGGGAATTGAACATTACTTCTGAGACACTATTGCTCAATGGCTGAAAATAGGGTTTAGTGGAACAAAATTGGGTGTCCTTGATATCATACCTTGATATCATACAAAATTGGGTGTCTTTGATATTATACCTTTGAAAAATCTTTGGAATGCAATTTTTCAAAGTCCCAAAAGAAAATATTACAATATTATATATTATTGCATACATCTTTGAAAGAAGAACCTCAAATTACAAATTTGGACAAGTTTTGACACAAACTACAAGGTCCCCACTATTTCATTGGTACCAATAAGGGGGAAAGGATTCGTCCTTTTTTCGTACGAACAAACCTTGCTTTCAATACAATAGCCTTTCATTTAGATTCAAATTATGTTGCACCACCCATTGGTCCACATCCTTCCAACAAAAGTTGTCGTTGTCCCATAAACATGCCACCTTTGAGATTCCTTCGTTATTCATATTTGTGGAAACATTTATCCAAAACCTAACATGTTCCTAGGTTGGACAGCTAAGGAGACCAGTGAAAGATGGAGCACTTGACGTATCTCAAGGTCTCCCCCGCTAATGATGATGCCACATTGTCGCCACTTTATCAATATCTCACCCACTTTATCGATCTCCAACTTTTAAAGAATTCCACCTTGAAGCAACCATTTTTCCATGCACGATAGACTCCTTCCATGGGCCTTCTTGTAAAGTAAGCTCTACTTTGTCAAGCATATCTCAAGCCATGGCTGCCCAATGCGACCCATGATGTGTAAAGGATACTTCCTGGTTTGCACAGAAGGCTTTTATGTATAGCATTAGGTGTAGGATTTCAATTCCACCTTGGTTCTCACCACCCATTTCCATTTCCCCCACTACCATGGAGTTGTGTTGTTTGTGTTGTTTCTTGATAGGAATGGTTTGATGGGTTTTAGAAATTATTTTCAATTGTGGACCAATTGCATTCGGTCATGTTTAAGATAGACGAGACAAATAATATTTTGATCGTTTAATGGGCTTTAAAAATTCTTTCCAATTGCGTTTGTCCATTTCCAAGATATAGGACACAAAGAATATTTATTCAATAATCAAGGAGTTAACCACAATCACTCAGCTACGAAAGGGGAGGAGTATGTACTCCCACCTTCTAATCTTACTATTGATCTTGTTTAGGTTCCAGCTAGATTGAGGTCAAATGTTTGCCTGTCTAATATGTCCACCCCTAGTGATGCATTGAGGTGTCTGAACATTATGCCTTTTGAAAAAATATCCCTTGTTATTTTGGCACATTTTCAATCAGTGAGATCAATCTTAATTTTTAAATGTTTTACTAAGAGCCAGATCCAGTTGCAAATATTTGGACAAAGCTAAAAGCAAGATTTGTGGTAACAAAAAGGACCCTTTTTTATTCCACCGTGACTGGGACTTAGCCACATAGCCTTTGGAATTTTTGAGGGAATCGAGTGGTTGCACAACGTTATGCTTTTTAATATTGAATCCAAATGAAGAAATTTTTAAAGTGTGACCATATGTGTAAAACAACTTTAACGTGATGGGCTCATTATTTTCTGGAGTGGAGAATGTTTCAACTCATGGGAGAGACGGGTGGGTATCATTCAAGGCCGATTTTATAAGTGTTTTTGCATTGCTCTTTAGGTTTGATAGTTTAGGGTTTAAGCGTTTTTAAATTGTAACATAATGGATTCTTTGTATGTATTGACAGTGGTCGATAATAGGACGTGACCCCACACCGTACGAGCGCGAGTACACAGGCAGTAAGGGCTTAAACGCCCTGATGGACATTCTGAGTTCTCGCGGCAGCATTGTTAGTATTAGGGTTTACTCTTTTCTATTTGTTGTATTGTTTTATAATTATATATTTATACTTACATAAAGCTGTCTTATTGTATTTTTTTTCAGAATCCGACAGATACGTATGGACGCGATGAGACGTCTTATTAGACGATGTCTGTCTAGCCGTAGCTAGATAGCATTACTTGCCTTTTGTCATAGCACATGTATCATGAGATGATGTTTATACGCCTTTTTGTAACTATTAGAAAACCATGTATATTTTTTCAATAATGACAATGGTGTTGTAACTATTACATTTGCAAAGTTTAACAATCAAGTGATTTTGCCAATTATGTGTACAATTGTCATTAATTTACTTTCATCAATTTACTTTTGTAAGTTTTGTATCTTTATTATGCAAACAATACTATGGATGATGGACTTAATGGTTATATTGTCTTGTGGGTGACTACCTTGGGTCTATATATAAGGGGTATCTAAGCTTGCACTTTCTTTCAAAGGTGAATCTGGGCTTATCTTGGATTCGTTTAGGTTTACTCAATTATTGAAACATTCAATATGGTTGATGGGGGTAGGACATTTCACAAAAAAAAAATCTCTCAGGGGTCGCAATGAGCATCGCTATATAAGGCTCTACATCGTCGCTATAAATGTCACTATAGGTGGCCTGTAAACGTTGCTATGATCGTCACTATAGGCGTCGCTATATAGCGATGGTTATAGCGACGTTCTCGTATCGATGCTGTTAGCGACGGTTTTAGCGACGCCCTGGAGTATAAAAACCCAATGTATTTCCGTTGCTAACAACGTTACAAGTGCACACAACCTCTTGTAGTGCACCCCTGGTGATGCACTGAGGTGTTTGAACACTATGTCTCTTTTAAAAAAATCCCTTGTTATTTTGGAACATTTTCAATGAGTGAGATCAATCTTAATTTTTAAATGTTTCACTAAGAGCTAGATGCAGTTGCAAATATTTGGACTTTTGGAGGGAATCCAGTGGTTGCAAAACGTTATACTTTTTAATATTGAAGCCAAATGAAGAAATTTTTAAAGTGTGACCACATGTGTAAAACAACTGTAAGGTGATGGGCTCATTATTTTTTGGAGTGGAGAATGTTTCAACTTCTGGGAGAGAGTTTCAGCTTGCAATCACTCTATGAACGGTAGATTTCTCTATTCTTGTGGTGGGTGGAACTCTAGCTCTGATAGTGCTATACCCTAGTTGTGCTAGTTCTCTTTCCTTTAAAGGAGCTGATAGTGTCGTTCCATGAGGACCCCATTACGCAAGTGTGCTCATCTGGTCCCAAACCAAATCCAAAGGGGAAGGATAGTGAGACGAAGTCCCTTTCGAGTATGAACGAGACAATGACACCTAGCATGGATGTGGAAGATAAAAGCATCCCGACGACAAGGACAAGTGCTAAGAAGATTGTGTCCATGGAACGTTCACAACAAGCATCTGCCCTTTTCGATGAAGAGGGTCCAAGCGAGTCCGCGGGGAGGCAAAGAGTTGAACATTGAATATCCCTAATTGATCACACGAGATAAGTTTATACAGAGGGGACCAAGGTGCTATATGTAGAGATACTATATATAGCTCAACACCCCTACTCAAATGAAGGTCAATCCCTTGGGGGATCAAAGGAAAAACCCATAGATCTATATACACCCACCGTTATATTAAAATATTTCAAATATACATTTACAATGTTCAAAGGAGCTACATCACTCTTGTTTTATAATATGCTCTTTCAAGGTTCTTTAACAACCCTCTCTCTCTCTCTCTCTCTCTCTCTCTCTCTCTCTCTCTCTCTCTCTCTCTCTCTCTATATATATATATATATATATATATATACACACACACACACCATTGACCTACTATAAATGGTTTCAAAGAGTAGCTTAAGCATTGTTGACCTCTCGTTTCATATGCTTGCACTCGTTTCGATAGAGTAGCTTAAGCATTGTTGGCCTCCCTAAAATGATTGGATACGCATTCTCACCGGCTTGCATCACGTAGCAATCAACCAAGCACTCAATCCCCAAGACTTTTATCTTCACCTCTTCAGCTATTCCAAGACAGCTTGCCTTTTTGTGGTTGGCCATCCTCATACGGATCGAAGCATTCACTGACATCTTAACGCCTGCTTCTTTCATGATAGCCTCGGTCATGACACACACCTGCCCAGCACCATCCACATATGCTTGCACTTCCGTCTTCTTTCCCAGCATAGCTTCAACTATTGGCACCATATCCACTGGGTGACCAACCCTCAAAGATGACACCATGCTTTGATGCTTTTCCTTCTTGGAAGGAAGCCGCATACTCACACACTTGGTCCACTGCCTCCTCAATTTAACGTTCAAAGCCACCAATTGACGAAAAGATATATTTGCCTTTTGATTTCGTATGTCTTCGACAATATCATACTCTTCAACACCTTCGCCAAGGAGGTAGCCCTATGGACCAATTTTACTTCTTCGCCGCCTCTTGCTACTTTCTGGTTTGTCTTCTACCTTAGCCTTTCCTTTCCTTGCTCTTGTTTCCCTCTCTTCTTCTATCTCTTTCTCCCTATCATGCCTAGATCTCTTATTGGCCAAAACATCCACATCTTGATGCTCAATGGTAATGATGTTAATAGCCCTACCTTCTCCATTTGCAAGCAATGGTTGCAATTGTTATTGATGATTCTCTTCTATTTTCTTCCTTGAACACGTCCATATAAGGGGCATATCCCTCCTCTCTCTCTTGGTGGTTCAGGACAATCAAGGGCGTAGTGACCCTCTTCATCACAATTGTAGAATCTACCTTGTAGCCTTCGTCCCCTGCCTCTCCAAGCTGGCCGCTACTCTCTTTGGTTCCTATTCATTATGTTAATTCTTAATTCTTGCAACTCACCAGCAAGATCATGCAAAACCCGGGCCGTAACAGGATCTGGACCTTGAACCACTCGCTCCACTCTATCATCCGTTGTCAGAGGGACCATTCGTTGTACCACAACTGGCTCAGTATGTGTAAGGCCTTGCTCCCACCTTCTCTTGATCTTCTTGCTCTTTGCCTCGGCAATTTCCATAGCTCTTTCAAATGTAGCAGGCTCCTCTTGATCGACCTTCTCCCTTACACTTGGATGATACAATCCATAAACTGACGCACTTTAAAGAAATCCCCTGGAGGTACTTGGGATGTTGCCTCTAATTGAACCCAAAGTCCTTTGAAGTGTGCAAAACCTCTTTAAAGCTAGCATGAACATCTTGCTGCAAACCTCTCAATTTTGTCGTCGCTTCCGTTGCGGTTAGTTTCTTTCCAAACCTGTCAAAAATTTCCAACTTCACCGGAAATACATGAAGCTTGGCTTCGTCATTCACAATGTGCATACCAAGGGTATGCCACTCGAAGTCCGCAATCCAGTCCTTCACATCCTCCTTCCCTGTAAACAGTGGCTGACTATACGCCATCCCTTTAAAGTCCCTTCTCCCTTGCGTGAGTAATTCCACAAAATTTGAAGTCTTGCACCTCAACCAAATCACCACTTTTCTTCAATGAAGCTCGAACTTCATAGCAAAACCGACTCACCTGGGTCCACAACCGGCAAATTTCCGCTCCCCAGCGGGATCGCCAAAGGATGATGGAGCAAAAGACGCCGTGCGCACACTCACACACCTAGACAACTCAACACAACAGAAGGTATTTACTTAAATTCCTCACCTCACTCACTACCACTCAAAACCTCACTAAAAACTCTACCCACAAGCTCAATTCAAACTCCAAACACCTCGACCTACAAGCCCTTGCCTGCACGAAGACACTACAAGGTGAGTCGAGGTGATCAACACTTGAAATCACGCTTGATTGATGACCAACATATACAAGAAAAACCATCAAAAAACCAAAAAGTCCAGCCACAAAAGGAAACTCTCAAACCATTTCAAAAGCTTCACCAAACTCCACTCTGTTGGACTCTTTGGAGTAGCGCCAACCCTAATGGCACCGATATAGGGTCACATAGTCTTGCAGAAAGCCGCACCTTCTTCCCTCAATTCCTTGCACACACACATCCATGGAAATCTCAGAACTCCCATATACTCTCCCAAGTGAAAAATTGAAGAGAGAAAGCTCTCATTCACTCCTCCACACACTCGAAAACACAACGCGAACGCAATGGGATTGCACTAGACCACCTGTAGGAACCCTGCTTACTCCCATACACATAGGGGTGCAAGTGTTGATATTTTACTTCAAAAGATCTCCCTCAGCATCAACACTCACGGCACCGTGCGTGATGTGGCAATTGAAGCCATTTCACACCTTTTTTGACCCTTTTTGGCCCAGTTTTGGCCAGTTTTGACCCCTGACCGGCATTTTTCGCAGGAAAAACCCCAAACAAACTCCAAAATTCACCAAATTTTGCACGCTTGATCCTCCATACCCAGAACACATTTCCACATCCCAAAATTCCATTTTGGACCACTTCTAGGGCGATGCACGTATCACCGCAGATCGGGCTCAGCAAATAGACAGTTACCGCATGTGTCAAACTTCTCGAGCGGGATAAGAGTACCCACAATTGTCACTTGCATTACTTACATTCTCGAAAGCTCAAACACATTATCTAGAGCCAAAATAAGCCACCTAAAACCATATCCAAGACCCCGATACCCTATACGGGCATGTACATGTGTCCGACTGCCGACACGCAAGCACGCATATTTACAATGTGCACACGTTGCACCTTTTTTAGAACTTGAAACCACTTTTCAAAGCTCCAAAATTCATGTATTTACATCTTTTTGTACATATGACCATGCATATAAACGCTACTTTCTACACGCCAAAAGCAGTCTATCATCGTGAGTCATGATTGAGGACGTGCTTGAGGTGCTCGATGACCAAATTTCTTGTGGTGTTCAGGTCAAACAGGACTCCTACATACGAGGGGACGAGCCCTAAGAGTAGGGCGTGAGAGAGAACACACACACACACTCAAGGAAATTCCAAGACTCAAGATGCTTAAAGGAAACACGTTAAGCCCCTAGCCCTATTTCCCTCATAGTGTGCCTGAATCCTATTGGATGGACTTTAGGGAGGTCCAAAGAGAATTTAGATGCTTTAGAAAAATTAATTAAGATGTCTTTCTAAAAGGGGGTAAGAAGGAAACTTTCCAAACGCTACCCATACTGCTTGATATGACCATAGCTTGTGATTGGCCAGGGTTGCCATACACCAATTAGGAGCAAGCTAGAGTCGAGAGAGAGATGTCGACGAAGGCAAGGGAGAGCCCTCCTTTTTTCACATTCGCGCGTACACAAACACACTCTCTCATGTGTTGAGCAATAAGTACATCTCCTTCTCCAAGCTTGAGAAGTAGAGATCCTACACCAACCCCACTTGGCTATGGAATGCAAATCCAACTAGGAGTCAAGACTCAATGGCATGCTCATCTTCTCTACCATCTATATTACTATGCTAAGCTAGGCTTCAAGAGTGATCTATGGTTAGAAAAGCACTCCTTTCTTGTATGCTACATCATCTTCCTCTTCCCTTCCCTCACTCCTTGCTAGCTCTCTCCACCTTTGAAGGTGTTTGAGGTCTTGGGATTGAGTCCAGGGACAAGTTAATGTTTTTGCAAGTTAGTTACAAACATAATACTGGTGCATGAAGCTTACCATCTTCATCGCACCATTAAGGTGTCAACTAGGAGCAAAGCATGTATTGTACCAAGTCTCTCTTCAAGGGAGAATCTATAATACAAAATCTGTTTGGAGGGAGGAGTGGCTCCAAGTAAATCCGGTCCTCGATTGTTGTCAATTTCTCTAAATATCTATCTCTCTCCCTCCCCCCCCCCCCCCCCCTCTCTCTCTCTCTCTCTCTCTCTCTCTCTTGGAAGTATTGTTCATGCCAAGCTAGGAAGTTATGATGTTTATTTTGAAACCTTCGATTGAGTACTCTATGTCTATTTACTAAGAATCCTCTTAAGGGAATGCTCACTATTGTTACTTATATTCCGCTTCAATCGATGCTATTAGCCATATTCCGTTACAAGAAGCATTTATAATAGCTTGCTGGGAGATCTTGGTCTTCGAAGTCAATTTGAAAATTGAATCTCTCTTCCTTTCCACTCAAAATTGATTACAAACTCTCCATCTGGACGTAGAATGGTCATAGCTATCATAAAGGTCGACATGGTTGTATCAATGAATGACAAGAGACATTGTATAAATGCACTCTTGTGTCAACTGACTATGAAAGACATATGATCATGATACTTTTGAGGCCCTTGTCCTGATTAGGTGCTCCCCTCTACTTACTATCTATGTAGTGCAACCTTCCATGCCATAGTCCATAGGTACAATAAGAGTCATCTCCTGTTTTAGGTGTCACTAAAGAGTACCTATCTAGAAAGTAGTAGAAAGAATATGGATCAAGGAAATTTCAACATGTAGCCCGAAACTTCTTCCGCCATGCATATTGTATAGATATCTCAATCAAAGAAGAATCGAGCCTATGGAGGCAAACGAAGCTTTACTTGATCTCACTTTTAATTTTCCAACTCTATTCTAAAGCGAGAAACAGGTTTGTGGGCATATGCTTTAGAGTTGGGGTCCCTCAAAACCCAGGTTCATAGGGTCAAAGCTTAGAGATGGTGGCTCTAAAAACAAAAGTCGCCAGGAAACAACTTGGGCAATATCACTGTCTTTCTTTGGGACTATGGGTTTCACTAGATCAAAGAAGGCATAGGAGGTGTGCCTAGGAAGAGGCCAGGCCATTTTAAAGACGTTTTGTGCACCTACACTCAATGCCATTAAGGCCTTGTGTTCTATAATACAAGCATTGTACGATACAAACCCCTTGACCTCCTCAAGCGCGCCCTTAGAGGCAGTTGACAAGAAGAGGGGAAGGGTTGATCTCTAGGCCTAGAATGCAACACAAGCGGACGATATTGGGAGATGGGCTAGGCCTAAACACATTTGTCCGGTGCCATGCACCAAAGGAGACCACTTTGCCTCCCTCCATGAGCAGGAGATAAGCCTATAAGCTACGGATGGACCCCCGATAATTCACCTTCTAGAATTATAAGGAGATGGATTGGGGAGGGGGGGAGGGGGGGGGGGGGTTAAGTCTTACTCAAGAGGAAGGGAGAGGGGAGAAGGAGAAGGAGAAGGAGAAGAGATGGAGATGAAATGAGAGAAACATGTCTTCTCTGTTAGGGATATCCTTAAATAAAAATGCCATTCACATATATAGAGAGAGAGATTTTGATGAATCCATCAGAGGTTAACATTGCTCGCATAATTTTTGTTACTCTCATCTGATGCCACTTCAAATTCAATTTTCGATATTACAAAACATAAACCCTTTTCACACAAATCAGATTGTCATCGAGAATAATCTGATGAGTACTTCCTTAGGAATAAAGATTATCCAACCATGGTATATTAAAATAAACTAATTGTAGATAGAGGTTTTTCTAAGACTTTTTGCCTGCAAGTGGCAAGTCCCTTTTTACAAAGAGTGAATCCCTCACGAAAGGCATGCACTAGTTTCCAAGACATGGCACTAGAACGAACTTTAGGCTGTTGTTACAAAGAGAGGCTTCCTCAAGACCTCGATCATCGCTTACATGCAATGTCAATGCTCCAACAGGTATGAGGATAGGGCTAATGAAACTTCGAATGTCGAATCAAAGTCACCTCTAAGCAATGTTCGGAAAAAATCAATTTTCCAAACATACAAAATTCGTTTCCTTATATTTTCCAAGAGGAAATTTTACAAAATTAGGTTACTTTTTGAGGATTTACAATAATTTTCTCTATTTTTGGGCGAAATTTGTCCTTTTCCCGTTGCCCTTAACAGACATTTTTGAAATTGAAAACAGAACGAAACTATATAACATGAAACTATATTCCGTTGAACTAGAGGAAGAAACAACATGTAGACGAGCAAAGCCGAGAGAGAAGTTGAGGGGAGACCAAGACGAGACGTGAGATGGACAACCCCAAAAAGTGTGTCAATTGATCAAATGAGATGAGTTTATATAGAGGGGACCAAGGTGCTTTATGTAGAGATACTATATTTAGCTCAACACCCCTACTCAAATGAAGGTCCGTACCTGTGATGAAAATCCCTTGGGGGCTCAAAGGAAAAACCCATAGATCTATATACACCCACCGTTATATTAAAATATTTCAAATGTACTTTACAATGTTCAAAGCAGCTACATCACTGTTGTTTTATAATATGCCCTTTCAAGGTTCTTTAACACTAGAATGGTAACAGGACACTTTTATGTCCTTGGACACTTTTGTGTCCTGTTAAGTGACCATTTTGCTTGAATTATTTGAAGAGTATGAAAATGAATTTCTAGGTGCTATATATCCACAAAGTTGCCTTATGAGCTGAAAAAAAGTTAGCATTTTTTTTGGAGTATCGATCTCACCATTAACCTTACTCTTGCACAACATTTTTGAACCTAAACTGTGTGAAAAAACAGGTCCTGTTTTTTTCTTTTTTTCAATTTTTAGCAACTATACAACTCTAAACTTCATGTTTGTGAGGTTTAGATCGCTAGAAGTTAGGCCTTCATAGTTCTCAACATTTTTTGATGCTTGTAGAGAGAGCTAAGTGTTAAAATTGAAAGTTATGACCAATTTACAAGAATTGCATAATCCTATTTTTTGGCCAAAATTACCACTTTTATGATTTTTTGGGGCTTTCTTGATATCCAAATTCAATTTTGATTATGTAAGTGTAATGTATAACATAAAGCTAATCTTCCTTGAGTTTTGGGGGACCTAATATGCTATATAGCATAGTATATGATGATGGTTGAGTTTTTTGATTGCTGAAGAATACGATACATTTTAGAGTAGCAAGTATAACTTTCTCAATATTGCTAGTTTCTTAGGCCAATTGTGTGTATTTTGTAGGTAGTAACCATATCTAATGATAGAGTACAAACTTGGCTAGATATTGAGTAGTTTCTATGGGTTTCTAGAGGTCATAATGCTAAACCCAGTTTTTTCATGTTTGTTGTATTTAACACTTTATCATTGCCCCCAAGGTTCCAACCGTAAGAGATCCATTATCCTTTTGACATGCTCCATGGCTCCTTTTGAATCCAAAGGCCCAAAGGGAACTAAGAAAACATGTATATAGTATCTATATTGAGCGTGACTATAGAAACTTTAATGATAGGTCCGAAGAATGGCAAAAATGCAACTTTTTTGTACCTATTTTTTTTGCCCAAAAACAAATTAGTGAGGTTAAAGCAAACCTATGTTTTGGTCACTAACCCATTGAAGTTAACGGGGCATTTTATCTTATGTCCTACAAAAATCCCCACTCTTATTTATATGCAATCAATCGTAAGAAATTGCTGTTTTGGGCAAAATGCACTGGTCCATCAACTTTGGAGACTTGTAGTGACCAAGGGATGAGAAAAATTACAAGTTTCTCATTTTTCCCATATGTAGTAGTTACTGAACTATAAGCTCATGAAAGGATTTTTCAAAAGGAGTGGATCTACTATGGTTTTGGAACTTTTTCCTAAAACCCTGAAAGGACACTTTTATGTCCTGTTAAACAACCCTATATTATTCTAGTGTTAACAACCCTATATATATATATATATATATATATATATATATATACAATTGATCTACTATAAATGCTTCGATAGAGTAACTTAAGCATTGTTGACCTCTCGTTTCATATGCTTGCACTCGTTTCGATAGAGTAGCTTAAGCATTGTTGGCCTCCCTAAAATGATTGGATACGCATTCTCACCCACTTGCATCACGTAGCAATCAACCAAGCACTCAATCCCGAAGACTTTTATCTTCACATCTTCACCTATTCCAAGACACCTTGCCTTTTTGTGGTTGGCCAACCTCATACGGATCGAAGCATTCACTGACATCTTAACGCCTATTTCTTTCATGATAGCCTCGGTCATGACACACATGGGCCTCGGTAATGATGTTAATAGCCCTATATTCTCCATTTGCAGGCAACGGTTGGAGTTGTTGTTGCGGCGGCGGTGCTTCTAGTGCCCGTTCTTGATGATTCTATTCTATTCTTCCTCGACCACATCCATATAAGGGGTATATCCCTCCTCTCTCTCTTGGTGGTTCAGGACAATCAAGGGCGTAGTGACCCTCTTCATCACAATTCACTACAAGAGGTTATTCATATTAGCGACGCTCACACAGCGATGCTAAAAAAAAAATTTCCCGGTGTCGCTATGAGCGTCGCAAATTTACAAGTAAATTTGCGACGCTCATAGCGACGACGGCTGGGCTAAAAAAAATAACAGAGAGCGCCCAAAAACTCAGATCTCAGATCTGAGGTTTTTGGCGCCCTCAAGCAAGGAGTAGGTAACGCTCTCCCTCTCTCTCTCTCTCTCTCTCTCTCTCTCTTTCTTCTCCATACACACACACACACACACACACGAGGAGAGGAAGGAGAGCCAAGTATGCTCCTTCCCTCTCCCCACTCTCATGTTCCCTTCCCCTCTTTCTCTCTCCCTCTCTCTCTCTCTCTCTCTCTCACACACACACACACACACACACAGTGTTTTTGAGAGAGAGAGAGAGAGAGAGAGAGAGAGAGAGAGAGAGAAAGAGTACAAACATAAACAAAAACGCACACACACATACATAAACAAAGAATGCACACACACATTGAGAGAGGAAAAGAGAGAGAGAGCATGCATAAACAAAAAACGCACACATTGAGAGAGGAAAAGAGAGAGAGAACATGCATAAACAAAAAACGCACACATTGAGAGAGGAAAAGAGAGAGAAAACATGCATAAACAAAAGAACGCACACATATTGAGAGAGAAAGAGAGAGAAACTAATTTAACATCGTAGGAAACTAATTAAAATTAAAAGACCTAAAGATCTAGCCGACGAGGAGTTGAACTCAAGACCTATTATTCAACAGGGAAATGGCATAACCAATCTATCATACTTGGCATAAGTGATAGAAAGGTTATACCATTTATCTCTTTTTATTGGCACACACATCCACACACGCGCACACACACACGAAGAAGAGAGTTATAACGTCGTAGGAAACTATCATAAAAGACATTAAAGATTAGGTTAGATGTAGATTTACGTTAAATTAGATTTAGGTTTATTTAAGTTAAATTAGATTAGATTTAGGTTTATTTTTAGTTAGATTTACGTTTATTTACGCTAGATTTAGATTTACGTTATATTAGATTAGATTTAGGTCTCCATAGACTGCGATGCCTGCATGAAGCGGGTGAAGAAAGCCCTCAATGGAATATAGGGTATTGCTGCCTTCACTCATGGTGGGCTCCGTCGATCCAAAAGTACTGGTGAAATTTCTTCAGAAGATAGGGAAGAAGGTGGATCTTCAGGGCGGCAAGAGTCACTACATCCCCGACAATGACCATCTAGACAACCTCTAGTCATTCAACAGCATCTTCAAAGTTAGTAACAAGAGCAAGAACGGTCCAAAGGGCCAATTGCTGTCGTCAGATGTGGATGGAGATGAGGCAGCGTCACCGCCGGAAGTTAACTCTCACATCTTTAGTGATGAGAATGCCAACTCTTGCCGAGTTATGTGAAAAATTATGTGTTAAATCAGTTTTAAGGTTCTTATAATCCCTGCTAGTTTAGTTCTTTGTTTTTAATATAACATAATTTACGTTAGATTTAGATTTATGTTATATTAGATTAGACTTAGGTTTATTTAGGTTTACCCACACACACACACACACACACACACAAGAAGAAGAGAGTTTTAACGTCGTAGGAAACTATCCCAAAAGACGTTAAAGATTAGGTTAGATGTAGACTTACGTTAAATTAGATTTAGGTTTAGTTTTAGTTAGATTTACGTTTATTTAGATTTACGCTTATTTACGTTAGATCGAGTCCACGCAAGAATTACTTACAGTTTAGGGTTTAGAGTTAGACGAACAGTGAAAAGATCTACTGTGAAAAGATGTTAAGATGCTGTGAAGTGCTACCGCTAGAGAAGAGGCAAAGGGGTTTTGTCCACTACATGCAGTATCATGTAGACGTGGGTCTGTAGATTTCTTGTACCCACAAATATAGGTATTGACCAATAAAGACGAGATTATAACCCGGTGGTTCTGATCTCCGTGCACCTCTAGACCGAGGTGTACGGGGATTGGACATGACTAGAGAATGTGAGGTAGAGAGAGAGAGAGAGAGAGAGAGAGAGAGAGAGAGAGAGATAAGACGAAGAATGCCAATAGAATATTAAATTTGTTGTCCAGGTTATAAGATTTTTATCCTCATTATGAGTAGTGACGAGGATGTGGGACCGTCCAACCGAAACACCTATCTCTCAACGAGGGTCTTATGTCCTTGTAATCAATGCAAGCATGCTGTGCGACGGACAAGACGTGTTTCTTTGCATCACGTTCGCAAATTTGGCGAGTTCGATCCATCTATTATAGATCGAGTTGTTGCCAATTATAACTCGTCGGACTCTGACGCTGGCCAACAAGCAGCAATCTTGCTACCCAATAGACGTGTTCGCAGGCGCTTTGGTAAAGTAGCATATGTGAGGCCACAAGATGTAGCCTCTGACAGCTCGGGGGATGATCATGCAGAGCACATTCCCAACGAGGCAATGTTTGAGCCCCAGATTGATGAAATGATCAAGACGATCATGGATTCAGAAAGGCTTATCTATGATGATATGAAAAGTGAAGCCGATACGCCATTGTATAATGGAGCACGTATGTCTAGATTGAAAGCACTCCTGGTTCTTCTCAACAAGCGGGCAAAGTTTGGATGGAGTGACACTAGCGTCACAGCGCTTTTCAGGTGATCTATTACAATTAGTTTACTTTAATAAAACTCTAAATGTATAATGATCTGATAGATTTTTACACGACTGTATCGTATTTTTATGTTGTGTAGATTGCTTAAAGAGCACATACTACCAGCTGACAATGTGATGCCAGATTCCCGTGAAGCAAGAAAGATTTTGCGAAACTTGGGGATGGATTACAATTCTATCCACGCTTGTCCTAATGACTGCATTCTTTTCAGAGGGGAATACATAGACATGGAGAAGTGTCCGAAATGTGATTCCGAAAGATATCGAGTAGATCTCCACGGGACAAAAATTCCACAAAAGGTTTTGCGACATTTTCCTCTGCTTCCTCACATCAAGCATTTCTTCGAATGTAAGTCCATGGCCGCCCTACATCATGGCATGAGGAGAATAAATCTTCGGATGGTGTGCTACGAATTCCTACAGATTGCGCAGCCTGGAAACATATAGATGGAACATGGTCGGATTTTGCCAGGGAAGCTCGAAATTTGCGCTTAGGCTTGGCTATGGATGGCGTAAATCCATTTGGTCAAAGATCAACATCTTACAGTGTATGGCCCGTTGTCATCCTCAACTACAACATTCCCCCGGGGTTGACTACGAAGAAGGGGCACCTATGGCTAAGCTTGATTGTGCCAGGGCGATATAATGTGAAGAATATGGATGTGTATCTTCGTCCACTATTGGAAGAGCTACAACAATTGTGGATTGGCATAGAGGTGGTGGATATGAGCCAACACACAGGACGACGGAATGCTTTGATCAGAGGCATTCTAATGTGGACCATGCATGACTATCCCGGGCTAACAGATGCTCAGGTGATCTATTGACACTCCTCACTCAGACACTGTAAATCTTGTTTTTTCCCATAGTTGATCTATTATCATGTGTATACATGCAGGGCTTCAAACAAGCGGATACAGAGCATGTGTCACATGTGGACCTAGATTGAATGCACGTAGGGCGCCCTCACTGAAGAAGCAAATCTACGAAGTTCATCAAGCGTATCTTCCAGAGAATCATGTGTTACGCGATGGGTTTTTGGAAAGAGAGCCACCAAGGATGTCTGCACAAGCATGGTTAGAGCAGAAGGAGATGTGGGATGACGGATTGCCTCCAGGGATGAAGAGACTATCTCTATGGTACGAGTTACCATACTGGCCCCGACTCATGATCAATCACTTGCTCCATCCAATGCACATATTCAAGAATGTGGGTAATCTACTATGGGACCATCTGACCGGCAAGAAAGATACTTTGGGAGCCAGAGTTGACCTTAGAAATACTTTGGTAATCTACTATTGGTAGCTACACACCTCTACCTACTCCGCCAGGACCCACCCCACTCGACACTCGTCGCTTCGGGGCCCAGACGCCGGTGGAGACACCTGACGTCCGTACCCCCATCGACACACCGCTAGAGACCCCTGCCGGGACACCCAGGTTCACGCGTCACCGGCCAGAGGGCTTGCCTTACTCCATCGACTTCAGCGGCGGCATTATCATGGATGATGATGGAAAGAAGTTGATCTCACGCATGCGTGGTCTTTGCTCTCAGTTGTTTAGACACTACATACTAAACAAATGGATTGAAGTACCAAGTGATTTAAAAGCCAGAGTCATCAACATACTTCATGATGAGTTTCCCGTTCCAACACGGGATCAGCGCTTCAATGAAGACCTGATGAAGATTCGAATGCGCCAATACTGCAAACACAAGCGTTCCGAAGTGCAAAAAGCAATCAAGCATGGGTGGAACAGGCCAGATTGGCTGGCCAAAGAAGATTGGAAGAATGCGAAGAAAGAAGCGCGCGAGAATCCCGACAAGTGGAAGCAACAAAAGAATGCAGCCAGAGCGCGAGTAAAGGCAGGGAGCTCGCACCACTTGGGGAGCGGTGGATGGGCATCATTTGAGGCCGATTTTGTAAGTGTTTTCGCATTGCTCTTTACGTTCGATAGTTTAGGGTTTATGAGTTTTTTAATTCTAACATAATGAAATCTTTGTATGTTTTGACAGTGGTCGATGACAGGACGTGATCCCACACCGTACGAGCGCGAGTACGCAGGCAGGAAGGGCTTAAACGCCCTGATAGACATTCTCAGTTCTCGCGGCGGCATGGTTAGTATTAGGGTTTACTCTTTTCTATTTTTTGTATTCTGGAATTCCTTAAGGTGCTTGAGCAGACTAAGGTGCTTGAAATGCTTGTTGTACTTAATCACTAAGGTGCTTGAGTTGCTTGTCGTGAGTCATGACTAAGGACGTGCTTGATGACCAAAGCGCTTATGGTGTTCAAGTCAAACATGACTCCTACATAGGAGGCGACGAGCCCAAAGAGTAGGGAGTGAGAGAGAACACACACACACACACACACACACACACACACACACACATACACTCAAGGCAATCCCAAGACTCAAGATGCTTAAAGGAAACATGTCAAGCCCCTAGCCCTATTTCCCTTATAGTGTGCCTGAATCCAATTGGATGGCCTTTAGGGAGGTCCAATGAGAATTTAGATGCATTAAAATATTTAATTAAACTCACCCTCCCCGTCCACCCTCACCCACACAGAGTTTTCTCTCTAAGCGCTAGATCTCTACGGGGTCAATCGGAGCACAAATGACCACGGCGACGCTCGGCGGGGTCATACGGGACAACAAATCTCCCTTCTACGCCACGGCGTGCAGGGAGTAGATCTGGTAGTGACAGATCTATTGCCTACACACCGTAAATCAGAGGAGGTTTTTTTACCCTGTCTGACCCCGACGAGCACCGCCCTGTTATTTGTGGTCTAGTTGACCCCGTACCCTCCCCCCCCGGTCGCCCCATTTCGCAAAAGAATCACTGAGACGTGCCCCTCGGTCGCCCGCGGCTGTATGTTTGAGGTTGTGTGTATGTGTTGTAGAAATGAAATTTATTGGACAATATGAATCAGAAAAAAAACAAGTACTCAAGTACTCAGTATTGATTTGGATATAACATCATGGTCGATTAGTTTTTCTACAAATTACATCTGTGGGTATGGGGCGAATGGCTGACTTGATGCCAGGGGATTTTACAATTTCCTCTCGGTTTATCAACCCTTGACCTAGGCTAAAGGCGTAGTGGGAGAGGACCGAGTGTGGGTGCTTATGTATAAAGGCATACAATGGTACCTCTCGATCCACCAAAATACATTTGTGAGCATTTAGGATGAGACAATCTTCAAAGAGTATGGCACTTAATGGTTTGCACTTTAGCAGCTCTGCCGAACCATTCTTGGAGAGCTCTCTGTGAGCAACTCCAAGAATCGATGGCCCCAGGTGTCTTAGATAGTGCCAAATCCAGCTATCCCTACCCATGGACACATTGTGCAAGCCTCCAGTCAAATTGCAAACTTATTAACATGATATGCCGTCTGCAAAGCATTTTAACTTACTTTAACACTTGTAGTAATGAATAATAGACAATCTACCAGGTTAAGATTTGTTTACCTCACTTTCTTCATCCTTCTCTTCAAGAATTTTCTTTGTAAGATCGATCATCTCTACCAATCACGATTAGTGGTTTGTGTGGATGAAATGCGCTTTTCGGTACGCTTTCGTAGAAAGAGGCACATGATTTGATTTCCACAAGTTTACTTGCTACTGTTTGCACCAACTTTTGTTCATTTATATTGGGGGGGAAAGAGAGGCTTGATGGGAGATCTTAGTCTTCAAGGTCAATTTGAAAATTGACTCTCTCTTCCTTTCCACTCAAAATTTATTACAAACTATCCTTCCGGACGTAGAATGACGATAGCTCTCATAAAGGACGACATGGTTGTATTAATGAATGACAAGAGAGATTGTATAAATGCACTCTTGTGTTGACTATGAAAGAAATACAGTCATGCTACTTTTGAGTCCCTTGGTCCTAATTAGGTGCTCCCCTCTACTTACTATCTATGTAGTGCAACCTTGCCATGCCATAGTCCATGGGTACAATATGAGCCATCTCCTATTTTAGGTGTCACTAAACAGTACCTATCTAGAAAGTAGTATCATTGTTTGCCACCTTGCCATCTAGAAAGTACTATCATTGTTTGCCACCTTGCCATGTTGTCACTATCATAGGCTTTGTGTGTGTGTGTGTGTGTGTGTGTGTGTGTGTGTGTGTGTGTGTGTGTGTGTGAGAGAGAGAGAGAGAGAGAGAGAGAGAGAGAGAGAGTTTTGCACCTACATGTGGAAAGGTTGAGTCTTACAAGGAATGGAGGGAGATAGGGTACAAAGTCCAACAAACCATGGCTTTAATGGTGCAAACTTCAATGTGCATTAGTTAATGGCTCAATATTCAAACTCCAGTGGAGTAGGCATAGAAATAATAGCATTGAGCAAATCACCTTCATTATGGGAGTCAGCAAGACCCACTTTATACCAATGTGTGATTGCAGGTAGGCAATAATAAAACCACTTTAGGATGCCCAAACTTAAGGGAAAGAATATAGATCAAGGAAATTGCAACACATACCCGAAACTTCTTCTGCCATACATATTGTATAGATATCTCAATCAAAGAAGAATCGAGCCTATGGAGGCAAACGAAGCTGTACTTGATCTCACTTTTATCTTTCCAACTCTATTCTAAAGGGAGAAACTGGTTTGTGGGCATATCCTTTGGAGTTGGGGTCCCTTAAAACCCAGGTTCATAGGGACAAAGCTTGGGGTACAGATGGTGGTTGTAAAAACAGAGCTCGCCAGGAAACAACTTGGGCAATATCACTGTCTTTCTTTGGGACTACGGGTTTCACTAGATCAAAGAAGGCATACGCGGTGTGCCTAGGAAGCGGCCATGCCATTATAAAGACGTTTTGTGCACCTACACTCAATGTTATTAAGGCCGTGAGTTCTATAATCCAAGCATTCTCCGATACAAACCCCTCGACCTTCTCAAGAGCGCCTTAGAGGAAGTTGACAAAAAAAGGGGAAGGGTTGATCTCTAGGCCTAGAATGCAACACAAGTGAACGATATTGGGAGATGCGATAGGCCTAAACACCTTTGTCTGGTGCCATGCACCAAAGGAGACCGCTTTGCCTCCCTCCATGAGCAGGAGATAAGCTTATAAGCTACGGATGGACCCCCGATAATTCCCCTTCTAGAATTTTAAGGAGATGGATTGGGGGGGGGGGGGGGATAAGTCCTACTCAAGGGGAAGGGAGAGGGGAGAAGGAGAAGGAGAAGAGATAGAGATAAAATGAGAGAAACATGTCTTCTCTGTTAGGATATCCTTAAATAAAAAATGCCATTCACATATATAGAGAGAGATTTTGATGAAACCATTAGAGGTTAACATTGCTCGCATAATTTTTGTTACTCTCATCTGATGCCACTTCAAATTCAATTTTCTATATTACAAAACATAAACCCTTTTCATACAAATGAGATTCTCATCGAGAATAATTTGATGAGTACTTCCTTAGGAATAAAGATTATCCAATCAAGGTATATTAAAATAAACTAATTGTAGATAGAGGTTTTTCTAAGACTTTTTGCCTGCAAGTGGCAAGTCCCTTTTTACAAAGAGTGAATCCCTCACGAAAGGCATGCACTAGTTTCCAAGACATGGCACTAGAATGAACTTTAGGCTGTTGTTACAAAGAGAGGCTTCCTCAAGACCTGGATCATCGCTTACATGCAAAGTCAATGCCCGAAAAGTTATGAGGATAGGGCTAATGAAACTTCGAATGCCGAATCAAAGTCACCTCTGAGCAATGTTCTAAAAAAATCATTTTTCCAAACATACAAAATTCGTTTCCTTATATTTTCCAAGAGCAAATTTTACAAAATTAGGTTACTTTTTTAAGATTTACAATAATTTTCTCTATTTTGGGGAGAAATTTGTCCTTATTCCCTTGCCCTCAATCGACATGTTTGAAATTGAAAACGGAACGATATTAAGCTGAAACGCATACTTAAAAGATAAAGGTAACGGATGCATGAACTTATAGAGTCATCTACAGGGCTAGGACATGAAAATTTGCAACAAACAAGAAAGAAAGGCATCTACAGGGCTACACTCTCGTGACATGAACAGAAGCCGTTCTTTAATCAAGAGTTGTACGACCCACAACTCGACCAAGGTCTCATTATTATATATTATTGTTGTGTGCTTGAGGGAAGCCTATAAGCTAGGCCTGGGTTTCGTTAGAGAGGTAGAAGCCCAACTGGTCTATGGCACCAGAGCTCGCACGCCCAAAGAAGCCCAAGATGCGTGGGGCGAATGAAAGTACGTCATTGGCGGTGGGGTTGCCAGGCGGGGCAATAGTGCTGCTGGTGGCGGTGTTGAAGCCCAGAGCTACGACGCCGTAGTTGTTGTTGAGACAGTAGCACTAGCTATCGCCTCATTTGCTTCAGGCTGAAATATGATATGATTCAGTCAACCAACCAACAGCAACAACAACACTGACAAATAAATGCAGTACTAGTTACTTGAATGGTCATCGAGGTGCCGACACGTCCCCCATGCATAGTCATTGTTCCATTCGCATACAAAACCTCCAGACCTCGCAGATAGTCAGGCATATAATAGAGGGTCACACGCGTTATCCCGCCGGTGCTCCATCCATCGTCGAACGCTTTGCCACCCGGGGCTCCCCACGGACCCACAACGGCGGGCTTCGACGTCGCCTGCACCAGTATAATATCATCGGTCATTATAAGTTAATGATCATACTCTCTCTCTCTCTCTCTCTCTCTCACACACACACACACACACACACAGACACACAACCCGGCCTAGCTAGATTTATACGATAATACCGCCATGCTGCTGCTTGCAAGCTTGCGCTACTTCAAAGTAGGAAGAGGAGCTGGACGTCGACGCTGTCTTACAATGAAAAGGGAAGGCCGCAGAAGGCATTTTAAGGGCCCGGGCTGGGGGCAGCCCTTGCACGGCGCTTGCAACTACAATCAATGTACGTGATCTATTGCTGTAGCATCACAACGTGGCATTTCTCCGCGTGATTGTACTGCATTTCTCCGCGTGATTGTACCCCCACCTGACATAAAGTAATGGAAAGAAAAGCGTACTACACAGCTTGACAAAAGCATTTTCCCTAACCCAACAAATCATGGGCACCTCATCCCGTTCTGCGGACAAAATTTGAAGCCATTCCCGTTTTGCGGACAAAATTAAGGGCACTCTTCCCGTTTTGTCGCACTGGGCCTAGTACAAAAAACTGGGCCTAGAGAAATACAACAAAATTAAGACAATTCTACCGTAAAAATCGGCATTTACTCAACATCCATACAAAATACACGCTTGGGTTGCTAAAATGATTTTTATTGAGCATTGGTCTAGGCACCAGCCTGCTTACTTACACAATGATTTTTATTGAGCATTGGTCTACGCACCAGCCTGCTTACATACACTTGACACGGAAGAGCATCTAAGCAAGTTTAAGCTACATTGTCCAATAGGGCGTTTATCTCAAAGCATTCATGGGGGACTCTCCAAACTATCTCGTCCGGGCATCTCAAATGGGATGGACGACCGAGGTGATCTGGGCCGTCAGATGCGCATTTGGTAAATTCGGGGAGAAAAGTAAATTCGGGTAGGCTTGTAAATTCGGGTCGATCCGCACCCCATGTCTTGAACCTCCGACCTCCCCACCACGATCCATGTGCACGAACCACTACGCCTTCATGCGTACGTTGAAATATAGGAGATTCGAGTATGTCATATTGTAAATCTGGGTTGATTAGTAAATTCGGGGAAAATTTGTAAATTCGGACACATTGGTAAATTCGGGGCAACCTCAGATCTGACGGTCCATGATTGACGCGCCCTTCCTTTTCCTTCTCCACCATTGATCCCATTTTACCATGCCCGTGTGATATAGTGATGAGGGGGAACTCTCTTGTAGTAATACGGAGATGTCACTTCCATGCACATAAACTGCACTGTTTTATCCCTTTGTAAAATTTGCATTCTTTTGTTTGAAAACCCCCTTATTGTACACTCACATGATACCATAAGGTAACCTGGTGAATACCTTGGGAAAGGATTAATCTTATTATTTTCTACCTATGAAAATGTTCTTTAGACACTGCACCCACTTCTTTTTCGATCAATTCACTCTACAGAATTTCATGAGGGGAGTGATCCAATCTGCTTTGCAAATAAGCTTCTTATAAGTTCCTAGTGTTTTTGGTAGTGCAAAAGTTATGTCCTTGACCAATGCCAAGCTTTCCGGTTGAGCTTCATCCCAACGAAAGGTATTGGGAATTGAACATTACTTCTGAGACACTATTGCTCAATGGCTGAAAATAGGGTTTAGTGGAACAAAATTGGGTGTCCTTGATATCATACCTTGATATCATACAAAATTGGGTGTCTTTGATATTATACCTTTGAAAAATCTTTGGAATGCAATTTTTCAAAGTCCCAAAAGAAAATATTACAATATTATATATTATTGCATACATCTTTGAAAGAAGAACCTCAAATTACAAATTTGGACAAGTTTTGACACAAACTACAAGGTCCCCACTATTTCATTGGTACCAATAAGGGGGAAAGGATTCGTCCTTTTTTCGTACGAACAAACCTTGCTTTCAATACAATAGCCTTTCATTTAGATTCAAATTATGTTGCACCACCCATTGGTCCACATCCTTCCAACAAAAGTTGTCGTTGTCCCATAAACATGCCACCTTTGAGATTCCTTCGTTATTCATATTTGTGGAAACATTTATCCAAAACCTGACATGTTCCTAGGTTGGATAGCTAAGGAGACCAGTGAAAGATGGAGCACTTGACGTATCTCAAGGTCTCCCCCGCTAATGATGATGCCACATTGTCGCCACTTTATCAATATCTCACCCACTTTATCGATCTCCAACTTTTAAAGAATTCCACCTTGAAGCAACCATTTTTCCATGCACGACATGAGATGATGTTTATACGCCTTTTTGTAACTATTAGAAAACCATGTATATTTTTTCAATAATGACAATGGTGTTGTAACTATTACATTTGCAAAGTTTAACAATCAAGTGATTTTGCCAATTATGTGTACAATTGTCATTAATTTACTTTCATCAATTTACTTTTGTAAGTTTTGTATCTTTATTATGCAAACAATACTATGGATGATGGACTTAATGGTTATATTGTCTTGTGGGTGACTACCTTGGGTCTATATATAAGGGGTATCTAAGCTTGCACTTTCTTTCAAAGGTGAATCTGGGCTTATCTTGGATTCGTTTAGGTTTACTCAATTATTGAAACATTCAATATGGTTGATGGGGGTAGGACATTTCACAAAAAAAAAATCTCTCAGGTGTCGCAATGAGCATCGCTATATAAGGCTCTACATCGTCGCTATAAATGTCACTATAGGTGGCCTGTAAACGTTGCTATGATCGTCACTATAGGCGTCGCTATATAGCGATGGTTATAGCGACGTTCTCGTATCGATGCTGTTAGCGACGGTTTTAGCGACGCCCTGGAGTATAAAAACCCAATGTATTTCCGTTGCTAACAACGTTACAAGTGCACACAACCTCTTGTAGTGCACCCCTGGTGATGCACTGAGGTGTTTGAACACTATGTCTCTTTTAAAAAAATCCCTTGTTATTTTGGAACATTTTCAATGAGTGAGATCAATCTTAATTTTTAAATGTTTCACTAAGAGCTAGATGCAGTTGCAAATATTTGGACTTTTGGAGGGAATCCAGTGGTTGCAAAACGTTATACTTTTTAATATTGAAGCCAAATGAAGAAATTTTTAAAGTGTGACCACATGTGTAAAACAACTGTAAGGTGATGGGCTCATTATTTTTTGGAGTGGAGAATGTTTCAACTTCTGGGAGAGAGTTTCAGCTTGCAATCACTCTATGAACGGTAGATTTCTCTATTCTTGTGGTGGGTGGAACTCTAGCTCTGATAGTGCTATACCCTAGTTGTGCTAGTTCTCTTTCCTTTAAAGGAGCTGATAGTGTCGTTCCATGAGGACCCCATTACGCAAGTGTGCTCATCTGGTCCCAAACCAAATCCAAAGGGGAAGGATAGTGAGACGAAGTCCCTTTCGAGTATGAACGAGACAATGACACCTAGCATGGATGTGGAAGATAAAAGCATCCCGACGACAAGGACAAGTGCTAAGAAGATTGTGTCCATGGAACGTTCACAACAAGCATCTGCCCTTTTCGATGAAGAGGGTCCAAGCGAGTCCGCGGGGAGGCAAAGAGTTGAACATTGAATATCCCTAATTGATCACACGAGATAAGTTTATACAGAGGGGACCAAGGTGCTATATGTAGAGATACTATATATAGCTCAACACCCCTACTCAAATGAAGGTCAATCCCTTGGGGGATCAAAGGAAAAACCCATAGATCTATATACACCCACCGTTATATTAAAATATTTCAAATATACATTTACAATGTTCAAAGGAGCTACATCACTCTTGTTTTATAATATGCTCTTTCAAGGTTCTTTAACAACCCTCTCTCTCTCTCTCTCTCTCTCTCTATATCTATATATATATATATATATATATATATATATATATATATCACACACACACACACCCATTGACCTACTATAAATGGTTTCAAAGAGTAGCTTAAGCATTGTTGACCTCTCGTTTCATATGCTTGCACTCGTTTCGATAGAGTAGCTTAAGCATTGTTGGCCTCCCTAAAATGATTGGATACGCATTCTCACCGGCTTGCATCACGTAGCAATCAACCAAGCACTCAATCCCCAAGACTTTTATCTTCACCTCTTCAGCTATTCCAAGACAGCTTGCCTTTTTGTGGTTGGCCATCCTCATACGGATCGAAGCATTCACTGACATCTTAACGCCTGCTTCTTTCATGATAGCCTCGGTCATGACACACACCTGCCCAGCACCATCCACATATGCTTGCACTTCCGTCTTCTTTCCCAGCATAGCTTCAACTATTGGCACCATATCCACTGGGTGACCAACCCTCAAAGATGACACCATGCTTTGATGCTTTTCCTTCTTGGAAGGAAGCCGCATACTCACACACTTGGTCCACTGCCTCCTCAATTTAACGTTCAAAGCCACCAATTGACGAAAAGATATATTTGCCTTTTGATTTCGTATGTCTTCGACAATATCATACTCTTCAACACCTTCGCCAAGGAGGTAGCCCTATGGACCAATTTTACTTCTTCGCCGCCTCTTGCTACTTTCTGGTTTGTCTTCTACCTTAGCCTTTCCTTTCCTTGCTCTTGTTTCCCTCTCTTCTTCTATCTCTTTCTCCCTATCATGCCTAGATCTCTTATTGGCCAAAACATCCACATCTTGATGCTCAATGGTAATGATGTTAATAGCCCTACCTTCTCCATTTGCAAGCAATGGTTGCAATTGTTATTGATGATTCTCTTCTATTTTCTTCCTTGAACACGTCCATATAAGGGGCATATCCCTCCTCTCTCTCTTGGTGGTTCAGGACAATCAAGGGCGTAGTGACCCTCTTCATCACAATTGTAGAATCTACCTTGTAGCCTTCGTCCCCTGCCTCTCCAAGCTGGCCGCTGCTCTCTTTGGTTCCTATTCATTATGTTAATTCTTAATTCTTGCAACTCACCAGCAAGATCATGCAAAACCCGGGCCGTAACAGGATCTGGACCTTGAACCACTCGCTCCACTCTATCATCCGTTGTCAGAGGGACCATTCGTTGTACCACAACTGGCTCAGTATGTGTCAGGCCTTGCTCCCACCTTCTCTTGATCTTCTTGCTCTTTGCCTCGGCAATTTCCATAGCTCTTTCAAATGTAGCAGGCTCCTCTTGATCGACCTTCTCCCTTACACTTGGATGATACAATCCATAAACTGACGCACTTTAAAGAAATCCCCTGGAGGTACTTGGGATGTTGCCTCTAATTGAACCCAAAGTCCTTTGAAGTGTGCAAAACCTCTTTAAAGCTAGCATGAACATCTTGCTGCAAACCTCTCAATTTTGTCGTCACTTCCGTTGCGGTTAGTTTCTTTCCAAACCTGTCAAAAATTTCCAACTTCACCGAAAATACATGAAGCTTGGCTTCGTCATTCACAATGTGCATACCAAGGGTATGCCACTCGAAGTCCGCAATCCAGTCCTTCACATCCTCCTTCCCTGTAAACAGTGGCTGACTATACGCCATCCCTTTAAAGTCCCTTCTCCCTTGCGTGAGTAATTCCACAAAATTTGAAGTCTTGCACCTCAACCAAATCACCACTTTTCTTCAATGAAGCTCGAACTTCATAGCAAAACCGATTCACCTGGGTCCACAACCGGCAAATTTCCGCTCCCCAGCGGGATCGCCAAAGGATGATGGAGCAAAAGACGCCGTGCGCACACTCACACACCTAGACAACTCAACACAACAGAAGGTATTTACTTAAATTCCTCACCTCACTCACTACCACTCAAAACCTCACTAAAAACTCTACCCACAAGCTCAATTCAAACTCCAAACGCCTCGACCTACAAGCCCTTGCCTGCACGAAGACACTACAAGGTGAGTCGAGGTGATCAACACTTGAAATCACGCTTGATTGATGACCAACATATACAAGAAAAACCATCAAAAAACCAAAAAGTCCAGCCACAAAAGGAAACTCTCAAACCATTTCAAAAGCTTCACCAAACTCCACTCTGTTGGACTCTTTGGAGTAGCGCCAACCCTAATGGCACCGATATAGGGTCACATAGTCTTGCAGAAAGCCGCACCTTCTTCCCTCAATTCCTTGCACACACACATCCATGGAAATCTCAGAACTCCCATATACTCTCCCAAGTGAAAAATTGAAGAGAGAAAGCTCTCATTCACTCCTCCACACACTCGAAAACACGACGCGAACGCAACGGGATTGCACTAGACCACCTGTAGAAACCCTGCTTACTCCCATACACATAGGGGTGCAAGTGTTGATATTTTACTTCAAAAGATCTCCCTCAGCATCAACACTCACGGCACCGTGCGTGATGTGGCAATTGAAGCCATTTCACACCTTTTTTGACCCTTTTTGGCCCAGTTTTGGCCAGTTTTGACCCCTGACGGGCATTTTTCGCAGGAAAAACCCCAAACAAACTCCAAAATTCACCAAATTTTGCACGCTTGATCCTCCATACCCAGAACACATTTCCACATCCCAAAATTCCATTTTGGACCACTTCTAGGGCGATGCACGTATCACCGCAGATCGGGCTCAGCAAATAGACAGTTACCGCATGTGTCAAACTTCTCGAGCGGGATAAGAGTACCCACAATTGTCACTTGCATTACTTACATTCTAGAAAGATCAAACACATTATCTAGAGCCAAAATAAGCCACCTAAAACCATATCCAAGACCCCGATACCCTATACGGGCATGTACATGTGTCCGACTGCCGACACGCAAGCACGCATATTTACATTGTGCACACGTTGCACCTTTTTTGGAACTTGAAACCACTTTGCAAAGCTCCAAAATTCATGTATTTACATCTTTTTGTACATATGACCATGCATATAAACGCTACTTTCTACACGCCAAAAGCAGTCTATCATCGTGAGTCATGATTGAGGACATGCTTGAGGTGCTCGATGACCAAATTTCTTGTGGTGTTCAGGTCAAACAGGACTCCTACATACGAGGGGACGAGCCCTAAGAGTAGGGCGTGAGAGAGAACACACACACACTCAAGGCAATTCCAAGACTCAAGATGCTTAAAGGAAACACGTTAAGCCCCTAGCCCTATTTCCCTCATAGTGTGCCTGAATCCTATTGGATGGACTTTAGGGAGGTCCAAAGAGAATTTAGATGCTTTAGAAAAATTAATTAAGATGTCTTTCTAAAAGGGGGTAAGAAGGAAACTTTCCAAACGCTACCCATACTGCTTGATATGACCATAGCTTGTGATTGGCCAGGGTTGCCATACACCAATTAGGAGCAAGCTAGAGTCGAGAGAGAGATGTCGACGAAGGCAAGGGAGAGCCCTCCTTTTTTCACATTCGCGCGTACACAAACACACTCTCTCATGTGTTGAGCAATAAGTACATCTCCTTCTCCAAGCTTGAGAAGTAGAGATCCTACACCAACCCCACTTGGCTATGGAATGCAAATCCAACTAGGAGTCAAGACTCAATGGCATGCTCATCTTCTCTACCATCTATATTACTATGCTAAGCTAGGCTTCAAGAGTGATCTATGGTTAGAAAAGCACTCCTTTCTTGTATGCTACATCATCTTCCTCTTCCCTTCCCTCACTCCTTGCTAGCTCTCTCCACCTTTGAAGGTGTTTGAGGTCTTGGGATTGAGTCCAGGGACAAGTTAATGTTTTTGCAAGTTAGTTACAAACATAATACTGGTGCATGAAGCTTACCATCTTCATCGCACCATTAAGGTGTCAACTAGGAGCAAAGCATGTATTGTACCAAGTCTCTCTTCAAGGGAGAATCTATAATACAAAATCTGTTTGGAGGGAGGAGTGGCTCCAAGTAAATCCGGTCCTCGATTGTTGTCAATTTCTCTAAATATCTATCTCTCTCCCCCCCCCCCCCCCCCCCCCCCCTCTCTCTCTCTCTCTCTCTCTCTCTCTCTCTCTTGGAAGTATTGTTCATGCCAAGCTAGGAAGTTATGATGTTTATTTTGAAACCTTCGATTGAG
>NC_140945.1:78315590-78462448 GCF_014529385.1 Adiantum capillus-veneris
GTTTCACTAGATCAAAGAAGGCATAGGAGGTGTGCCTAGGAAGTGGCCAGGCCATTTTAAAGACGTTTTGTGCACCTACATCAATGCCATTAAGGCCTTGTGTTCTATAATACAAGCATTGTCCGATACAAACCCCTTGACCTCCTCAAGCGCGCCTTAGAGGCAGTTGACAAGAAGAGGGGAAGGGTTGATCTCTAGGCCTAGAATGCAACACAAGCGGACGATATTGGGAGATGGGCTAGGCCTAAACACATTTGTCCGGTGCCATGCACCAAGGAGACCACTTTGCCTCCCTCCATGAGTAGGAGATAAGCTTATAAGCTACGGATGGACCCCCGATAATTCGCCTTCTAGAATTATAAGGAGATGGATTGGGGGGGGGGGGTTAAGTCTTACTCAAGGGGAAGGGAGAGGGGAGAAGGAGAAGGAGAAGAGATGAGAGATGAAATGAGAGAAACATGTCTTCTCTGTTAGGGGATATCCTTAAATAAAAATGCCATTCACATATATAGAGAGAGAGATTTTGATGAATCCATCAGAGGTTAACATTGCTCGCATAATTTTTGTTATCTGATCTTCATTCAATTTTCGATATTACAAAACATAAACCCTTTTCATACAAATCAGATTGTCATCGAGAATAATCTGATGAGTACTTCCTTAGGAATAAAGATTATCCAATCATGGTATATTAAAATAAACTAATTGTAGATAGAGGTTTTTTCTAAGACTTTTTGCCTGCAAGTGGCAAGTCCCTTTTTACAAAGAGTGAATCCCTCACGAAAGGCATGCACTAGTTTCCAAGACATGGCACTAGAATGAACTTTAGGCTGTTGTTACAAAGAGAGGCTTCCTCAAGACCTCGATCATCGCTTACATGCAATGTCAATGCTCCAACAGGTATGAGGATAGGGCTAATGAAACTTCGAATGTCGAATCAAAGTCACCTCTAAGCAATGTTCGGAAAAAATCAATTTTCCAAACATACAAAATTCGTTTCCTTATATTTTCCAAGAGGAAATTTTACAAAATTAGGTTACTTTTTAGGATTTACAATAATTTTCTCTATTTTTGGGCGAAATTTGTCCTTTTCCCGTTGCCCTTAACAGACATTTTTGAAATTGAAAACAGAACGAAACTATATAACATGAAACTATATTCCGTTGAACTAGAGGGAGAAACAAACATGTAGACGAGCAAAGCCGAGAGAGAAGTTGAGGGGGGAGACCAAGACGAGACGTGAGATGGACAACCCAAAAAGTGTGTCAATTGATCAAATGAGATGAGTTTATATAGAGGGGACCAAGGTGCTTTATGTAGAGATACTATATATAGCTCAACCCCCTACTCAAATGAAGGTCCGTACCTGTGATGAAAATCCCTTGGGGGCTCAAAGGAAAAACCATAGATCTATATACACCCACCGTTATATTAAAATATTTCAATGTACTTTACAATGTTCAAAGCAGCAGCTACATCACTCTTGTTTTATAATATGCCCTTTCAAGGTTCTTTAACACTAGAATGGTAACAGGACACTTTTATGTCCTTGGACACTTTTGTGTCCTGTTAAGTGACCATTTTGCTTGAATTATTTGAAGAGTATGAAAATAAATTTCTAGGTGCTATATATCCACAAAGTTGCCTTATGAGCTGAAAAAAAAGTTAGCATTTTTTTTGGAGTATCGATCTCACCATTAACCTTACTCTTGCACAACATTTTTGAACCTAAACTGTGTGAAAAAACAGGTCCTGTTTTTTTTCTTTTTTCAATTTTTAGCAAACTATACCACTCTAAACTTCATGTTTGTGAGGTTTAGATCGCTAGAGGTTAGGCCTTCATAGTTCTCAACATTTTTTGATGCTTGTAGAGAGAGCTAAGTGTTAAAATTGAAAGTTATGACCAATTTACAAGAATTGCATAATCCTATTTTTTGGCCAAAATTACCACTTTTATGATTTTTTGGGGCTTTCTTGATATCCAAATTCAATTTTGATTATGTAAGTGTAATGTATAACATAAATAATCTTCCTTGAGTTTTGGGGGACCTAATATGCTATATAGCTAGTATATGATGATGGTTGATTTTTGATTGCTGAAGAATCGATAATTTTAGAGTAGCAAGTATAACTTTCTCAATATTGCTAGTTTCTTAGGCCAATTGTGTGTATTTTGTAGGTAGTAACCAATCTAATGATAGAGTACAAACTTGGCTAGATATTGAGTAGTTTCTATGGGTTTCTAGAGGTCATAATGCTAAAACCCTTTTTTCATGTTTGTTGTATTTAACACTTTATCATGCCCCCAAGGTTCCAACCGTAAGAGATCCATTATCTTTTGACATGCTCCATGGCTCCTTTTGAATCCAAAGGCCCAAAGGGAACTAAGAAAACATTTATATTATCTATATGAGCGTGACTATAGAAACTTTAATGATAGGTCCGAAGAATGGCAAAAATGCAACTTTTTTGTACCTATTTTTTTGCCCAAAAACAAATTAGTGAGGTTAAGCAACCCTATGTTTTGGTCACTAACCCATTGAAGTTAACGGGGCATTTTATCTTATGTCCTACAAAAATCCCCACTCTTATTTATATGCAATCAATCGTAAGAAATTGCTGTTTTGGGCAAAATGCACTGGTCCATCAACTTTGGAGACTTGTAGTGACCAAGGGATGAGAAAAATTACAAGTTTCTCATTTTTCCCATATGTAGTAGTTACTGAACTATAAGCTCATGAAAGGATTTTTCAAAAGGAGTGGATCTACTATGGTTTTGGAACTTTTTCCTAAAACCCTGAAAGGACACTTTTATGTCCTGTTAAACAACCCTATATAAATTCTAGTGTTATAACCTATATATATAGATATATATATATATTATATTTATATATATATACATATATATATATATTATATATATAGCTATATATATATATATTGGCCTACTATAATGCTTCGATAGAGTAACTTAAGCATTGTTGACCTCTCGTTTCATATGCTTGCACTCGTTTCGATAGAGTAGCTTAAGCTTTGTTGGCCTTCCTAAAATGATTGGTAGCATTCTCACCCTTTTCCATCACGTAGCAATCAACCAAGCACTCAATCCCGAAGACTTTTATCTTCACATCTTCACTATTCAAGACACCTTGCCTTTTTCATGGATGGTAGCCAACCTCATACACACAAGGGGCTCGGTAATGATGTTAATAGCCCTATCTTCTCCATTTGCAGGCAACGGTTGGAGTTGTTGTTGCGGCGGCGGTGCTTCTAGTGCCCGTTCTTGATGATTCTATTCTATTCTTCCTCGACCACATCCATATAAGGGGTATATCCCTCCTCTCTCTCTTGGTGGTTCAGGACAATCAGGGGCGTAGTGACCCTCTTCATCACAATTCACTACAAGAGGTTATTCATATTAGCGACGCTCACACAGCGACGCTAAAAAAAAAATTTCCGGCGTCGCTATGAGCGTTGCAAATTTACAAGTAAATTTGCGACGCTCATAGCGACGCCGGCTGGGTTAAAAAAAATAACAGAGAGCGCCCAAAAACTCAGATCTCAGATCTGAGGTTTTTGGCGCCCTCAAGCAAGGAGTAGGTAACGCTCTCCCTCTCTCTCTCTCTCTCTCTCTCTCTCTCTCTCTCTCTTTCTTCTCCACACACACACACACACACACACACACACACGAGGAGAGGAAGGAGAGCCAAGTATGCTCCTTCCCTCTCCTCACTCTCATGTTCCCTTCCCCTCTTTCTCTCTCCCTCTCTCTCTCTCTCTCTCTCTCTCCTCTCACACACACACACACACACACACACAGTATTTTTGAGAGAGAGAGAGAGAGAGAGAGAGAGAGAGAGAAAGAGTACAAACATAAACAAAAACGCACACACACATACATAAACAAAGAATGCACACACACATTGAGAGAGGAAAAGAGAGAGAGAGCATGCATAAACAAAAAACGCACACATTGAGAGAGGAAAAGAGAGAGAGAACATGCATAAACAAAAAACGCACACATTGAGAGAGGAAAAGAGAGAGAAAACATGCATAAACAAAAAAACGCACACACATTGAGAGAGAAAGAGAGAGAAACTAATTTAACGTCGTAGGAAACTAATTAAAATTAAAAGACCTAAAGATCTAGCCGACGAGGAGTTGAACTCAAGACCTATTATTCAACAGGGAAATGGCATAACCAATCTATCATACTTGGCATGGGTGATAGAAAGGTTATACCATTTATCTCTTTTTATTGGCACACACATCCACACACGCGCACACACACAAGAAGAAGAGAGTTATAACGTCGTAGGAAACTATCATAAAAGACATTAAAGATTAGGTTAGATGTAGATTTACGTTAAATTAGATTTAGGTTTATTTAAGTTAAATTAGATTAGATTTAGGTTTATTTTTAGTTAGATTTACGTTTATTTACGCTAGATTTAGATTTACGTTATATTAGATTAGATTTAGGTCTCCATAGACTGCGATGCCTGCATGAAGCGGGAAGAAAGCCCTCAATGGAATATAGGGTATTGCTGCCTTCACTCATGGTGGGCTCCGTCGATCCAAAAGTACTGGTGAAATGTCTTCAGAAGATAGGGAAGAAGGTGGATCTTCAGGGCGGCAAGAGTCACTACATCCCCGACAATGACCATCTAGACAACCTCTAGTCATTCAACAGCAACTTCAAAGTTAGTAACAAGAGCAAGAACGGTCCAAAGGGCCAATTGCTGTCATCAGATGTGGATGGAGATGAGGCAGCGTCACCGCCGGAAGTTAACTCTCACATCTTTAGTGATGAGAATGCCAACTCTTGCCGAGTTATGTGAAAAATTATGTGTTAAATCAGTTTTAAGGTTCTTATAATTCCTGCTAGTTTAGTTCTTTGTTTTTAATATAACATAATTTACGTTAGATTTAGATTTATGTTATATTAGATTAGACTTAGGTTTATTTAGGTTTACCCACACACACACACACACACACACACACACACACACACACACACACACACAAGAAGAAGAGAGTTTTAACGTCGTAGGAAACTATCCCAAAAGACGTTAAAGATTAGGTTAGATGTAGACTTACGTTAAATTAGATTTAGGTTTAGTTTTAGTTAGATTTACGTTTATTTAGATTTACGCTTATTTACGTTAGATCGAGTCCACGCAAGAATTACTTACGGTTTAGGGTTTAGAGCTAGACGAACAGTGAAAAGATCTACTGTGAAAAGATGTTAAGATGCTGTGAAGTGCTACAGCTAGAGAAGAGGCAAAGGGGTTTTGTCCACTACATGCAGTATCATGTAGACGTGGGTCTGTAGATTTCTTGTACCCACAAATATAGGTATTGACCAATAAAGACGAGATTATAACCCGGTGGTTCTGATCTCCGTGCACCTCTAGACCGAGGTGTACGGGGATTGGAAATGACTAGAGAATGTGAGGTAGAGAGAGAGAGAGAGAGAGAGAGAGAGAGAGAGAGAGAGAGAGAGAGAGAGAGAGATAAGACAAAGAATGCCAATAGAATATTAAATTTGTTGTCCAGGTTATAAGATTTTTATCCTCATTATGAGTAGTGACGAGGATGTGGGACCGTCCAACCGAAACACCTATCTCTCAACGAGGGTCTTATGTCCTTGTAATCAATGCAAGCATGCTGTGCGACGGACAAGACGTGTTTCTTTGCAGCACGTTCGCGAATTTGGCGAGTTCGATCCATCTATTATAGATCGAGTTGTTGCCAATTATAACTCGTCGGACTCTGACGCTGGCCAACAAGCAGCAATCTTGCTACCCAATAGACGTGTTCGCAGGCGCTTTGGTAAAGTAGCATATGTGAGGCCACAAGATGTAGCCTCTGACAGCTCGGGGGATGATCATGCAGAGCACATTCCCAACGAGGCAATGTTTGAGCCCCAGATTGATGAAATGATCGAGACGATCATGGATTCAGAAAGGCTTATCTATGATGATATGAAAAGTGAAGCCGATACGCCATTGTATAATGGAGCACGTATGTCTAGATTGAAAGCACTCCTGGTTCTTCTCAACAAGCGGGCAAAGTTTGGATGGAGTGACACTAGCGTCACAGCGCTTTTCAGGTGATCTATTACAATTAGTTTACTTTAATAAAACTCTAAATGTATAATGATCTGATAGATTTTTACACGACTGTATCGTATTTTTATGTTGTGTAGATTGCTTAAAGAGCACATACTACCAGCTGACAATGTGATGCCAGATTCCCGTGAAGCAAGAAAGATTTTGCGAAACTTGGGGATGGATTACAATTCTATCCACGCTTGTCCTAATGACTGCATTCTTTTCAGAGGGGAATACATAGACATGGAGAAGTGTCCGAAATGTGATTCCGAAAGATATCGAGTAGATCTCCACGGGACAAAAATTCCACAAAAGGTTTTGCGACATTTTCCTCTGCTTCCTCGCATCAAGCATTTCTTCGAATGTAAGTCCATGGCCGCCCTACATCATGGCATGAGGAGAATAAATCTTCGGATGGTGTGCTACGAATTCCTGCAGATTGCGCAGCCTGGAAACATATAGATGGAACATGGTCGGATTTTGCCAGGGAAGCTCGAAATTTGCGCTTAGGCTTGGCTATGGATGGCGTAAATCCATTTGGTCAAAGATCAACATCTTACAGTGTATGGCCCGTTGTCATCGTCAACTACAACATTCCCCCGTGGTTGACTACGAAGAAGGGGCACCTATGGCTAAGCTTGATTGTGCCAGGGCGATATAAAGTGAAGAATATGGATGTGTATCTTCGTCCACTATTGGAAGAGCTACAACAATTGTGGATTGGCATAGAGGTGGTGGATATGAGCCAACACACAGGACGACGGAATGCTTTGATCAGAGGCATTCTAATGTGGACCATGCATGACTATCCCGGGCTAACAGATGCTCAGGTGATCTATTGACACTCCTCACTCAGACACTGTAAATCTTGTTTTTTCCCATAGTTGATCTATTATCATGTGTATACATGCAGGGCTTCAAACAAGCGGATACAGAGCATGTGTCACATGTGGACCTAGACTGAATGCACGTAGGGCGCCCTCACTGAAGAAGCAAATCTACGAAGTTCATCAAGCGTATCTTCCAGAGAATCATGTGTTACGCGATGGTTTTTGGGAAGAGAGCCACCAAGGATGTCTGCACAAGCATGGTTAGAGCAGAAGGAGATGTGGGATGACGGATTGCCTCCAGGGATGAAGAGACTATCTCTATGGTACGAGTTACCATACTGGCCCCGACTCATGATCAATCACTTGCTCGATCCAATGCACATATTCAAGAATGTGGGTAATCTACTATGGGACCATCTGACCGGCAAGAAAGATACTTTGGGAGCCAGAGTTGACCTTAGAAATACTTTGGTAATCTACTATTGGTAGCTACACACCTCTACCTACTCCGCCAGGACCCACCCCACTCGACACTCGTCGCTTCGGGGCCCAGACGCTGGTGGAGACACCTGACGTCCGTACCCCCATCGACACACCGCTAGAGACCCCTGCCGGGACACCCAGGTTCACGCGTCACCGGCCAGAGGGCTTGCCTTACTCCATCGACTTCAGCGGCGGCATCATCATGGATGATGATGGAAAGAAGTTGATCTCGCGCATGCGTGGTCTTTGCTCTCAGCTGTTTAAACACTACATACTAAACAAATGGAGTGAAGTACCAAGTGATTTAAAAGCCAGAGTCATCAACATACTTCATGATGAGTTTCCCGTTCCAACACGGGATCAGCGCTTCAATGAAGACCTGATGAAGATTCGAATACGCCAATACTGCAAACACAAGCGTTCCGAAGTGCAAAAAGCAATCAAGCATGGGTGGAACAGGCCAGATTGGCTGGCCAAAGAAGATTGGAAGAATGCGAAGAAAGAAGTGCGCGAGAATCCCGACAAGTGGAAGCAACAAAAGAATGCAGCCAGAGCGCGAGTAAAGGCAGGGAGCTCGCACCACTTGGGGAGCGGTGGATGGGCATCATTTGAAGCCGATTTTGTAAGTGTTTTCGCATTGCTCTTTACGTTCGATAGTTTAGGGTTTATGAGTTTTTTAATTCTAACATAATGAAATATTTGTATGTTTTGACAGTGGTCGATGACAGGACGTGATCCCACACCGTACGAGCGCGAGTACGCAGGCAGGAAGGGCTTAAACGCCCTATTGGACATTCTCAGTTCTCGCGGCGGCATGGTTAGTATTAGGGTTTACTCTTTTCTATTTTTTGTATTGTTTTATAAATGTCGTTATATGTTTATACTTACTGAAAGCTGTCTTATTGTCTTTTTTTGCAGAATCCGACAGATACGCCGCTTGGACGCGATGAGACGTCTGATTAGACGACGTTAGTTTAGCCGTAGCTAGATAGCATTAGTTTAGGGTTTCTCATAGCTTATGTATCATGAGACGGATTTCATACGTCTTTTTGAACCATGTATATTATTACATTTGTCACCGCAGTTCATTTTGCCAATCAATTCTTTATGCCTATGATGTTGTACAATTGTCATTATTACATTTGCCAATCAATTCATTTTGCCTATGATGTGTACAATTGTCAATTTTACGCTTGTCAATTTTGCAAACAATGCGTCTTGTGGGTGACTATTTTGGGTCTATTATCTACCCTTGCACTTTTTTTAAAAAGTGAATCAAGTACAATATGGTTGATGGGTGGCAGGGCATTCAATGCCCTGTCATCAAAAAAAAATTCTCTCGGGCCTCGCTATAACCGTCACTATTTATGGCTCTGGAGCGTCGCTATAGACTTCTGTGAGAGCGTCGCTATGAGCGTCGCTATGAGCGTCTCTATATAGCGACGCTATTAGCTACGGTTTTAGCGACGTCGGGGGTTATAAAAACCCAGTGTATTTCCGTCGCTAACAGCGTCACAACAGCACACAACCTCTTGTAGTGATTGTAGCATCTACCTTGTAGCCTTCGTCCCCTGCCAGGCTCCCAGCTGGCCGCTCCTCTCTTTGGTTCCTTTGGTTCCTTCGTCTATGCCCACTTGGGAATAGACTACAATTTGATCCACGCTTGTCCTAACGACTGCATTCTTTTCAGAGGGGAATACATAGACATAGAGAAGTGTCCGAAATGTGATCCCGAGAGATATCGAGTAGATCTCCACGGAACAAAAATTCCACAAAACGTTTTGCGATATTTTCCTATGCTTCCTTGTATCAAGTATTTCTTTAAATGTAAGTCCATGGCCTCCCCACCATCAATATGGTGAGGCTTGGCAGCCGGCCAGCATCTAGCCGCGAAGAGACATTGACGAATGACTAAGGCTTTACCTTCTCTACCTCATAGGCGAGGAGGACTACGGTTTGATGACAGAGGTAATGTCATAAAATCTAATATCTATCTATCCCAAATTATTTTCTATTATTGAATTGATCATTTTAGTGGAAAAATGAATGGGAACAAGAGTTAGAATATAGATATGCCCTTTTAGACCTATCTCAACACGTGACCAAAGGGAGAGAAGGCTACATCTCATTGAGGGTCCAAAAAGGAGATGGTCTACCAAAGAGCAATGAACATATAATGGAGTTTAGAAGAACTTAGGGTTAGCGTCAATAAAGACCTGAAAAGGTTAGTCTTAAGAGTCCTTAGATCTACTATCGTTTGATACTTTAGAGCTTAGGCAAGCTAGGTCCATTCTGGAGTTCCTTGTGGTGCTTGAGCAGACTAAGGTGCTTGAAATGCTTGTTGTACTTAATCACTAAGGTGCTTGAGTTGCTTGTCGTGAGTCATGACTAAGGACGTGCTTGATGACCAAAGCGCTTATGGTGTTCAAGTCAAACATGACTCCTACATAGGAGGTGACGAGCCCAAAGAGTAGGGAGTGAGAGAGAACACACACACACACACACACACACACACACATACACTCAAGGCAATCCCAAGACTCAAGATGCTTAAAGGAAACATGTCAAGCCCCTAGCCCTATTTCCCTTATAGTGTGCCTGAATCCAATTGGATGGCCTTTAGGGTGGTCCAATGAGAATTTAGATGCATTAAAATATTTAATTAAACTCACCCTCCCCGTCCACCCTCACCCACACAGAGTTTTCTCTCTAAGCGCTAGATCTCTATGGGGTCAATCGGAGCACAAATGACCACGGCGACGCTCGGCGGGGTCATACGGGACAACAAATCTCCCTTCTACGCCACGGCGTGCAGGGAGTAGATTTTGTAGTGACAGATCTATTGCCTACACACCGTAAATCAGAGGAGCTTTTTTTACATTGTCTGACCCCGACGAGCACCGCCCTGTTATTTGTGGTCTAGTTGACCCCGTACCCTCCCCCCCCGGTCGCCCCATTTCGCAAAAGAATCACTGAGACGTGCCCCTCGGTCGCCCGGCGGCTGTATGTTTGAGGTTGTGTGTATGTGTTGTAGAAATGAAATTTATTGGACAATATGAATCAGAAAAAAAACAAGTACTCAAGTACTCAGTAGGATATTACATCATGGTCGATTAGTTTTTCTACAAATTACATCTGTGGGTATGGGGCGAATGGCTGACTTGATGCCAGGGGATTTTACAATTTCCTCTCGGTTTATCAACCCTTGACCTAGGCTAAAGGCGTAGTGGGAGAGGACCGAGTGTGGGTGCTTATGTATAAAGGCATACAATGGTACCTCTCGATCCACCAAAATACATTTGTGAGCATTTAGGATGAGACAATCTTCAAAGAGTATGGCACTTAATGGTTTGCACTTTAGCAGCTCTGCCGAACCATTCTTGGAGAGCTCTCTGTGAGCAACTCCAAGAATCGATGGCCCCAGGTGTCTTAGGTAGTGCCAAATCCAGCTATCCCTACCCATGGACACATTGCGCAAGCCTCCAGTCAAATTACAAACTTATTAACATGATATGCCATCTGCAAAGCATTTTAACTTACTTTAACACTTGTAGTAATGAATAATAGACAATCTACCAGGTTAAGATTTGTTTACCTCACTTTCTTCATCCTTCTCTTCAAGAATTTTCTTTGTAAGATCGATCATCTCTACCAATCACGATTAGTGGTTTGTGTGGATGAAATGCGCTTTTCGGTACGCTTTCGTAGAAAGAGGCACATGATTTGATTTCCACAAGTTTACTTGCTACTGTTTGCACCAACTTCTGTTCATTTATATTGGGGGGGAAAGAGAGGCTTGATGGGAGATCTTAGTCTTCAAGGTCAATTTGAAAATTGACTCTCTCTTCCTTTCCACTCAAAATTTATTACAAACTATCCTTCCGGACGTAGAATGACGATAGCTCTCATAAAGGACGACATGGTTGTATTAATGAATGACAAGAGAGATTGTATAAATGCACTCTTGTGTTGACTATGAAATAAATACAGTCATGCTACCTTTGAGTCCCTTGGTCCTAATTAGGTGCTCCCCTCTACTTACTATCTATGTAGTGCAACCTTGCCATGCCATAGTCCATGGGTACAATATGAGCCATCTCCTATTTTAGGTGTCACTAAAGAGTACCTATCTAGAAAGTAGTATCATTGTTTGTCACCTTGCCATCTAGAAAGTACTATCATTGTTTGCCACCTTGCCATGTTGTCACTATCATAGGCTTTTTGTGTGTGTGTGTGTGTGTGTGTGTGTGTGTGTGTGTGTGTGTGTGTGTGAGAGAGAGAGAGAGAGAGAGAGAGAGAGACTTTTGCACCTACATGTGGAAAGGTTGAGTCTTACAAGGAATGGAGGGAGATAGGGTACAAAGTCCAACAAACCATGGCTTTAATGGTGCAAACTTCAATGTGCATTAGTTAATGGCTCAATATTCAAACTCCAGTGGAGTAGGCATAGAAATAATAGCATTGAGAAAATCACCTTCATTATGGGAGTCAGCAAGACCCACTTTATACCAATGTGTGATTGCAGGTAGGCAATAATAAAACCACTTTAGGATGCCCAAACTTAAGGGAAAGAATATAGATCAAGGAAATTGCAACACATAGCCCGAAACATCTTCTGCCATACATATTGTATAGATATCTCAATCAAAGAAGAATCGAGCCTATGGAGGCAAACGAAGGTGTACTTGATCTCACTTTTATCTTTCCAACTCTATTCTAAAGGGAGAAACTGGTTTGTGGGCATATCCTTTGGAGTTGGGGTCCCTTAAAACCCAGGTTCATAGGGACAAAGCTTGGGGTACAGATGGTGGTTGTAAAAACAGAGCTCGCCAGGAAACAACTTGGGCAATATCACTGTCTTTCTTTGGGACTACGGGTTTCACTAGATCAAAGAAGGCATACGCGGTGTGCCTAGGAAGCGGCCATGCCATTTTAAAGATGTTTTGTGCACCTACACTCAATGTTATTAAGGCCGTGAGTTCTATAATCCAAGCATTCTCTGATACAAACCCCTCGACCTTCTCAAGAGCGCCTTAGAGGAAGTTGACAAAAAGAGGGGAAGGGTTGATCTCTAGGCCTAGAATGCAACACAAGTGAACGATATTGGGAGATGGATAGGCCTAAACACCTTTGTCTGGTGCCATGCACCAAAGGAGACTGCTTTGCCTCCCTCCATGAGCAGGAGATAAGCTTATAAGCTACGGATGGACCCCCGATAATTCCCCTTCTAGAATTTTAAGGAGATGGATTGGGGGGGGGGGGAGGGGGATAAGTCCTACTCAAGGGGAAGGGAGAGGGGAGAAGGAGAAGGAGAAGAGATAGAGATAAAATGAGAGAAACATGTCTTCTCTGTTAGGATATCCTTAAATAAAAAATGCCATTCACATATATAGAGAGAGAGATTTTGATGAAACCATTAGAGGTTAACATTGCTCGCATAATTTTTGTTACTCTCATCTGATGCCACTTCAAATTCAATTTTCTATATTACAAAACATAAACCCTTTTCATACAAATGAGATTCTCATCGAGAATAATCTGATGAGTACTTCCTTAGGAATAAAGATTATCCAATCAAGGTATATTAAAATAAACTAATTGTAGATAGAGGTTTTTCTAAGACTTTTTGCCTGCAAGTGGCAAGTCCCTTTTTACAAAGAGTGAATCCCTCACGAAAGGCATGCACTAGTTTCCAAGACATGGCACTAGAACGAACTTTAGGCTGTTGTTACAAAGAGAGGCTTCCTCAAGACCTGGATCATCGCTTACATGCAAAGTCAATGCCCGAACAGGTATGAGGATAAGGCTAATGAAACTTCGAATGCCGAATCAAAGTCACCTCTGAGCAATGTTCTGAAAAAATCATTTTTCCAAACATACAAAATTCGTTTCCTTATATTTTCCCAGAGCAAATTTTACAAAATTAGGTTACTTTTTTAAGATTTACAATAATTTTCTCTATTTTGGGGAGAAATTTGTCCTTATTCCCTTGCCCTCAATCGACATTTTTGAAATTGAAAAGGGAACGATATTAAGCTGAAACGCATACTTAAAAGATAAAGGTAACGGATGCATGAACTTATAGAGTCATCTACAGGGCTAGGACATGAAAATTTGCAACAAACAAGAAAGAAAGGCATCTACAGGGCTACACTCTCGTGACATGAACAGAAGCCGTTCTTTAATCAAGAGTTGTACCCACAACTCGACCAAGGTCTCATTATTATATATTATTGTTGTGTGCTTGAGGGAAGCCTATAAGCTAGGCCTGGGTTTCGTTAGAGAGGTAGAAGCCCAACTGGTCTATGGCACCAGAGCTCGCACGCCCAAAGAAGCCCAAGATGCGTGGGGCGAATGAAAGTACGTCATTGGCGGTGGGGTTGCCAGGCGGGGCAATAGTGCTGCTGGTGGCGGTGTTGAAGCCCAGAGCTACGACGCCGTAGTTGTTGTTGAAGTGGGCATTCTTGCCGATTGAGACAGTAGCACTAGCTATCGCCTCATTCGCTCCAGGCTGAAATATGATATGATTCAGTCAACCAACCAACAGCAACAACAACACTGACAAATAAATGCAGTACTAGTTACTTGAATGGTCATCGAGGTGCCGACACGTCCCCCGTGCATAGTCGTTGTTCCATTCGCATACACCACCTCCAGACCTCGCAGATAGTCAGGCATATAATAGAGGGTCACACGCGTTATCCCGCCGGTGCTCCATCCATCGTCGAACGCTTTGCCACCCGGGGCTCCCCACGGACCCACAACGGCGGGCTTCGACGTCGCCTGCACCAGTATAATATCATCGGTCATTATAAGTTGATGATCATACTCTCTCTCTCTCTCTCTCTCTCTCTCTCTCTCTCTCTCTCTCTCTCTCTTACACACACACACACACACACACAGACACACAACCCGGCCTAGCTAGATTTATACGATAATACCGCCATGCTGCTGCTTGCAAGCTTGCGCTACTTCAAAGTAGGAAGAGGAGCTGGACGTCGACGCTGTCTTACAATGAAAAGGGAAGGCCGCAGCAGGCATTTTAAGGGCCCGGGCTGGGGGCAGCCCTTGCACGCCGCTTGCAACTACAATCAATGTACGTGATCTATTGCTGTAGCATCACAACGTGGCATTTCTCCGCGTGATTGTACTGCAGTACCCCCACCTGACATAAAGTAATGGAAAGAAAAGCGTACTAGACAGCTTGACAAAAGCATTTTCCCTAACCCAACAAATCAAGGGCACCTCATCCCGTTCTGCGGACAAAATTTGAAGCCATTCCCGTTTTGCGGACAAAATTAAGGGCACTCTTCCAGTTTTGTCGCACTGGGCCTAGTACAAAAAACTGGGCCTACAGAAATACAACAAAATTTAGACAATTCTACCGTAAAAATCGGCATTTACTCAACATCCATACAAAATACACGCTTGGGTTGCTAAAATGATATTTATTGAGCATTGGTCTGGGCACCAGCCTGCTAACGTACACAATGATTTTTATTGAGCATTAGTCTACGCACCAGCCTGCTTACATACACTTGACACGGAAGATCATCTAAGCAAGTTTTAGCTACATTGTCCAATAGGGCATTTATCTCAAAGCATTCATGGGGGACTCTCCACACTATCTCGCCCAGGCATCTCAAATGGGATCGACGATCGAGGTGATCTGGGCCGTCAGATGCGCATTTGGTAAATTCGGGGAGAAAAGTAAATTCGGATCGATCCGCATCCCATGTCTTGAACCTTCGACCTCCCCACCACGAGTCATGTGCATGAACCACTACACCCTCATGCCTACGTTGAAATATAGGAGATTCGAGTACGTCATATTGTAAATCTAGGCCGATTAGTGAATTCGGGGCAAAATTGTAAATTTGGACAAACTGGTAAATTCGGGGCAACCTCAGATCTGATGGTCCATGATTGACGCACCCCGCCTTTTCCTCCTCCACCATTGATCCCATTTGACCATGCCCGTGTGATATAGTGATGAGGGGGAACTCTCTTGTAGTAATACGGAGATGTCACTTGCATGCACATAAATTGCCTTGTTTTATCCCTTTGTAAAATTTGCATTCTTTTCTTTCAAAACCCCCTTATTGTACACTCACATGATACCATAAGGTAACTTAGTGAATACCTTGGAAAAGGATTAATCTTATTATTTTCTACCCTATTGAATTTCATGAGGGGAGTGATCCAATCTGCTTTGCAAATAAGCTTCTTATAAGTTCCTAGTGTTTTTGGTAGTGCAAAAGTTATGTCCTTGACCAAAGCCAAGCTTTCCGGTTGAGCTTCATCCCAATGAAAGGTATTGGGAATTGAACATTACTTCTGAGACTCTATTGCTCAATGGCTGAAAATAGGGTTTAGTGGAACAAAATTGAGTGTCGTTGATATCATACCTTTGAAAAATATTTGGAATGCAATTTGTCAAAGTCCCAAAAGAAAATATTACAATACTATATATTATTGCATACATCTTTGAAAGAAGAACCTCAAATTACAAATTTGGACAAGTTTTGACACAAACTACAAGGTCCCCACTATTTCATTGGTACCAATAAGGGGGAAAGGATTCGTCCTTTTTTCGTACAAACAAACCCTGCTTTCAATACAATAGCCTTTCATTTAGATTCAAATTATGTTGCACCACCCATTGGTCCACATCCTTCCAACAAAAGTTGTCGTTGTCCCATGAACATGACACATTTGATATTCCTTCGTTATTCATATTTATGGAAACATTTATCCAAAACCTAACATGTTCCTAGGTTGGACAGCTAAGGAGACCAGTGAAAGATGGAGCACGTGACGTATCTGAAGGTCTCCCCCTCTTATGATGATGCCACTTTGTCGCCACTTTATCGATCTCCAACTTTTAAAGAATTCCACCTTGAAGCAACCATTTTTCTATGCACGATAGACTCCTTCCATGGGCCTTCTTGTAAAGTAATCTCTACTTTGTCAAGCATATCCGAAGCCATGGATGCCCAATCCGGCCCATGATGTGTAAAGGATACTTCCTGGTTTGCACAGAAGGCTTTTATGTATAGCATTAGGTGTAGGATTCCAATGCCACCTCGGTTCTCACCACCCATTTCCATTTCCCCCACTACCATGGAGTTGTGCTGTTTGTGTTGTTTCTTGATAGGACTGGTTTCATGGGTTTTAGAAATTATTTTATGTATAGCATTAGGTGTAGGATTCCAATGCCACCTTGGTTCTCAACACCCATTTCCATTTCCCCCAATACCATGGAGTTGTGTTGTTTGTGTTGTTTCTTGATAGGAATGGTTTGATGGGTTTTATAAATTATTTTCAATAGTGGACCAATTGCATTCGGTCATGTTTAAGATAGACGAGACAAATAATATTTTGATCGTTTAATGGGCTTTAAAAATGCTTTCCAATTGTGTTTGTCCATTTTCAAGATAGAGGACACGAAGAATATTTATTCAATAATCAAGGAGTCAACCACAATCACTCAGCTAGGAAAGGGGAGGAGTATGTACTTCCACCTTCTAATCTTACTATTGATCTTGTTTAGGTTCCAGCTAGATTGAGGTCAAATGTTGTATGTCTAATATGTCCACCCCTAGTGATGCATTGAGGTGTCTGAACACTATGCCTTTTAAAAAAATATCCCTTGTTATTTTGACACATATATTTTCAATGAGAGAGATCAATCTTAATTTTTTAATGTTTCACTAAGAGCCAGATGCAGTTGCAAATATTTGGACAAGGCTAAAAGCAAGATTTGTGGTAACAAAAAGGACCCTTTTTTATTCCACCCTGACTGGGACTTAGCCACATAGCCTTTGGAATTTTGGAGGGAATCCAGTGGTTGCACAACGTTATACTTTTTAAAATTGAAGCCGAATGAAGAAATTTTTAAAGTGTGACCATATGTGTCAAACAATTGTAACATGATGGGCTCATTATTTTCTGGAGTGGAGAATGTCACTACAAGAGGTTGTGTGCTCTTGTGACGTTGTTAGCGACGGAAATACACTGGGTTTTTATAACCCTCGGCGTCGCTAAAACCGTCGCTAATAGCGTCACTACGAGAGCGTCGCTATATGCGATGCTATAGGCGTCTCTATATGCGTCGCTTTAACCGTCGCTATAAAGAGACGCTCATAGCGACAGTCATAGTGACGTTTTCACAGAAGTCTATAGCGACGCTCATAGCGACGCTCCAGAGCCATAAATAGCGACGGTTATAGCGACGCCTGAGAGATTTTTTTTTTTTGGTGACAGGGCATTGAATGCCCTGCCACCCATCAACCATATTGTACTTGATTCACTTTTTAAAAAAAGTGCAAGGGTAGATAATAGACCCAAAATAGTCACCCACAAGACGCATTGTTTGCAAAATTGACAAGCGTAAAATTGACAATTGTACACATCATAGGCAAAATGAATTGATTGACAAATGTAATAATGACAATTGTACAACATCATAGGCATAAAGAATTGATTGGCAAAATGAACTGCGGTGACAAATGTAATAATACACATGGTTCAAAAAGAAGTATAAAATCCGTCTCATGATACATAAGCTATGAGAAACCCTAAACTAATGCTATCTAGCTACGGCTAAACTGACATCGTCTAGTCAGACGTCTCATCGCATCCAAGCGGCGTATCTGTCGGATTCTGCAAAAAAAGACAATAAGACAGCTTTCGGTAAGTATAAACATATAACGACATTTATAAAACAATACAAAAAATAGAAAAGAGTAAACCCTAATACTAACCATGCCGCCGCGAGAACTGAGAATGTCCATCAGGGTGTTTAAGCCCTTCCTGCTTGCGTACTCGCGCTCGTACAGTGTGGGATCGCGTCCTGTCATCGACCATTGTCAAAACATACAAAGAATTCATTATGTTAGAATTAAAAAACTCATAAACCCTAAACTATCGAACGTAAAGAGCAATGCGAAAACACTTACAAAATCGGCCTCAAATGATGCCCATCCACCGCTCCCCAAGTGGTGCGAGCTCCCTGCCTCTACTCGCGCTCTGGATGCATCCTTTTGTTGCTTCCACTTGTCGGGATTCTCGCGCGCTGATTTCTTCGCATTCTTCCAATCTTCTTTGGCCAGCCAATCTGGCCTGTTCCACCCATGCTTGATTGCTTTTTGCACTTCGGAACGCTTGTGTTTGCAGTATTCGCGCATTCAAATTTTCATCAGGTCTTCATTGAAGCGTTGATCCCGTGTTGGAACGGGAAACTCATCATGAAGTATGCTGATGACTCTGTTTTTTAAATCACTTGGTACTTCACTCCATTTGTTTAGTATGTAGTGTCTAAACAGCTGAGAGCAAATACCACGCATGCGCGAGATCACCTTCTTGCCGTCCTCATCCATGATGATGCCGCCGCTGAAGTCGACGGAGTAAGGCAATCCCTCTGGCCGGTGACGCGTGAACTTGGGTGTCCCGGCAGGGGTCTCTAGCGGCGTGTCGATGGGGGTACGGACGTCAGGTGTCTCCACCGGCGTCTGGGCCCCGAAGCGAGGAGTGTCGAGTGGGGTGGCTCCTGGCGGAGTAGGTAGAGGTGTGTAGCTGCTAGGAACAGTCAGCCGTGCAAAACCTGGCGTAGATGGTGATGCTGTGGCAGGTGTGGGGGCGGGCAAAGAAGGGGAGGGTAAAGAGCCTCGTCGAACACGAGGCGGTGTGGAGGCATCGGTGGCGGAATCCCCACAACAACTGCCACCGCCACCACTAGAGCGCCGGTGTCTAGACGAGTGTGAAGCTCGTCTCGTCGACGTCGAAGCTTCGGAGCGCGCCGAATGCTCCGAAATAGAGGGAGATGCGGATGGAGTAGGAACGCGCGATGATGCGCCAGAGCGATGACGCTCCACGTACCACTGTCTCTGTGCGGTGACAAAGAAGAAAGAAACTCCTCATCATCCATACCTGCATTAAACACACAATTATTTAAACTTAATATTGAATGAATAGAGTAGACAATGACGAAAGACCATTAAATACAATGACATAATGACGCATATAAATACAATGACGCAATGAATTGAGTGATAGAAGAGGCAAGTCGAAAACTCAGAATTTTCAATCAAAAGATGTGAGCGCGAGTAGAAAAGAGCGTTATACACCATGGAAGGTACTTAGAGAGCCAGAGCTTTTACAACACGGAGCAAAATTGTTCAAATACAATATTTGTGGCTTTAAGAGATCTCTCTCTCATCCTCGCATAACTCAGCATAACTTCCTATATCTATATAGAGCTCTCCGTTTAAACACATATCCTCTGTTTCATTTTGTAGCTCCTCTGCATGCACCCCATATAGAGTAGTAGCATCTTGATGCTCGTCTGGCACAACCCAGCGGCTTCTAATTGAGCATCTTCTCTGATCTCCTCCATTGATGCCGTTGTGATTGGCACATGGTAGCCTTCATACGTCCTTGCACTATGAGGGGCTACCTCTATGACGTACCACCAGTTTGATGTAGACTTTGTAGGATGAAATATTACCTGCCAGAGCCACATAACTTACATGAGAGCTTTCAAGCACATAACTTGTAAAAGGGGGATGTTAACTATTTACATACTTACTTGTTCACAATGCTCGGGTAGTACGAAAGTGTCTCTTAGGTCAGTCCATTTCTTAGTAGAATCCACCTCAAGAAAACCAGACTCTCCTCTACGCACAGTAGTGTTGTGACCCTCCATGATTATCTTGAACCATTGCACGTCGAACAAGTCGACAAAAAATCCTCTGTAATCGATCCTCAAAATCACTTGCAGCGTGCCGAAGTAAGTGAGTTCTGCCACCACAGGATCTGCATCAGAGGAACGTCGTCGACTAGACTGTTCAAATTTTGCCATGATTCCACAATCTTGTGTAAAACGCTTTTTGTCGATTCGTTCCACCCTAAAATTTCGACCTTTACACCATGCTGCTGTGTATGACTTATACTACAACGAACAAAGATTATGAGTGGCCGTTCAAACGTTTAGAAATAAAGTCACTAGCTAGTCGTACATTGCAAACTTACCTTGGTCGCGCAACCCTGAGAGTACTCCCACTCTTTCTCAGTCACTTCGTCACCGCATTGTTGTGCAATTTTCAATTGGTTGTGCAACCATCTTAAGCTCATGAAGGTTGGTAGGCTCTCCAGAACCATCGGATAGTGCATCGGTGGTCGTCTTCCCCGTCTCCACTCGATTCGTGCCCTTTGTCGCTCTTGCTTTGCATCCTCATATTGTGAAATCCACTTTTGCATCACTGGAACGTGAAGCATGCAAAATCGGTTGATTTTAGCCTCTAGATCTTCCGTCATCTTCTTCTCAACACCGAGATTACACATGACAATCCCAGATATGCGCTCATCATCTATGGTTCGCCATAGCGTATCCCGGGCTTTATCAAATCCGTCTAGCCACTCTCCAATGTACACTAGGGACTCTGATACCAACCAACCTTCTGCCATGCTACCCTCCGGACGTGCCTTTTGACGCACATATCCCTGAAACGTTTTCATGAAACGTTCTAAGAAGAACATCCATCTGGAATGAACTGTGCCAGCTATTTCCACCTCATCAACTATGTGAACAAGAAGATGCACCTGAATGGTTAGCATGGTAGTAGGAAAATGTTTCTCAAACATGCACACAAGCTCCGCAGCATTTAGTTTGGCGAATGGTATGGAGTCTACGTTGATCTCCTTTTGTGAGATCCATTGCACCAGCTTTGCAAGTTTGTAGATTGTGTTACAGATGTCGAGAGACAAACATCCCTCAATGGCAACCGTAAATCCACATTTTATGCAATGATATTAAAGTCCACTATGAACATACCTGACACATTTTATGCCAATCGTGTGACTTCAAACCGGTAAGCTTTCCTTCTTTAGTAAAACACGTTCGGAGCGAGTGCATTACGCCAGTGGGGGTCCGCAAAGATCGAATGGTCTCTTTTACTTTGCGTTCTTGGGCTCCTGTGAAAATCCATGGTGCTTTAGGGAGTTTTATCGATCCATCAGACGCTATTTGCGGCCAATATTGCTCCATACGATCCACATTTCTAAGGTCAACTCTGGCTCCCAAAGTATCTTTCTTACCGGTCAGATGGTCCCATAGTAGATTACCCACATTCTTGAATATGTGCATTGGATCGAGCAAGTGATTGATCATGAGTCGGGGCCAGTATGGTAACTCGTACCATAGGGATAGTCTCTTCATCCCTGGAGGCAATCCGTCATCGCACATCTCCTTCTGCTCTAACCATGCTTGTGCAGACATCCTTGGTGGCTCTCTTCCCAAAAAGCCGTCGCGTAACACATGATTCTCTGGAAGATACGCTTGATGACCTTCGTAGATTTGCTTCTTCAGTGAGGGAGCCCTACGTGCATTCAGTCTAGGTCCACATGTGACACATGCTCTGTATCCGCTTGTTTGAAGCCCTGCATGTATACACATGATAATAGATCAACTATGGGAAAAAACAAGATTTACAGTGTCTGAGTGAGGAGTGTCAATAGATCACCTGAGCATTCTGTTAGCCCGGGATAGTCATGCATGGTCCACATTAGAATGCCTCTGATCAAAGCATTTTGTCGTCTTGTGTGTCGGCTCATATCCACCACCTCTATGCCAATCCACAATTGTTGTAGCTCTTCCAATAGTGGACGAAGATACACACGATATTCCCCACTTTATATCGCCCTGGCACAATCAAGCTTAGCCATAGGTGCCCCTTCTTCGTAGTCAACCACGGGGGAATTTTGTAGTTGACGATGACAACGGGCCATACACTGTAAGATGTTGATCTTTGACCAAATGGATTTACGCCATCCATAGCCAGGCCTAAGCGCAAATTTCGAGCTTCCCTGGCAAAATCCGACCATGTTCCATCTATATGTTTCCAGGCTGCGCAATCTGCAGGAATTCGTAGCACACCATCCGAAGATTTATTCTCCTCATGCCATGATGCTAGGGAGGCCATGGACTTACATTCGAAGAAATGCTTGATGCGAGGAAGCAGAGGAAAATGTCGCAAAACCTTTTGTGGAATTTTTGTCCCGTGGAGATCTACTCGATATCTTTCGGAATCACATTTCGGACACTTCTCCATGTCTATGTATTCCCCTCTGAAAAGAATGCAGTCATTAGGACAAGCGTGGATAGAATTGTAATCCATCCCCAAGTTTCGCAAAATCTTTCTTGCTTCATCTTGGGAATCTGGCATCACATTGTCAGCTGGTAGTATGTGCTCTTTAAGCAATCTACACAACATAAAAATACGATACAGTCGTGTAAAAATCTATCAGATCATTATACATTTAGAGTTTTATTAAAGTAAACTAATTGTAATAGATCACCTGAAAAGCGTTGTGACGCTAGTGTCACTTCATCCAAACTTTGCCTGCATGTTGAGAAGAACCAGGAGTGCTTTCAATCTAGACATACGTGCTCCATTATACAATGGCGTATCGGCTTCACTTTTCATATCATCATAGATAAGCCTTTCTGAATCCATGATCGTCTCGATCATTTCATCAATCTCGGGCTCAAACATTGCCTCGTTGGGAATGTGCTCTGCATGATCATCCCCCGAGCTGTCAGAGGCTACATCTTGTGGCCTCACATATGCTGCTTGACCAAAGCGCCTGCGAACACGTCTATTGGGTTGCAAGATTGCTGCTTGTTGGCCAACGTCAGAGTCCGACGAGTTATAATTGGCAACAACTCCATCTATAATAGATGGATCGAACTGGCCAAATTCGCGAACGTGGTGCAAAGAAACACGTCTTGTCCGTCGCACAGCATGCTTGCATTGATTACAAGGACATAAGACCCTCGTTGAGAGATAGGTGTTTCGGTTGGACGGTCCCACATCCTCGTCACTACTCATAATGAGGATAAAAATCTTATAACCTGGACAACAAATTTAATATTCTATTGGCATTCTTCGTCTTATCTCTCTCTCTCTCTCTCTCTCTCTCTCTCTCTCTCTCTCTCTTTACCTCACATTCTCTAGTCATGTCCAATCCCCGCACACCTCGGTCTAGAGGTGCACGGAGATCAGAACCACCGGGTTATAATCTCGTCTTTATTGGTCAATACCTATATTTGTGGGTACAAGAAATCTACAGACCCACGTCTACATGATACTGCATGTAGTGGACAAAACCCCTTTGCCTCTTCTCTAGCTGTAGCACTTCACAGCATCTTAACATCTTTTCACAGTAGATCTTTTCAGAGTTCGTCTAACTCTAAACCCTAAACCGTAAGTAATTCTTGCGTGGACTCGATCTAACGTAAATAAGCGTAAATCTAACTAAAAATAAACCTAAATCTAATTTAGCGTAAGTCTACATCTAACCTAATCTTTAACGTCTTTTGGAATAGTTTCCTACGACGTTAAAACTCTCTTCTTCTTGTGTGTGTGTGTGTGTGTGGGTAAACCTAAATAAACCTAAGTCTAATCTAATATAACATAAATCTAAATCTAACGTAAATTATGTTATATTAAAAACAAAGAAGTAAACTAACAGGGATTATATGAACCTTAAAACTGATTTAACACATAATTTTTCACATAACTCGGCAAGAGTTGGCATTCTCATCACTAAAGATGTGAGAGTTAACTTTCGGCGGTGACGCTGCCTCATCTCCATCCACATCTGACGACAGCAATTGGCCCTTTAGACCGTTCTTGCTCTTGTTACTAACTTTGAAGTTGTTGTTGAATGACTAGCGGTTGTCTAGATGGTCATTGTGTCGGGGATGTAGTGACTCTTGCCGCCCTGAAGATCCACCTTCTTCCCTATCTTCTAAAGACATTTCACCAGTACTTTTGGATCGACGGAGCCCACCATGAGTGAAGGCAGCAATACCCTATATTCCATTGAGGGCTTTCTTCACCCGCTTCATGCAGGCATCGCAGTCTATGGAGACCTAAATCTAATCTAATATAACGTAAATCTAAATCTAGCGTAAATAAACATAAATCTAATTAAAAATAAACCTAAATCTAATCTAATTTAACTTAAATAAACCTAAATCTAATTTAACGTAAGTCTACATCTAACCTAATCTTTAACGTATTTTAGGATAGTTTCCTACGACGTTATAACTCTCTTCTTCTTGTGTGTGTGCGCGTGTGTGGATGTGTGTGCCAATAAAAAGAGATAAATGGTATAACCTTTCTATCACCCATGCCAAGTATGATAGATTGGTTATGCCATTTCCCTCTTGAATAATAGGTCTTGAGTTCAACTCCTCGTCGGCTAGATCTTTAGGTCTTTTAATTTTAATTAGTTTCCTACGACGTTAAATTAGTTTCTCTCTCTTTCTCTCTCAATGTGTGTGCGTTTTTTTGTTTATGCATGTTTTCTCTCTCTTTTCCTCTCTCAATGTGTGCGTTTTTTGTTTATGCATGTTCTCTCTCTCTTTTCCTCTCTCAATGTGTGCGTTTTTTGTTTATGCATGCTCTCTCTCTCTTTTCCTCTCTCAATGTGTGTGTGCATTCTTTGTTTATGTATGTATGTGTGCGTTTTTGTTTATGTTTGTACTCTCTCTCTCTCTCTCTCTCTCTCTCTCTCTCTCTCTCTCACTCAAAAACACTATGTGTGTGTGTGTATGTGTGTGTGAGAGAGAGAGAAAGAGGGGAAGGGAACATGAGAGTGAGGAGAGGGAAGGAGCATACCTGGCTCTCCTTCCTCTCCTCGTGTGTGTGTGTGTGTGTGTGTGTGTGTGTGTGTGTGTGGAGAAGAAAGAGAGAGAGAGAGAGAGAGAGAGAGAGAGAGGGAGAGCGTTACCTGCTCCTTGCTTGAGGGCGCCGAAAAACTCAGATCTGAGATCTGAGTTTTTTTGCGCTCTCTATTATTTTTTTAGCCCAGTCGGCGTCGCTTTGAGCGTCGCAAATTTCTTTGAAAATTTGCGACGCTCATAGCGACGCCGGGATTTTTTTTTTTTAGCGTCGCTGTGTGAGCGTCGCTAATATGAATAGCTTCTTGTAGTGTGTTTCAACTTGTGGGAGAGACGGGTGGGTATCATTTGAGGCCAATTTTATAAGTGTTTTTGCATTGCTCTTTACGTTTGATAGTTTAGGGTTTAGGGTTTTTTAAATTCTAACATACTGGGTTCTTTGTATGTCTTGACAATGGTCGATGACAGGACATGACCCCACACCGTACGAGCGCGAATACGCAGGCAGGAAGAGCTTAAACGCCCTGATCGACATTCTGAGTTCTCGCGGCAGCATGGTTAGTTATAGGGTTTACTCTTTTCTATTTGTTGTATTGTTTTATAATTATATATTTATACTTATAGAAAGCTGTCTTATTGTTTTTTTTTGGAGAATCCGACAGATACGGATAGATGCGATGAGATGCCTGATTAGACGATGTCAGTCTAGCCGTAGCTAGATAGCATTACTTTCCTTTTGTCATAGCACATGTATCATGAGATGATGTTTATACGTCTTTTTGTAACTATTAGAAAACCATGTATATTTTTTCAATAATGACAATGGTGTTGTAACTATTACATTTGCAAAGTTTAACTATCAAGTGATTTTGCCTATGATGTGTACAATTGTCATTGATTTAGTTTCATCAATTTACTTTTGTTAGTTTTGTATCTTATTCTGCAAACAATACTATGGATGATGGAGTTAATGGTTATACTGTCTTGTGGGTGACTAGTCACCTTCGCGCTATATCTAAGCTTGCACTTTCTTTCAAAGGTGAATCTGGGCTTATCTTGGATTCATTTAGGTTTACTCAATTATTGAAACATTCAATATGGTTGATGGGGGCAGGGCATTTCACCAAAAAAAAAATCTCTCAGGTGTTGCAATGAGCATCACTATATAAGGCTCTGCATCGTCGCTATGGGTGGCCTGTAAACGTTGCTATGATCGTCACTATACGCGTCGCTAAATAGCGATGGTTATAGCGACGTTCTCGTATCGACGCTGTTACCGACACTTTTAGCGATGCCGGAGAGTATAAAAACCCAATGTATTTCCATCGCTAACAACGTCACAAGTGCACACAACCTCTTTTAGTGCACCCCTGGTGATGCACTGAGGTGTTTGAACACTATGCCTTTTTAAAAGATATCCCTTGTTATTTTGTAACATTTTCAATAAGTGAGATCCATCTTAATTTTTGAATGTTTCACTAAGAGCTAGATGCAGTTGCAATATTTGGACTTTTAGAGGGAGTCTAGTTGTTGCAAAACGTTATACTTTTTAATATTGAAGCCAAATGAATAAATTTTCAAAGTGTGACCATATGTGTAAAACAACTGTAAGGTGATGGGCTCATTATTTTTTGGAAGTGGAGAATGTTTCAACTTGTGGGAGAGAGTCAAGTAGTGCCATTTAAACAAGGTTTCTGTTGAGCTTGCTTGCAATCACTCTATGAACGGTAGATTTCTCTATTCATGTGGTAGGTGGAACTCTCGCTCTGATAGTGCTCTACCCTAGTTGTGCTCGTTCTCTTTCCTTTAAAGGAGCTGATAGCGTCGTTCCATGACGACCCCATTACGCAAGTCTGCTCATCTGGTCCCAAACCAAAACCAAAGGGGAAGGATAGTGAGATGAAATCCCTTTCGAGTATGAACGAGACAATGAAACCTAGCACGGATGTGGAAGATAAAAGCATCCCGAAGACAAGGACAAGTGCTAAGAAGATTGTGTCCATGGAAGCATTTGCCCTTTTCGATGAAGAGGGTCCAAGCAAGTCCATGAGGAGGCAAAGAGTTGAACATTGAATATCCCTAATTTTACTTTTTTTCACTTGTTTTAGATGCATGCATGTTTGAATGCATATTCCATGCATGCATGTGTGAATGTAATCAACTACGCTGTTGGCTTCAAACAAACTGTGTTTTGGTAAGTGTGGTAAAATTTTCCACTTGGTGAAAGTGTGCATGCTTCATTAATTTTTTATATGATACTCGGTCTGCATGCATGTTTCAATATGCTAAAATGACCCTAACCCAGATTATGTGTTGTAGGAGGTATACATTCTTTAGCTGAATATAACATGAAACTATATTCCGTTGAACTAGAGGGAGAAACAACATGTAGACGAGCAAAGCCGAGAGAGAAGTTGAGGGGAGACCAAGACGAGACGTGAGATGGAGAACCCCAAAAAGTGTGTCAATTGATCAAATGAGATGAGTTTATATAGAGGGGACCAAGGTGCTTTATGTAGAGATACTATATATACCTCAACACCCCTACTCAAATGAAGGTCCCTACCTGTGATAAAAATCCTTTGGGGGCTCAAAGCGAAAACCCATAGATCTATATACACCCACCGTTATATTAAAATATTTCAAATGTACTTTACAATGCTCAAAGCAGCTACATCACTCTTGTTTTATAATATGCCCTTTCAAGGTTCTTTAACACTAGAATGGTAACAGGACACTTTTATGTCCTGTTAAGTGACCATTTTGCTTGAATTATTTGAAGAGTATGAAAATGAATTTCTAGGTGCTATATATCCACAAAGTTGCCTTATGAGCTGAAAAAAAGTTAGCATTTTTTTTGGAGTATCGATCTCACCATTAACCTTACTCTTGCACAACATTTTTGAATCTAAAGTGTGTGAAAAAACGGGTCCTGTTTTTGGCTTTTTTTCAATTTTTAATAACTATACCACTCTAAACTTCATGTTTGTGAGGTTTAGATCGCTAGAGGTTAGGCCTTCATAGTTCTCAACATGTTTTGATGCTTGTTGAGAGAGCTAAGTGTTAAAATTGAAAGTTATGACCAATTTACAAGAATTGCATAATCCTGTTTTTTGGCCAAAATTACCACTTTTATGATTTTTTGGGGCTTTCTTGATATCCAAATTCAATTTTTATTATGTAAGTGTAATGTATAGCATAAAGCTAATCTTCCTTGAGTTTTGGGGGACCTAATATGCTATATAGCATAGTATATGATGATGGTTGAGTTTTTTGATTGCTGAAGAATACGAACATTTTAGAGTAGCAAGTATAACTTTCTCAGTATTGCTAGTTTCTTAGGCCAATTGTGTGTATTTTGTAGGTAGTAACCATATCTAATGATAGAGTACAAACTTGGCTAGATATTGAGTAGTTTCTATGGGTTTCTAGAGGTCATAATGCTAAAACCAGTTTTTTCATGTTTGTTGTATTTAACACTTTATCATTGCCCCCAAGGTTCCAATCGTAAGAGATCCATTATCCTTTTGACATGCTCCATGGCTCCTTTTGAATCCAAAGGCCCAAAGGGAACTAAGAAAACATGTATATAGTATCTATATTGAGCGTGACTATAGAAACTTTAATGATAGGTCCGAAGAATGGCAGAAATGCAACTTTTTTGTACCTATTTTTTTTTGCCCAAAAACAAATTAGTGAGGTTAAAGCAACCCTATGTTTCGGTCACTAACCCATTGAAGTTAACGGGGCATGTAGTGACCAAGGGATGAGAAAAATTACAAGTTTCTCATTTTTTCCATATGTAGTAGTTACTGAACTATAAGCTCATGAAAGGATTTTTCAAAAGGAGTGGATCTACTATGGTTTTGGAAATTTTTCCTAAAACCCTGAAAGGACACTTTTATGTCCTGTTAGGTTATCATTCTAGTGTTAACAACCCTATATATATATATATATACACACAATTGAGCTACTATAAATGCTTTGATAGAGTAACTTAAGCATGGTTGACCTCTCGTTTCATATGCTTGCACTCGTTTCGATAGAGTAGCTTGCATCACGTAGCAATCAACCAAGCACTCAATCCCGAAAACTTTTATCTTCACATCTTCAACTATTCCAAGACACCTTGACTTTTTGTGGTTGGCCATCCTCATGAGGATCAAAGCATTCACTGACATCTTAACGCCTACTTCTTTCATGATAGCCTCGGTGATGACACACACCTGGGCACCACCATCCACATATGCTTGCACTTCCGTCTTGTTCCCAGCATAGCTTCAACTATTGGCACCATATCCACTGGGTGACCAACCCTCAAAGATGACACCATGCTTTGATGCTTTTCCTTCTTGGAAGGAAGCCGCATACTCACGCACTTGGTCCACTGCCTCCTCAATTTAGCGTTCAAAGCCACCAATTGACCAAAAGATATATTTGCCTTTGGATTTCATATGTCTTCGACAATATCATAGTCTCCAACACCTTGGCCAAGGAGGTAGTCCTTTGGACCAATTTTCCTTCTTCGCCGCCTCTTGTTACTTTCTGGTTTGTCTTCTACCTTAGGCTTTCCTTTCCTTGCTCTTGTTTTCCTCTCTTCTTCTGTCTCTTTCTCCCTATCATGCCTAGATCTCTTATTGGCAAAAACATCCACATCTTGATGCTGAAGGGTAATGATGTTAATAGCCCTATCTTCTCCATTTGTAGGCAACGGTTGGAGTTGTTGTTGCGGCGGCGGTGCTTCTAGTGCCCATTCTTGATGATTCTCTTCTATTCTTCCTCGACCACATCCATAAAAGGGGTATATCCCTCCTCTCTCTCTTGGTGGTTCAGGACAATCAGGGGCGCAGTGACCCTCTTCATCACAATTGAAGCATCTACCTTGTAGCCTTCGTCCCCTGCCAGGCTCCCAGCTGGCCACTCTTCTCTTTGGTTCCTATTCATTATGTTAATTCTTAATTCTTATAACTGACCAGCAAGATCATGCAAAACCCGGGCTGTAACAGTATTTGGACCTTGAACCACTCGCTCCACTCTATCATCCGTTGTCACAGGGACCATTGGTTGCACCACAACTAGCTCAGTATATGTCAGGCCTTGCTCCCACCTTCTCTTGATCTTCTTGCTCTTGCCCTCGGCAATTTCCACAGCTCTTTCAAATGTAGCAGGCTCCTCTGGATCGACCTTCTCCCTTACACTTGAATGGAGACAATCCATAAATTGACGCACTTTCAAGAAATCCCCTTGAGGTACTTGTGATGTCGCCTGTAATTGAACCCAAATTCCTTTGAAGTGTTGCAAAAGCTCTTTAAAGTTAGCATGAACATCTTGCTGCAAACCTCTCATTTTTTATGTCGCTTCTGTTGCGGTTAGTTTCTTTCCAAACCTGTCAAAGTTTGCCAGCTTCACCTGCTCCCATGTTTGATTTTTTTTTTCCTCTAAACCTTCAAACCACTCCCGAGCTTCTCCTTTGAGCGCAAGAGAAATACATGAATGTTGGCTTCGTCATTCACAATGTGCATACCAAGTGTATGCCACTCGAAGTCCGCAATCCAGTCCTTCACATCCTCCTTCCCTGTAAACACTGGCTGACTATACGCCATCCCGTTGAAGTCCCTTCTCCCTTGCGTGAGTAGCTCCACAAAATTTGAAGTCTTGCACCTCAACCAAACCACCACTTTTCTTCAATGAAGCTCGAACTTCACACAGCAAAACTGCTTCACCTGGTGGCACAACCGGCAAATTTCTGCTCCCCAGCGGGATCGCCAAAGGATGATGGAGCAAAAGACGCCGTGCACACACTCACACACCCAGACAACTTAACACAACACAAGGAGTTTACTTGAATTACTCACCTCACTCACTACCACTCAAAAGCTCCCTAAAAACTCTAACCCACAAGCTCAATTCAAACTCCAAACGCCTCGACTACAAGCCCTTGCCTGCACGCAGACACTACAAGGTGAGTCGAGGTGATCAACACTTGAAATCACGCTTGATTGATGACCAAAATATACAAGAAAACCCATTAGAAAACCAAAAACTCCAGCCACAAAAGGAAACTCTCAAACCATGGCAAAAGCTTCACCAAACTCACTCTGTTGGACTCTTTGGAGTAGCGCCAACCCTAATGGCACGATATAGGGTCACATAGTCTTGCAGAAATCCGCACCTTCTTCCCTCAATTCCTTGCACACACACATCTAATGGAAACCTCAGAACTCCCATAGACTCTCCTAAGTGAAAAATTGAAGAGAGAAAGCTCTCATTCACTCCTCACACACTCAAAAACGGACGCGAACGCAATGGGATTGCACTAGACCACCTGTAGGAACCCTGCTTTCTCCCATACACATAGGGTACAAGCCCTTGCCTACCCGCAGACACTACAAGGTGAGTCGAGGTGATCAACACTTGAAATCACGCTGATGGTGACAAAAATATACAAGAAAAACCATCAAAAAACCAAAAAATCCATCCACAACAGGCCACTCTCAAACCATTGCAAAAGCTTCACCAAAATCCACTCTGTTGGACTCTTTAGAGTAGCGCCAACCCTAATGGCACCGATACAGGGTCACATAGTCTTGTAGAAAGCCGCACCTTCTTCCCTCAATTCCTTGCAACACACACATCTATGGAAACTCATAACTCCCATAGACTCTCCCAAGTGCAAAATTGAAGAGAGAAAGCTCTCATTCACTCCGCAACGGGATTGCACTAGACCACCTGTAGGAACTTGCTTCCTCCCATACACATAGGGGTGAAAGTGTTGATATTGTACTTCAAAAGTTCTCCCTCAGCCTCAACACTCACGGAAACATGAGTGATGTGGCAATTTGAAGCAATTTCACACCTTTTTTGATCATTTTTTGACCTTTTTTGGCCTAGTTTTTGCCAGTTTTGACCCCTGGCGGACATTTTTCGCAGGAAAATACCTAAACGAACTCCAAAATTCACCAAATTTCACACGTTTGATCCTCGATACCAAAATCCCATTTCCACATCCCACATTCCATTTTTGACCACTTCTAGGGCGATGCACGTACCACCGCAGATCAGGCCCCGCAAACAGACAGTTACCACATGTGTCAAACTTCTCGAGCGGGATTAGAGTACCCACACTTGTCACTTGCATTATTTACATTCTAGAAAGCTCAAACACATTATCTAGAGCCAAAATAAGCCACCTAAAACCATATCCAAGGCCCCGATACCCTATACGGGCATGTACATGTGTCCGACTGCCGACACGCAAGCACGCATATTTACAATGTGCACACGTTGCACCTTTTTTTGAACTTGAAACCACTTTGCAAAGCTCCCAAATTCATGTATTTACATCTTTTTGTACATATGACCATGCATATAAACGCTACTTTGTACACGCCAAAAGAGGTCTATCATCATTGCCCACCCTCTAGGTAGAGCATTTATGCTCAACCAAGAGACTATTTGCATCTAGAACCACATCCCTTGAAAAATATTTCTTCAGTCTATAACCATTTTTTCTGTAGCTCAAACGTTCACCAGACAATTTTTCCAACTCATAGGTGCCATTAGAAAATACATGCTTCACTCTGTATGGACCCAACCATTTGTCCCTCAATTTCTGAAAAGTAAAATCCAAGCAAGAATCATATTTCATCACCAAATCTCCTTCACTTTGTATGGACCCAACCGTTTGTCCCTCTTATTAATTTTCTCCATCCTTGTCTCTGCTTGTTGAAGATAATAATCACTGGCTTTCTCTCTATTCATTCGCAGCAACTCTAGAGAAAGAATTCTTTCTTGCAGCCCATTATACTACCTCTCATAGACTATAACTTTTCTTTTGACGTAAGCGTAGTTATCTTACTATGAACCAAGAGGATTTGTATACATAATTAATCCCAATCACTAGACAAAATATATATATTATGGTAAGCACAAAACTACAATTCCAAAGAACAACTCGTAGCCTATTTGGTTAGTCAAGATTGAATTCCATTAACTCATCTATTAACCCTTTCATACTACCCATGATACGATATGACCATAGCCTTGATGTTTTCATCTTTGTGTTATTTTGACATTCTCTTTTGTATTCTTTTTTTTGTGTGTGTAAGTGCAAGAGAAAAAGAGTGGGTCTTTTTTTTATTGCACTTCCTTGCAAACCCTAGTCTTCATGGCATCTATGGTTTAACTCCTTCATATAGTTTTTTTTTGAGTTCTCTCACAAACTCTCACAGCCATAAGCCCGGTGCTTTCCCGACAAGACCGCAAATTTCTCGACAACGTTTAGCTAGGAATGAACATATCCCCAAGCATGTTGGAGAAATCCGACGGAAACCTCGGCAATTGAATTCGTTTGTATATTAATATTAAAGTCTAAAGTAGGAAAGAAATGATTGACGGATATACTGTTGCAATAGGAAAGAATGTTTGCTAGGGAAAATTTAGCACAGCATGTTCATTCTGTTTCCAATGTTGAATTAGTCATGAATCCCCTCCTGATCACAGGGGGCAGAGTTCCTGGTTAAGGGCTCTTGAATCCACGACTGCTGGTTAAGCGGTGGGAATCCACGTCTGCTGGTTAAGCGGTGGGAATGTCCATGTCGTGCTTTCTATGCGGTGGACATACCTAGTTGTATGGGCAGCTAGGGGACAACTGGAGGAGTAAACTCTCGCTGGAGGGGGGATGTTGTACCTCCAGAACATTGGAATTTTAATGAATAAGTTTGAGTAGAATTTTTACTAGAATACTGTCTTGGTGTTGTTTGCAATATTGATTGAAGGGATGTCTTAACGAACAATGTGCTTCGGAATTAAAACAAGGAATGATTATGTTGAACAACCTTTGTGGTAGTAATTAGTTCACACAAGGAAGTGTGAGTGTGGGGGTGGAAAGTGGGGGCTTGGCTTAGGTTGCCAATGCCTATGAGATGGGTGGTCCCAATTGGTCGGGAAGTCTCTGTCCCCATTGTGCCTTTTGTTTGCCTTTTGTTCAACCTGTTGGTCTCTATTGGGGTTGGACGTCCATGTTTTGTGAACACATTGAGGCCATTGCACCATGAACCTTGATCCTTCCCTTCCTTGGACACTGTCGACCTATGTGCCCCTGTTCTCCGCAGTACATACATAAGCCATTAATGCGTCGCCTTTGCTTCTCCTAGGCTCAGAGAGGTTCAAACCGTGCTGAATCAATTTGCATGGGCTCAACGCTTGATTCATGGCCCTGTTGAGGTGTGTATCCATTATGTGTCACTTCTATTTGGGGTCACAATGTTGCCGCAAGACGCTTCTCCTGTCTCCTTCAAATAGTCGATTATCACATTCTATTGCTTGAGAGAAGAACTCGCTTAGTGTGTGAGCCTTTGGCATAGTCAATAAAAGATCTTTTATGTCATCCTTTAATCCCCACTGAAATTGGCTAATGAAATATTCCTCATGCCAAGTCAGATCACAAGTGAGCTGTTGAAATTTGGATGCATAGACGAATGCAGGTCTTGATACTTGGCGGAGATTTCTAAGTTTTCTTTCAGCAACCCTTACTCTATCAATATCCCCAAAGGTTACAGAGAACTCCCACACAAAAGCTTCAAAGTCATTAAGGAGAGGAGATTCTTTTTCAAGTAAGGGAGAAAACCAAGAGAGAGCCATACCTGAGAGGAGGGTCCCAATAAGGCCTACTTGAGAGACATCATCTGGATAATGCTCTCGTTGCATTCGAATGAAGAGATGCACTTGTTCGAGAAAACCTCTAAACTTTGATCTAGTCCCATCAAATTTTTCCGGCATGCTGACCTTCGGCTCCATCTTATGTTGTTGAGAATAGCTGGATCTTGCACCTTGTGCTTGATGTGTGCTTGTCTCTTGAAGCTCTTGAATTTGACGTTGAAGATCTTGCAACGCTGGTCCCAATATTAGGGGTTGCCTTGCTTGAAGTTGAGAGATACTCTCGCGAAGTTCTTGTAATTGAGCTTGAATGCTTTGCAATGTGTTGATGAGACCTTCCATTGTCGGCTCAATGATGGCTTGAGAAGATTAAGAGATGGTAGTCTTGCCAAACTGTTATGAGCGCATATAGAGCTACAAGAGAGCAAGAGGAGGCGCTCACAATGTACAAGAACTTGGATTTTATGATAAGCTTAATAATGATTACAAGAATTAATACTTTATTAAGAGAGCTAGATAGAAGACTTGGATTACATGACTTGAGTACAAGACAAGGCTTGATTGCCAGGACAAGACTTGAACATAAGAACTAGACGAGGGATTTCCTCATAGAAGGCTCACAACTGGTGTTGGCAAGACTCAGGGGCTTGTGGCCCAAGACCCCTATTTATACTAGTGCTTGAGGAGGTTACTTGAGGAGGTTAGGACTTACTAGGTTCTTCTTGAGGACGTTAGAATCTTCTAGAACCTTCTTGATCCTTCTAGTGCTTCTAGAACCTTCTGGATCCTTCTTCAACTTTCTACAGCTTTCCAAAAACTTCTAGATTCTTTCGGAATCTTCTCCAAGATTCTAGAAATTTCTTGATCCTTCTAGTTCTTCTAGAACCTTCTTCAACTTTCTAGAGCTTTCCAGAACCTTCTAGATTCTTCTGGAATCTTCTCCATGCTTCTAGAAACTTCTAAAATCTCCTTGATACTTTTAAAACTTATAGAATCTTCTAGATACTTCTAGATTCTAGCGATGATGTAGGCGATGACATAGGCGTTGATACAGGCAACGACTGACTCTCAAGCATCCATGACATTGAGCAGGCATCAGCTACATTGCAAGAATGGCGTACCTGCATGCTACAGACAAAGATCTATTGTGAAAAGATGTTAAGATGTTGAGAAATGCTACAGCTAGAGAAGAGGCAAAGGGGTTTTGTCCACTACATGCACTATCATGTAGATGTGGGTGTGTAGATTTCTTGTACCCACAAATATAGGCATTGACCAATCAAGACAAGATTATAACCCGGTGGTTCAAATCTCCTTGCACCTCTAGACCGAGGTGTGGGAGGATTGGACATGACTTGGGAATGTGAGGTAGTTTACAGTGTGAACAAAGAGAGAGAGTGGGGCCGTCAAACCGAAACACATATCTCTCAACTAGGATCTTATGTCCTTGTAATCAATGCAAGCATGTTGTAAGACGGACAAGACGTGTTTCTTTGCAGCACTTTCGCGAATTCAGCGCGTTCGATCCATCTATTATAGAGCGAGTTGTTTCCAATTATAAATCGTCAGAATCTCACGCTGGCCAATAGGCAACAATCTTGCAACCCAATAGACGTGTTCGCAGGCGCTTTGGTCAAGCAGCATATGTGAGGCCACAAGATGTAGCCTTTGACACCTCGGGGGATGATCATGCAGACCACATTCCAACAAGTCAATGTTTGAGCCTGAGATCGATAAAATTATTGAGACGATCATGGATTTAGAGAGGATTATCTATGATGATATGAAAAGTGAAGCCGATACACCATTGTATGATGGAGCACGTGTGTCTAGATTGAAGGCGCTCCTAGTTCTTCTTAACATATAGACAAAGTTTGGATGGAGTGACACTAGTGTCACAACACTTTTCAGGTGATCTATTTACAATGTGTTTACTTTAAGAAAAAACTCTAGATGTATAATGACCTGATAGATTTTTACACAATTGTACCTCATTTTTTCGCTATGTAGATTGCTCAAAGAGCACACACTGTCGGCAGATAATGTGATGCCAGATTCCAGAGAGGAACCAAGAAAGATCTTGCGAAACTTGGGAATAGACTACAATTCGGTCCACGCTTGTCCTAATGACTGCATTCTTTTCAGAGGGGAATACATAGACATAGAGAAGTGTCCGAAATGTGATCCCGAGAGATATCGAGTATATCTCCACGGAACAAAAATTCCACAAAAGGTTTTTCGATATTTTCCTATGCTTCCTTGTATCAAGTATTTCTTCAAATGTAAGTCCATGGCCGCTCCACCATCAATATGGTGAGGCTTGGCAGCCGGCCAGAATCTAGCCGCGAAGAAACATTGACGAATGACTAAGGCTTTACCTTCTCTACCTCATAGGCGAGGAGGACTACGGTTTGATGACAGAGGTAATGTCATAAAATCTAATAACTATCTATCCCAAATTATTTTCTATTATTGAATTGATCATTTAATGTGGAAAAATGAATGGGAACAAGAGTTAGAATATAGATATTCTCTTTTAGACCTATCTCAACACGTGACCAAAGGGAGAGAAGGCTACATCTCATTGAGGGTCCAAAAGGGAGATGGTCTACAAAAGAGCAATGAACATATAATGGAGTTTAGAAGAACTTAGGGTTAGCGTCAATAAAGACCTCAAAAGGTTAGTCTTAAGGGTCCTTAGATCTAGTACCGTTTGATACTTTAGAGCTTAGGCAAGCTAGGTCCATTCTGGAGTTCCTTGAGGTGCTTGAGCAGACTAAGGTGCTTGAAATGATTGTTGTACTTAATGACTAAGGTGCTTGAGTTTCTTGTCGTGAGTCATGACTAAGGACGTGCTTGATGACCAAAGCGCTTGTGGTGTTCAAGCCAAACATGACTCCTACATAGGAGGCGACGAGCCCAAAGAGTAGGGAGTGAGAGAGAACACACACACACACACACACATATACTCAAGGCAATCCCAAGACTCAAGATGCTTAAAGGAAACATGTCAAGCCCCTAGTCCTATTTCCCTTATAGTGTGCCTGAATCCTATTGGATGGCCTTTAGGGATGTCCAATGAGAATTTAGATGCATTAAAATATTTAATTAAACTCACCCTCCCCGTCCACCCTCACCCACACAGAGTTTTCTCTCTAAGCGCTAGATCTCTACGGGGTCAATCGGAGCACAAATGACCACGGCGATGCTCGGCGGGGTTAGACGGGACAACAAATTTCCCTTCTACGCCACGGCGTGCAAGGAGCAGATCTGGTAGTGACAGATCTACTGCCTACACACCATGAATCAGAGGAGCTTTTTTTGCCCTGTCTGACCCCGACGAGCACCGCCCTGTTATTTGTGGTCTAGTTGACCCCGTATAAATGGTTTGAAAGAGTAGCTTAAGCATTGTTGACCTCTCATTTCATATGCTTGCACTCGTTTTGATAGAGTAGCTGAAGCATTGTTGGCCTCCCTAAAATGATTGGATACGCATTCTCACCGGCTTGCATCATGTAGCAATCAACCAAGCACTCAATCCCCAAGACTTTTATCTTCACTTCTTCAGCTATTCCAAGACAGCTTGCCTTTTTGTGGTTGACCATCCTCATACGGATCGAAGCATTCACTGACATCTTAACGCCTGCTTCTTTCATGATAGCCTCGGTCATGACACACACCTGCGCACCACCATCCACATATGCTTGCACTTCCGTCTTCTTTCCTAGCATAGCTTCAACTATTGGCACCATATCCACTGGGTGACCAACCCTCAAAGATGACACCATGCTTTGATGCTTTTCCTTCTTGGAAGGAAGCCGCATACTCACACACTTGGTCCACTGCCTCCTCAATTTAGCGTTCAAAGCCACCAATTGACGAAAAGATATATTTGCCTTTTGATTTCGTATGTCTTCGACAATATCATACTCTTCAACACCTTCGCCAAGGAGGTAGCCCTATGGACCAATTTTCCTTCTTCGCCGCCTCTTGCTACTTTCTGGTTTGTCTTCTACCTTAGCCTTTCCTTTCCTTGCTCTTGTTTCCCTCTCTTCTTCTATCTCTTTCTCCCTATCATGCCTAGATCTCTTATTGGCCAAAACATCCACATCTTGATGCTCAACGGTAATGATGTTAATAGCCCTACCTTCTCCATTTGCAAGCAATGGTTGGAGTTGTTATTGATGATCTCTTCTATTTTCTTCCTCGAACACGTCCATATAAGGGGCATATCCCTCCTCTCTCTCTTGGTGGTTCAGGACAATCAAGGGCATAGTGACCCTCTTCATCACAATTGTAGCGTCTACCTTGTAGCCTTCGTCCCCTGCCTCTCCAAGCTGGCCGCTGCTCTCTTTGGTTCCTATTCATTATGTTAATTCTTAATTCTTGCAACTGACCAGCAAGATCATGCAAAACCCGGGCAGTACCCCCACTTGACATAAAGTAATGGAAAGAAAAGCGTGATGTAGAGCTTTACAAAAGCATTTTCTCTAACCCAACAAATTAAGGGCACCTCTTCCCGTTCTGCGGACAAAATTTGAAGCCATTCCCGTTTTGCGGACAAAATTAAGGGCACTCTTCCAGTTTTGTCGCACTGGGCCTAGTACAAAAAACTGGGCCTAGAGAAATACAACAAAATTTAGACAATTGTACCGTAAAAATCGGCATTTACTCAACATCCATACAAAATACACGCTTGGGTTGCTAAAATGATTTTTATTGAGCATTGATCTAGGCACCAGTCTGCTTACGTAGACAATGATTTTTATTGAGCATTAGTCTACGCACCAGCCTGCTTACATACACTTGACACGGAAGATCATCTAAGCAAGTTTTAGCTACATTGTCCAATAGGGCATTTATCTCAAAGCATTCATGGGGGACTCTCCACACTATGTCGCCCAGGCATCTCAAATGGGATGGACGATCGAGGTGATCTGGGCCGTCAGATGCGCATTTGGTAAATTCGGGGAGAAAAGTAAATACGGGTAGGCTTGTAAATTCGGGTCGATCCGCACCCCATGTCTTGAACCTTTGACCTCCCCACCACGAGTCATGTGCATGAACCACTACACCCTCATGCGTACGTTGAAATATAGGAGATTCGAGTATGTCATATTGTAAATCTAGGCCGATTAGTAAATTCGGCGCAAAATTGTAAATTCGGACAAACTGGTCAATTTGGGGCAACCTTAGATCTGATGGTCCATGATTGACGCACCCCGCCTTTTCCTCCTCGACCATTGATCCCATTTGACCATACCCGTGTGATATAGTGATGAGGGGGAACTCTCTTGTAGTAATACGGAGATGTCACTTGCATGCACATAAATTGCCTTGTTTTATCCCTTTGTAAAATTTGCATTCTTTTCTTTCAAAACCCCCTTATTGTACACTCACATGATACCATAAGGTAACCTAGTGAATACCTTGGAAAAGGATTAATCTTATTATTTTCTACCCTATTGAATTTCATGAGGGGAGTGATCCAATCTGCTTTGCAAATAAGCTTCTTATAAGTTCCTAGTGTTTTTGGTAGTGCAAAAGTTATGTCCTTGACCAAAGCCAAGCTTTCCGGTTGAGCTTCTTCCCAACGAAAGGTATTGGGAATTGAACATTACTTGTGAGACTCTATTGCTCAATGGCTGAAAATAGGGTTTAGTGGAACAAAATTGAGTGTCGTTGATATCATACCTTTGAAAAATATTTGGAATGCAATTTGTCACAGTCCCAAAAGAAAATATTACAATACTATATATTATTGCATACATCTTTGAAAGAGGAACATCAAATTACAAATTTGGACAAGTTTTGACACAAACTACAAGGTCCCCACTATTTCATTGGTACATGCCACCTTTGATATTCCTTCGTTATTCATATTTATGGAAACATTTATCCAAAACCTAACATGTTCCTAGGTTGGACAGCTAAGGAGACCAGTGAAAGATGGAGCACGTGACGTATCTGAAGGTCTCCCCCTCTTATGATGATGCCACTTTGTCGCCACTTTATCGATCTCCAACTTTTAAAGAATTCCACCTTGAAGAAACCATTTTTCCATGCACGATAGACTCCTTCCATGGGCCTTCTTGTAAAGTAATCTCTACTTTGTCAAGCATATCCCAAGCCATGGATGCCCAATCCGACCCATGATGTGTAAAGGATACTTCCTGGTTTGCATAGAAGGCTTTTATGTAGAGCATTAGGTGTAGGATTCCAATGCCACCTCGGTTCTCACCACCCATTTCCATTTCCCCCACTACCATGGAGTTGTGTTGTTTGTGTTGTTTCTTGATAGGAATGGTTTCATGGGTTTTAGAAATTATTTTATAGGTGTAGGATTCGAATGCCACCTTGGTTCTCACCACCCATTTCCATTTCCCCCAATACCATGAAGTTGTGTTGTTTGTGTTGTTTCTTGATAGGAATGGTTTGATGGGTTTTATAAATTATTTTCAATAGTGGACCAATTGCATTCGGTCATGTTTAAGATAGACGAGACAAATAATATTTTGATCGTTTAATGGGCTTTAAAAATTCTTTCCAATTGTGTTTGTCCATTTTCAAGATAGAGGACACGAAGAATATTTATTCAATAATCAAGGAGTTAACCACAATCACTCAGCTAGGAAAGGGGAGGAGTATGTACTTCCACCTTCTAATCTTACTATTGATCTTCCTTAGGTTCCTGCTAGATTGAGGTCAAATGTTTGTATGTCTAATATGTCCACCCCTAGTGATGCACTGAGGTGTCTGAACACTATGCCTTTTAAAAAAATATCCCTTGTTATTTTGACACATTTTCAATGAGAGAGATCAATCTTAATTTTTAAATGTTTCACTAAGAGCCAGATGCAGTTGCAAATATTTGGACAAGGCTAAAAGCAAGATTTGTGGTAACAAAAAGGACTCTTTTTTATTCCACCCTGACTGGGACTTAGCCACATAGCCTTTGGAATTTTGGAGGGAATCCAGTGGTTGCACAACGTTATACTTTTTAAAATTGAAGCCGAATGAAGAAATTTTTAAAGTGTGACCATATGTGTAAAACAACTATAACATGATGGGCTCATTATTTTCTGGAGTGGAGAATGTTTCAACTGGTGGGAGAGACGGGTGGGTATCATGCCGATTTTATAAGTGTTTTTGCATTGCTCTTTAGGTTTGATAGTTTAGGGTTTAGGGGTTTTTAAATTCTAACATACTGGGTTCTTTGTGTGTATTGACAGTGGTCGATGACAGAACATGACCCCACACCGTAGGAGCGCGAGTACGCAGGCAGGAAGGGCTTAAACGCCCTGATGGACATTCTGAGTTCTCGCGGCAGCATGGTTAGTTATAGGGTTTACTCTTTTCTATTTGTTGTATTGTTTTATAATTATATATTTATACTTATAGAAAGCTGTCTTATTGTTTTTTTTTGGAGAATCTGACAGATACGGATGGATGCGATGAGATGTCTGATTAGACGATGTCAGTCTAGCCGTAGCTAGATAGCATTACTTTCCTTTTGTCATAGCACATGTATCATGAGATGATGTTTATACGTCTTTTTGTAACTATTAGAAAACCATGTATATTTTTTCAATAATGACAATGGTGTTGTAACTATTACATTTGCAAAGTTTAACTATCAAGTGATTTTGCCTATGATGTGTACAATTGTCATTGATTTAGTTTCATCAATTTACTTTTGTTAGTTTTGTATCTTATTCTGCAAACAATACTATGGATGATGGAGTTAATGGTTATATTGTCTTGTGGGTGACTAGTCACCTTCGGGCTATATCTAAGCTTGCACTTTCTTTCAAAGGTGAATCTGGGCTTATCTTGCATTCATTTAGGTTTACTCACTTATTGAAACATTCAATATGGTTGATGGGGGCAGGGCATTTCACCAAAAAAAAAATCTCTCAGGTGTTGCAATGAGCATCACTATATAAGGCTCTGCATCGTCGCTATGGGTGGCCTGTAAACGTTGCTATGATCGTCACTATAGGCGTCGGTATATAGCGATGGTTATAGCGACGTTCTAGTATCGACGCTGTTAGCGACGCTTTTAGCGATGCCGGGGAGTATAAAAACCCAATGTATTTCCATCGCTAACAACGTCACAAGTGCACACAACCTCTTGTAGTGCACCCCTGGTGATGCACTGAGGTGTTTGAACACTATGCCTTTTAAAAAAATATCCCTTGTTATTTTGTAACATTTTCAATAAGTGAGATCAATCTTAATTTTTAAATGTTTCACTAAGAGCTAGATGCAGTTGCAATATTTGGACTTTTAGAGGGAGTCTAGTGGTTGCAAAACATTATACTTTTTAATATTGAAGCCAAATGAAGAAATTTTTAAAGTGTGACCATATGTGTAAAACAACTTTAATGTGATGGGCTCATTATTTTCTGGAGTGGAGAATGTTTCAACTCGTGGGAGAGACGGGTGGGTATCATTCAAGGCCGATTTTATAAGTGTTTTTGCATTGCTCTTTAGGTTTGATAGTTTAGGGTTTAGGGGTTTTTAAATTCTAACATAATGGATTCTTTGTATGTATTGACAGTGGTCGATGATAGGACGTGACCCCACACCGTACGAGCGCGAGTACGCAGGCAGTAAGGGCTTAAACACCCTGATGGACATTCTGAGTTCTCGCGGCAGCATGGTTAGTATTAGGGTTTACTCTTTTCTATTTGTTGTATATATTGTTTTATAATTATATATTTATACTTACAGAAAGCTGTCTTATTGTCTTTTTTTTCAGAATCCGACAGATACGCATGGACGCGATGAGACGTCTTATTAGACGATGTCTATCTAGCCGTAGCTAGATAGCATTACTTGCCTTTTGTCATAGCACATGTATCATGAGATGATGATTATACGCCTTTTCGTAACTATTAGAAAACCATGTATATTTTTTCAATAATGACAATGGTGTTGTAACTATTACATTTGCAAAGTTTAACTATCAAGTGATTTTGCCTATGATGTGTACAATTGTCATTGATTTAGTTTCATCAATTTACTTTTGTTAGTTTTGTATCTTATTCTGCAAACAATACTATGGATGATGGAGTTAATGTTATATTGTCTTGTGGGTGACTAGTCACCTTCGCGCTATATCTAAGCTTGCACTTTCTTTCAAAGGTGAATCTGGGCTTATCTTGGATTCATTTAGGTTTACTCAATTATTGAAACATTCAATATGGTTGATGGGGGCAGGGCATTTCACCAAAAAAAAAAATCTCTCAGGTGTTGCAATGAGCATCACTATATAAGGCTCTGCATCGTCGCTATAGGTGGCCTGTAAACGTTGCTATGATCGTCACTATAGGCGTCGTTATATAGCGATGGTTATAGCGACATTCTAGTATCGACGCTGTTAGCCATGCCGGGGAGTATAAAAACCCAATGTATTTCCATCGCTAACAACGTCACAAGTGCACACAACCTCTTGTAGTGCACCCCTGGTGATGCACTGAGGTGTTTGAACACTATGCCTTTTAAAAAAATATCCCTTGTTATTTTGTAACATTTTCAATAAGTGAGATCAATCTTAATTTTTAAATGTTTCACTAAGAGCTAGATGCAGTTGCAATATTTGGACTTTTAGAGGGAGTCTAGTGGTTGCAAAACATTATACTTTTTAATATTGAAGCCAAATGAAGAAATTTTAAAAGTGTGACCATATGTGTAAAAGAACGGTAAGGTGATGGGCTCATTATTTTTTGGAAGTGGAGAATATTTCAACTTGTGGGAGAGAGTCAAGTAGTGCCATTTTAAAAAGGTTTCTGTTGAGCTTGCTTGCAATCACTCTATGAACGGTAGATTTCTCTATTCATGTGGTAGGTGGAACTCTCGCTCTGATAGTGCTCTACCCTAGTTGTGCTCGTTCTCTTTCCTTTAAAGGAGCTGATAGCGTGGTTCCATGACGACCCCATTACGCAAGTGTGCTCATCTGGTCCCAAACCAAAACCAAAGGGGAAGGATAGTGAGATGAAATCCCTTTCGAGTATGAACGAGACAATGAAACCTAGTATGGATGTGGAAGATAAAAGCATCCCGAAGACAAGGACAAGTGCTAAGAAGATTGTGTCCATGGAAGCATTTGCCCTTTTCGATGAAGAGGGTCCGAGCAAGTCCATGAGGAGGCAAAGAGTTGAACATTGAATATCCCTAATTTTACTTTTTTTCACTTGTTTTAGATGCATGCATGTTTGAATGCATCTTCCATGCATGCATGTGTGAATGTAATCAACTACACTGTTGGCTTCAAAAAAACTGTGTTTTGGTAAGTGTGGTAAAATTTTCCACTTGGTGAAAGTGTGCATGCTTCATTAATTTTTTATATGATACTCGGTCTACATGCGTGTTTCAATGTGCTAAAATGACCCTAACCCAGATTATGTGTTGTAGGAGGTATACATTCTTTAGCTGAATATAACATGAAACTATATTCCCTTGAACTAGAGGGAGAAACAACATGTAGACGAGCAAAGCCGAGAGAGAAGTTGAGGGGAGACCAAGACGAGACGTGAGATGGACAACCCCAAAAAGTGTGTCAATTGATCAAATGAGATGAGTTTATATAGAGGGGACCAAGGTGCTTTATGTAGAGATACTATATATAGCTCAACACCCCTACTCAAATGAAGGTCCCTACCTATGATGAAAATCCCTTGCGGGCTCAAAGAGAAAACCCATAGATCTATATACACCCACCGTTATAATAAAATATTTCAAATGTACTTTACAATGTTCAAAGCAGCTACATCACTCTTGTTTTATAATATGCCCTTTCAAGGTTCTTTAAGACTATAATGGTAACAGGACACTTTTATGTCCTGTTAAGTGACCATTTTGCTTGAATTATTTGAAGAGTATGAAAATGAATTTCTAGGTGCTATATATCCACAAAGTTGCCTTATGAGCTGAAAAAAAGTTAGCATTTTTTTTGGAGTATCGATCTCACCATTAACCTTACTCTTGCACAACATTTTTGAACCTAAACGTTGTCAAAAAACGGGTCCTGTTTTTGGCTTTTTTTCAATTTTTAGCAACTATACCACTCTAAACTTCATGTTTGTGAGGTTTAGATCGCTAGAGGTTACGCCTTCATAGTTCTCAACATGTTTTGATGCTTGTAGAGAGAGCTAAGTGTTAAAATTGAAAGTTATGACCAATTTACAAGAATTGCATAATCCTGTTTTTTGGCCAAAATTACCACTTTTATGATTTTTTGGGGCTTTCTTGATATTCAAATTCAATTTTGATTATGTAAGTGTAATGTATAACATAAAGCTAATCTTCCTTGAGTTTTGGGGGACCTAATATGCTATATAGCATAGTATATGATGATGGTTGAGTTTTTTGATTGCTGAAGAATACGATACATTTTAGAGTAGCAAGTATAACTTTCTCAATATTGCTAGTTTCTTAGGCCAATTGTGTGTATTTTGTAGGTAGTAACCATATCTAATGATAGAGTACAAACTTGGCTAGATATTGAGTAGTTTCTATGGGTTTCTAGAGGTCATAATGCTAAACCCAGTTTTTTCATGTTTGTTGTATTTAACACTTTATCATTGCCCCCAAGGTTCCAATCGTAAGAGATCCATTATCCTTTTGACATGCTCCATGGCTCCTTTTGAATCCAAAGGCCCAAAGGGAACTAAGAAAACATGTATATAGTATCTATATTGAGCGTGACTATAGAAACTTTAATGATAGGTCCGAAGAATGGCAAAAATGCAACTTTTTTGTACCCTTTTTTTTTTGCCCAAAAACAAATTAGTGAGGTAAAAGCAACCCTATGTTTTGGTCACTAACCCATTGAAGTTAACGGGGCATTTTATCTTATGTCCTACAAAAATCTCCACTCTTATTTATATGCAACGAATCGTAAGAAATTGCTGTTTTGGGCAAAATGCACTGGTCCATCAACTTTGGAGACTTGTAGTGACCAAGGGATGAGAAAAATTACAAGTTTCTCATTTTTTCCATATGTAGTAGTTACTGAACTATAAGCTCATGAAAGGATTTTTCAAAAGGAGTGGATCTACTATGGTTTTGGAATTTTTTCCTAAAACCCTGAAAGGACACTTTTATGTCCTGTTAGGTTATCATTCTAGTGTTAACAACCCTATATATATATATATAGATATAGATATAGATATATATATATATATATATATAGATATATATATAGATATAGATATAGATATATATATATATATATATATATATATATATATATATATATATATATATATATATATATATATACAATTGAGCTACTATAAATGCTTTCATAGAGTAACTTAAGCATTGTTGACCTCTCGTTTCATATGCTTGCACTCGTTTCGATAGAGTAGCTTAAGCATTGTTGGCCTCCCTAAAATGATTGGATACGCATTCTCACCCGCTTGCATCACGTAGCAATCAACCAAGCACTAAATCCCGAAAACTTTTATCTTCACATCTTCAACGTACTATTCCAAGACACCTTGCCTTTTTGTGGTTGGCCATCCTCATACGGATCGAAGCATTCACTGACATCTTAACGCCTACTTCTTTCATGATAGCCTCGGTCATGACACACACCTGGGCACCACCATCCTCATATGCTTGCACTTCCGTCTTGTTTCCCAGCATAGCTTCAACTATTGGCACCATATCCACTAGGTGACCAACCCTCAAAGATGACACCATGCTTTGACGCTTTTCCTTCTTGGAAGGAAGCCGCGTACTCACGCACTTGGTCCACTGCCTCCTCAATTTAGCGTTCAAAGCCACCAATTGACCAAAAGATATATTTGCCTTTTGATTTTGTATGTCTTCGACAATATCATACTCTTCAACACCTTGGCCAAGGAGGTAGTCCTTTGGACCAATTTTCCTTCTTCGCCGCCTCTTGTTACTTTCTGGTTTGTCTTCTACCTTAGCCTTTCCTTTCCTTGCTCTTGTTTCCCTCTCTTCTTCTCTCTCTTTCTCCCTATCATGCCTAGATCTCTTATTGGCAAAAACAATCCACATCTTGATGCTGAAGGGTAATGATGTTAATAGACCTATCTTCTCCATTTGCAAGCAACGGTTGCAGTTGTTGTTGCAACGGCAGTGCTTCTAGTGCCCGTTCTTGATGATTCTCTTCTATTCTTCCTCGATCACATCCATATAAGGGGTATATCCCTCGTCTCTCTCTTGGTGGTTCAGGACAATCAGGGGCGTAGTGACCCTCTTCATCACAATTGTAGCATCTACCTTGTAGCCTTCGTCCCCTGCCAGGCTCCCAGCATTCACTCTCCCAAGTGCAAAATTGAAGAGAGAAAGCTCTCATTCACTCCGCAACGGGATTACTTAAACGAACTCCAAAATTCACCAAATTTTACACGTTTGATCCTCGATACCCAAATCCCATTACCACATCCCCACATTCCATTTTTTACCACTTCTAGGGCGATGCACGTATCACCGTAGATCAGGCCCCGCAAACAGACAGTTAGCACATGTGTCAAACTTCTCGAGCGGGATTAGAGTACCCGCACTTGTCACTTGCATTATTTACATTCTAGAAAGCTCAAACACATGATCTAGAGCTAAAATAAGCCACCTAAAACCATATCCAAGGCCCCGATACCCTATACGGGCATGTACATGTGTCCGACTGCCGACACGCAAGCACGCATATTTACAATGTGCACATGTTGCACCTTTTTTTGAACTTGAAACCACTCTCTCTCTCTCTCTCTCTATATATATATATATACACACACACACACACCATTGACCTACTATAAATGGTTTCAAAGAGTAGCTTAAGCATTGTTGACCTCTCGTTTCATATGCTTGCACTCGTTTCGATAGAGTAGCTTAAGCATTGTTGGCCTCCCTAAAATGATTGGATACGCATTCTCACCGGCTTGCATCACGTAGCAATCAACCAAGCACTCAATCCCCAAGACTTTTATCTTCACCTCTTCAGCTATTCCAAGACAGCTTGCCTTTTTGTGGTTGGCCATCCTCATACGGATCGAAGCATTCACTGACATCTTAACGCCTGCTTCTTTCATGATAGCCTCGGTCATGACACACACCTGCCCAGCACCATCCACATATGCTTGCGCTTCCGTCTTCTTTCCTAGCATAGCTTCAACTATTGGCACCATATCCACTGGGTGACCAACCCTCAAAGATGACACCATGCTTTGATGCTTTTCCTTCTTGGAAGGAAGCCGCATACTCACACACTTGGTCCACTGCCTCCTCAATTTAACGTTCAAAGCCACCAATTGACGAAAACATATATTTGCCTTTTGATTTCGTATGTCTTCGACAATATCATACTCTTCAACATCTTCGCCAAGGAGGTAGCCCTATGGACCAATTTTACTTCTTCGCCGCCTCTTGCTACTTTCTGGTTTGTCTTCTACCTTAGCCTTTCCTTTCCTTGCTCTTGTTTCCCTCTCTTCTTCTATCTCTTTCTCCCTATCATGCCTAGATCTCTTATTGGCCAAAACATCCACATCTTGATGCTCAACGGTAATGATGTTAATAGCCCTACCTTCTCCATTTGCAAGCAATGGTTGCAGTTGTTAGTGATGATTCTCTTCTATTTTCTTCCTTGAACACGTCCATATAAGGGGCATATCCCTCCTCTCTCTCTTGGTGGTTCAGGACAATCAAGGGCGTAGTGACCCTCTTCATCACAATTGTAGAATCTACCTTGTAGACTTCGTCCCCTGCCTCTCCAAGCTGGCCGCTGCTCTCTTTGGTTCCTATTCATTATGTTAATTCTTAATTCTTGCAACTAACCAGCAAGATCATGCAAAACCCAGGCCGTAACAGGATCTGGACCTTGAACCACTCGCTCCACTCTATCATCCGTTGTCAGAGGGACCATTGGTTGTACCACAACTGGCTCAGTATGTGTCAGGCCTTGCTCCCACCTTCTCTTGATCTTCTTGCTCTTGGCCTCGGCAATTTCCATAGCTCTTTCAACTGTAGCAGGCTCCTCTTGATCGACCTTCTCCCTTACACTTGGATGATACAATCCATAAACTGACGCACTTTAAAGAAATCCCCTGGAGGTACTTGGGATGTTGCCTCTAATTGAACCCAAAGTCCTTTGAAGTGTGCAAAACCTCTTTAAAGCTAGCATGAACATCTTGCTGCAAACCTCTCAATTTTGTCGTCGCTTCCGTTGCGGTTAGTTTCTTTCCAAACCTGTCAAAAATTGCCAACTTCACCAGCTCCCATGTTTGCTTTTTTTCCTCCTCTAAACCTTCAAACCACTCTCGAGGTTCTCCTTTGAGCGCAAGAGGAAATACATGAAGCTTGGCTTCGTCATTCACAATGTGCATACCAAGGGTATGCCACTCGAAGTCCGCAATCCAGTCCTTCACATCCTCCTTCCCTGTAAACAGTGGCTGACTATACGCCATCCCTTTAAAGTCCCTTCTCCCTTGCGTGAGTAATTCCACAAAATTTGAAGTCTTGCACCTCAACCAAACCACCACTTTTCTTCAATGAAGCTCGAACTTCATAGCAAAACCAATTCACCTGGGTCCACAACCGGCAAATTTCCGCTCCCTAGCGGGATCGCCAAAGGATGATGGAGCAAAAGACGCCGTGCGCACACTCACACACCTAGACAAGTCAACACAAAATAAGGTATTTACTTAAATTCCTCACCTCACTCACTACCACTCAAAACCTCACTAAAAACTCTACCCACAAGCTCAATTCAATTAAACTCCAAACGCCTCGACCTACAAGCCCTTGCCTGCACGAAGACACTACAAGGTGAGTCGAGGTGATCAACACTTGAAATCACGCTTGATTGATGACCAAAATATACAAGAAAAACCATCAAAAAACCAAAAAGTCCAGCCACAAAAGGAAACTCTCAAACCATTTCAAAAGCTTCACCAAACTCCACTCTGTTGGACTCTTTGGAGTAGCGCCAACCCTAATGGCACCGATTTAGGGTCACATAGTCTTGCAGAAAGCCGCACCTTCTTCCCTCAATTCCTTGCACACACACATCCATGGAAATCTCAGAACTCCCATATACTCTCCCAAGTGAAAAATTGAAGAGAGAAAGCTCTCATTCACTCCTCCACACACTCGAAAACAGGACGCGAACGCAACGGGATTGCACTAGACCACCTGTAGGAACCCTGCTTACTCCCATACACATAGGGGTGCAAGTGTTGATATTTTACTTCAAAATATCTCCCTCAGCATCAACACTCACAGCACCATGAGTGATGTGGCAATTGAATCCATTTCACACCTTTTTTGACCCTTTTTGGCCCAGTTTTGGCCAGTTTTGACCCCTGACGGGCATTTTTCGCAGGAAAAACCCCAAACAAACTCCAAAATTCACCAAATTTTGCACGCTTGATCCTCCATACCCAGAACACATTTCCACATCCCAAAATTCCATTTTGGACCACTTCTAGGGCGATGCACGTATCACCGCAGATCAGGCTCAACAAATAGACAGTTACCGCATGTGTCAAACTTCTCGAGCGGGATAAGAGTACCCACAATTGTCACTTGCATTACTTACATTCTAGAAAGCTCAAACACATTATCTAGAGCCAAAATAAGCCAGCTAAAACCATATCCAAGACCCCGATACCCTATACGGGCATGTACATGTGTCCGACTGCCGACACGCAACCACGCATATTTACAATGTGCACACGTTGCACCTTTTTTAGAACTTGAAACCACTTTGAAAAGCTCCAAAATTCATGTATTTACATCTTTTTGTACAGATGACCATGCATATAAACGCTACTTTCTACACGCCAAAAGCAGTCTATCATCGTGAGTCATGATTGAGGACGTGCTTGAGGTGCTCGATGACCAAATTTCTTGTGGTGTTCAGGTCAAATAGGACTCCTACATAGGAGGGGATGAGCCCTAAGAGTAGGGCGTGAGAGAGAACACACACACACTCAAGGCAATTCCAAGACTCAAGATGCTTAAAGGAAACACGTTAAGCCCCTAGCCCTATTTCCCTCATAGTGTGCCTGAATCCTATTGGATGGACTTTAGGGAGGTCCAAAGAGAATTTAGATGCTTTAAAAAAATTAATTAAGATGTCTTTCTAAAAGGGGGAAAGAAGGAAACTTTCCAAACGCTACCCATACTGCTTGATATGACCATAGCTTGTGATTGGCCAGGGTTGCCATACACCAATTAGGAGCAAGCTAGAGTCGAGAGAGAGATGTCGACGAAGGCAAGGGAGAGCACTCCTTTTTTCACATTCGCACGTACACAAACACACTCTCTCATGTGTTGAGCAATAAGTACATCTCCTTCTCCAAGCTTGAGAAGTAGAGATCCTACACCAACCCCACTTGGCTATGGAATGCAAATCCAACTAGGAGTCAAGACTCAATGGCATGCTCATCTTCTCTACCATCTATATTACTATGCTAAGTTACAAACATAATACTGGTGCATGAAGCTTACCATCTTCATGGCACCATTAAGGTGTCAACTAGGAGCAAAGCATGTATTGTTCCAAGTCTCTCTTCAAGGGAGAATCTATAATACAAAATCTATTTGGAGGGAGGAGTGGCTCCAAGTAAATCCGGTCCTCGATTGTTGTCAATTTCTCTAAATATCTATCTCTCGCCCTCCCCCCTCTCTCTCTCTCTCTCTCTCTCTCTCTCTCTCTCTCTTGGAAGTATTGTTCATGCCAAGCTAGCAAGTTATGATGTTTATTTTGAAACCTTCGATTGAGTACTCTATGTCTATTTACTAAGAATCCTCTTAAGGGAATGCTCACTATTGTTACTTATATTCCGCTACAATCGATGCTATTAGCCATATTCCGTTACAAGACGCATTTATAATAGCTTGCTGGGAGATCTTGGTCTTCGAAGTCAATTTGAAAATTGAATCTCGCTTCCTTTCCACTCAAAATTGATTACAAACTCTCCATCTGGACGTAGAATGATCATAGCTATCATAAAGGTCGACATGGTTGTATCAATGAATGACAAGAGACATTGTATAAATGCACTCTTGTGTCAACTGACTATGAAAGACATATGATCATGATACTTTTGAGGCCCTTGTCCTGATTAGGTGCTCCCCTCTACTTACTATCTATGTAGTGCAACCTTCCATGCCATAGTCCATAGGTACAATAAGAGTCATCTCCTGTTTTAGGTGTCACTAAAGAGTACCTATCTAGAAAGTAGTAGAAAGAATATGGATCAAGGAAATTGCAACATATAGCCCGAAACTTCTTCCGCCATGCATCTTGTATAGATATCTCAATCAAAGAAGAATCGAGCCTATGGAGGCAAACGAAGCTTTACTTGATCTCACTTTTAATTTTCCAACTCTATTCTAAAGCGAGAAACAAGTTTGTGGGCATATGCTTTAGAGTTGGGGTCCCTCAAAACCCAGGTTCATAGGGTCAAAGCTTAGAGATGGTGGCTCTAAAAACAGAAGTCGCCAGGAAACAACTTGGGCAATATCACTGTCTTTCTTTGGGACTACGGGTTTCACTAGATCAAAGAATTAAGGCATAGAAGGTGTGCCTAGGAAGCGGCCAGGCCATTTTAAAGACATTTTGTGCACCTACACTCAATGCCATTAAGGCCTTGTGTTCTATAATACAAGCATTGTCCGATACAAACCCCTTGACCTCCTCAAGCGCGCCCTTAGAGGCAGTTGACAAGAAGAGGGGAAGGGTTGATCTCTAGGCCTAGAATGCAACACAAGCGGACGATATTGGGAGATGGGCTAGGCCTAAACACATTTGTCCGGTGCCATGCACCAAACGAGACCACTTTGCCTCCCTCCATGAGCAGGAGATAAGCTTATAAGCTACAGATGGACCCCCGATAATTCGCCTTCTAGAATTATAAGGAGATGGATTGGGGGGGGGGGGGTTAAGTCTTAATCAAGGGGAAGGGAGAGGGGAGAAGGAGAAGGAGAAGAGATGGAGATGAAATGAGACAAACATGTCTTCTCTATTAGGGATATCCTTAAATAAAAATGCCATTCACATATATAGAGAGAGAGATTTTGATGAATCCATCAGAGGTTAACATTGCTCGCATAATTTTTGTTACTCTCATCTGATGCCACTTCAAATTCAATTTTCGATATTACAAAACATAAACCCTTTTCACACAAATCAGATTGTCATCGAGAATAATCTGATGAGTACTTCCTTAGGAATAAAGATTATCCAATCAAGGTATATTAAAATAAACTAATTGTAGATAGAGGTTTTCCTAAGACTTTTTGCCTGCAAGTGGCAAGTCCCTTTTTACAAAGAGTGAATCCCTCACGAAAGGCATGCACTAGTTTCCAAGACATGGCACTAGAACGAACTTTAGGCTGTTGTTACACAGAGAGGCTTCCTCAAGACCTGGATCATCGCTTACATGCAAAGTCAATGCCCGAACAGGTATGAGGATAAGGCTAATGAAACTTCGAATGCCGAATCAAAGTCACCTCTGAGCAATGTTCTGAAAAAATCATTTTTCCAAACATACAAAATTCGTTTCCTTATATTTTCCAAGAGCAAATTTTACAAAATTAGGTTACTTTTTTAGGATTTACAATAATTTTCTCTATTTTTGGGCGAAATTTGTGCTTTTCCCGTTGCCCTTAACAGACATTTTTGAAATTGAAAACAGAACGAAACTATATAACATGAATCTATATTCCGTTGAACTAGAGGGAGAAACAACATGTAGACGAGCAAAGCCGAGAGAGAAGTTGAGGGGAGACCAAGACGAGACGTGAGATGGACAACCCCAAAAAGTGTGTCAATTGATCAAATGAGATGAGTTTATATAGAGGGGACCAAGGTGCTTTATGTAGAGATACTATATATAGCTCAACACCCCTACTCAAATGAAGGTCGGTACCTGTGATGAAAATCCCTTGGGGGCTCAAAGGAAAAACCCATAGATCTATATACACCCACCGTTATATTAAAATATTTCAAATGTACTTTACAATGTTCAAAGCAGCTACATCACTCTTGTTTTATAATATGCCCTTTCAAGGTTCTTTAACACTAGAATGGTAACATGACACTTTTATGTCCTTGGACACTTTTGTGTCCTGTTAAGTGACCATTTTGCTTGAATTATTTGAAGAGTATGAAAATGAATTTCTAGGTGCTATATATCCACAAAGTTGCCTTATGAGCTGAAAAAAAGTTAGCATTTTTTTTGGAGTATCGATCTCACCATTAACCTTACTCTTGCACAACATTTTTGAACCTAAACTGTGTGAAAAAACAGGTCCTGTTTTTTTTCTTTTTTTCAATTTTTAGCAACTATACAACTCTAAACTTCATGTTTGTGAGGTTTAGATCGCTAGATGTTAGGCCTTCATAGTTCTCAACATTTTTTGATGCTTGTAGAGAGAGCTAAGTGTTAAAATTGAAAGTTATGACCAATTTACAAGAATTGCATAATCCTATTTTTGGCCAAAATTACCACTTTTATGATTTTTTGGGGCTTTCTTGATATCCAAATTCAATTTTGATTATGTAAGTGTAATGTATAGCATAAAGCTAATCTTCCTTGAGTTTTGGGGGACCTAATATGCTATATAGCATAGTATATGATGATGGTTGAGTTTTTTGATTGCTGAAGAATACGATACATTTTAGAGTAGCAAGTATAACTTTCTCAATATTGCTAGTTTCTTAGGCCAATTGTGTGTATTTTGTAGGTAGTAACCATATCTAATGATAGAGTACAAACTTGGCTAGATATTGAGTAGTTTCTATGGGTTTCTAGAGGTCATAATGCTAAACCCAGTTTTTTCATGTTTGTTGTATTTAACACTTTATCATTGCCCCCAAGGTTCCAACCGTAAGAGATCCATTATCCTTTTGACATGCTCCATGGCTCCTTTTGAATCCAAAGGCCCAAAGGGAACTAAGAAAACATGTATATAGTATCTATATTGAGCGTGACTATAGAAACTTTAATGATAGGTCCGAAGAATGGCAAAAATGCAACTTTTTTGTACCTATTTTTTTTGCCCAAAAACAAATTAGTGAGGTTAAAGCAACCCTATGTTTTGGTCACTAACCCATTGAAGTTAACGGGGCATTTTATCTTATGTCCTACAAAAATCCCCACTCTTATTTATATGCAATCAATCGTAAGAAATTGCTGTTTTGGGCAAAATGCACTGGTCTATCAACTTTGGAGACTTGTAGTGACCAAGGGATGAGAAAAATTACAAGTTTCTCATTTTTCCCATATGTAGTAGTTACTGAACTATAAGCTCATGAAAGGATTTTTCAAAAGGAGTGGATCTACTATGGTTTTGGAACTTTTTCCTAAAACCCTGAAAGGACACTTTTATGTCCTATTAAACAACCCTATATTATTCTAGTGTTAACAACCCTATATATATATATAGGAATGGTTTGATGGGTTTTAGAAATTATTTTCAATTGTGGACCAATTGCATTCGGTCATGTTTAAGATAGACGAGACAAATAATATTTTGATCGTTTAATGGGCTTTAAAAATTCTTTCCAATTGAGTTTGTCCATTTCCAAGATATAGGACACAAAGAATATTTATTCAATAATCAAGGAGTTAACCACAATCACTCAGCTAGGAAAGGGGAGGAGTATGTACTCCCACCTTCTAATCTTACTATTGATCTTGTTTAGGTTCCAGCTAGATTGAGGTCAAATGTTTGCCTGTCTAATATGTCCACCCCTAGTGATGCATTGAGGTGTCTGAACATTATGCCTTTTGAAAAAATATCCCTTGTTATTTTGGCACATTTTCAATCAGTGAGATCAATCTTAATTTTTAAATGTTTTACTAAGAGCCAGATCCAGTTGCAAATATTTGGACAAGGCTAAAAGCAAGATTTGTGGTTTTTATTCCACCGTGACTGGGACTTAGCCACATAGCCTTTGGAATTTTTGAGGGAATCGAGTGGTTGCACAACGTTATACTTTTTAATATTGAATCCAAATGAAGAAATTTTTAAAGTGTGACCATATGTGTAAAACAGCTTTAACGTGATGGGCTCATTATTTTCTGGAGTGGAGAATGTTTCAACTCGTGGGAGAGACGGGTGGGTATCATTCAAGGCCGATTTTATAAGTGTTTTTGCATTGCTCTTTAGGTTTGATAGTTTAGGGTTTAGGCGTTTTTAAATTCTAACATAATGGATTCTTTGTATGTATTGACAGTGGTCGATGATAGGACGTGACCCCACACCGTACGAGCGCGAGTACACAGGCAGTAAGGGCTTAAACGCCCTGATGGACATTCTGAGTTCTCGCGGCAGCATGGTTAGTATTAGGGTTTACTCTTTTCTATTTGTTGTATTGTTTTATAATTATATATTTATACTTCCATAAAGCTGTCTTATTGTCTTTTTTTTCAGAATCCGACAGATACGTATGGACGCGATGAGACGTTTTATTAGACGATGTCTGTCTAGCCGTAGCTAGATAGCATTACTTGCCTTTTGTCATAGCACATGTATCATGAGATGATGTTTATACGCATTTTTGTAACTATTAGAAAACCATGTATATTTTTTCAATAATGACAATGGTGTTGTAACTATTACATTTGCAAAGTTTAACAATCAAGTGATTTTGCCAATTATGTGTACAATTGTCATTAATTTACTTTCATCAATTTACTTTTGTAAGTTTTGTATCTTTATTATGCAAACAATACTATGGATGATGGACTTAATGGTTATATTGTCTTGTGGGTGACTACCTTGGGTCTATATATAAGGGGTATCTAAGCTTGCACTTTCTTTCAAAGGTGAATCTGGGCTTATCTTGGATTCGTTTAGGTTTACTCAATTATTGAAACATTCAATATGGTTGATGGGGGTAGGACATTTCACAAAAAAAAAATCTCTCAGGTGTCGCAATGAGCATCGCTATATAAGGCTCTACATCGTCGCTATAAATGTCACTATAGGTGGCCTGTAAACGTTGCTATGATCGTCACTATAGGCGTCGCTATATAGCGATGGTTATAGCGACGTTCTCGTATCGATGCTGTTAGCGACGGTTTTAGCGACGCCCGGGAGTATAAAAACCCAATGTATTTCCGTTTCTAACAACGTTACAAGTGCACACAACCTCTTGTAGTGCACCCCTGGTGATGCACTGAGGTGTTTGAACACTATGTCTTTTTAAAAAAAATCCCTTGTTATTTTGGAACATTTTCAATGAGTGAGATCAATCTTAATTTTTAAATGTTTCACTAAGAGCTAGATGCAGTTGCAAATATTTGGACTTTTGGAGGGAATCCAGTGGTTGCAAAACGTTATACTTTTTAATATTGAAGCCAAATGAAGAAATTTTTAAAGTGTGACCACATGTGTAAAACAACTGTAAGGTGATGGGCTCATTATTTTTTGGAGTGGAGAATGTTTCAACTTCTGGGAGAGAGTCAAGTAGTGCCATTTAAAAAAGGTTTCTGTTGAGCTTGCTTGCAATCACTCTATGAACGGTAGATTTCTCTATTCTTGTGGTGGGTGGAACTCTAGCTCTGATAGTGCTCTACCCTAGTTGTGCTAGTTCTCTTTCCTTTAAAGGAGCTGATAGTGTCGTTCCATGAGGACCCCATTACGCAAGTGTGCTCATCTGGTCCCAAACCAAATCCAAAGGGGAAGGATAGTGAGACGAAGTCCCTTTCGAGTATGAACGAGACAATGACACCTAGCATGGATGTGGAAGATAAAAGCATCCCGACGACAAGGACAAGTGCTAAGAAGATTGTGTCCATGGAACGTTCACAACAAGCATCTACCCTTTTCGATGAAGAGGGTCCAAGCGAGTCCGCGGGGAGGCAAAGAGTTGAACATTGAATATCCCTAATTGATCACACGAGATAAGTTTATACAGAGGGGACCAAGGTGCTATATGTAGAGATACTATATATAGCTCAACACCCCTACTCAAATGAAGGTCAATCCCTTGGGGGATCAAAGGAAAAACCCATAGATCTATATACACCCACCGTTATATTAAAATATTTCAAATATACATTTACAATGTTCAAAGGAGCTACATCACTCTTGTTTTATAATATGCTCTTTCAAGGTTCTTCAACAACCCTCTCTCTCTCTCTCTCTCTCTCTCTCTCTCTCTATATATATATATATATATATATATACACACACACACACACCATTGACCTACTATAAATGGTTTCAAAGAGTAGCTTAAGCATTGTTGACCTCTCGTTTCATATGCTTGCACTCGTTTCGATAGAGTAGCTTAAGCATTGTTGGCCTCCCTAAAATGATTGGATACGCATTCTCACCGGCTTGCATCACGTAGCAATCAACCAAGCACTCAATCCCCAAGACTTTTATCTTCACCTCTTCAGCTATTCCAAGACAGCTTGCCTTTTTGTGGTTGGCCATCCTCATACGGATCGAAGCATTCACTGACATCTTAACGCCTGCTTCTTTCATGATAGCCTCGGTCATGACACACACCTGCCCAGCACCATCCACATATGCTTGCACTTCCGTCTTCTTTCCCAGCATAGCTTCAACTATTGGCACCATATCCACTGGGTGACCAACCCTCAAAGATGACACCATGCTTTGATGCTTTTCCTTCTTGGAAGGAAGCCGCATACTCACACACTTGGTCCACTGCCTCCTCAATTTAACGTTCAAAGCCACCAATTGACGAAAAGATATATTTGCCTTTTGATTTCGTATGTCTTCGACAATATCATACTCTTCAACATCTTCGCCAAGGAGGTAGCCCTATGGACCAATTTTACTTCTTCGCCGCCTCTTGCTACTTTCTGGTTTGTCTTCTACCTTAGCCTTTCCTTTCCTTGCTCTTGTTTCCCTCTCTTCTTCTATCTCTTTCTCCCTATCATGCCTAGATCTCTTATTGGCCAAAACATCCACATCTTGATGCTCAACGGTAATGATGTTAATAGCCCTACCTTCTCCATTTGCAAGCAATGGTTGCAATTGTTATTGATGATTCTCTTCTATTTTCTTCCTTGAACACGTCCATATAAGGGGCATATCCCTCCTCTCTCTCTTGGTGGTTCAGGACAATCAAGGGCGTAGTGACCCTCTTCATCACAATTGTAGAATCTACCTTGTAGCCTTCGTCCCCTGCCTCTCCAAGCTGGCCGCTGCTCTCTTTGGTTCCTATTCATTATGTTAATTCTTAATTCTTGCAACTAACCAGCAAGATCATGCAAAACCCGGGCCGTAACAGGATCTGGACCTTGAACCACTCGCTCCACTCTATCATCCGTTGTCAGAGGGACCATTCGTTGTACCACAATTGGCTCAGTATGTGTCAGGCCTTGCTCCCACCTTCTCTTGATCTTCTTGCTCTTGGCCTCGGCAATTTCCATAGCTCTTTCAAATGTAGCAGGCTCCTCTTGATCGACCTTCTCCCTTACACTTGGATGATACAATCCATAAACTGACGCACTTTAAAGAAATCCCCTGGAGGTACTTGGGATGTTGCCTCTAATTGAACCCAAAGTCCTTTGAAGTGTGCAAAACCTCTTTAAAGCTAGCATGAACATCTTGCTGCAAACCTCTCAATTTTGTCGTCGCTTCCGTTGCGGTTAGTTTCTTTCCAAACCTGTCAAAAATTTCCAACTTCACCGGAAATACATGAAGCTTGGCTTCGTCATTCACAATGTGCATACCAAGGGTATGCCACTCGAAGTCCGCAATCCAGTCCTTCACATCCTCCTTCCCTGTAAACAGTGGCTGACTATACGCCATCCCTTTAAAGTCCCTTCTCCCTTGCGTGAGTAATTCCACAAAATTTGAAGTCTTGCACCTCAACCAAATCACCACTTTTCTTCAATGAAGCTCAAACTTCATAGCAAAACCGATTCACCTAGGTCCACAACCGGCAAATTTCCGCTCCCCAGCGGGATCGCCAAAGGATGATGGAGCAAAAGACGCCGTGCGCACACTCACACACCTAGACAACTCAACACAACAGAAGGTATTTACTTAAATTCCTCACCTCACTCACTACCACTCAAAACCTCACTAAAAACTCTACCCACAAGCTCAATTCAAACTCCAAACGCCTCGACCTACAAGCTCTTGCCTGCACGAAGACACTACAAGGTGAGTCGAGGTGATCAACACTTGAAATCACGCTTGATTGATGACCAACATATACAAGAAAAACCATCAAAAAACCAAAAAGTCCAGCCACAAAAGGAAACTCTCAAACCATTTCAAAAGCTTCACCAAACTCCACTCTGTTGGACTCTTTGGAGTAGCGCCAACCCTAATGGCACCGATATAGGGTCACATAGTCTTGCAGAAAGCCGCACCTTCTTCCCTCAATTCCTTGCACACACACATCCATGGAAATCTCAGAACTCCCATATACTCTCCCAAGTGAAAAATTGAAGAGAGAAAGCTCTCATTCACTCCTCCACACACTCGAAAACAGGACGCGAACGCAACGGGATTGCACTAGACCACCTGTAGGAACCCTGCTTACTCCCATACACATAGGGGTGCAAGTGTTGATATTTTACTTCAAAAGATCTCCCTCAGCATCAACACTCACGGCACCGTGAGTGATGTGGCAATTGAAGCCATTTCACACCTTTTTTTACCCTTTTTGGCCCAGTTTTGGCCAGTTTTGACCCCTGACCGGCATTTTTCGCAGGAAAAACCCCAAACAAACTCCAAAATTCACCAAATTTTGCACGCTTGATCCTCCATACCCAGAACACATTTCCACATCCCAAAATTCCATTTTGGACCACTTCTAGGGCGATGCACGTATCACCGCAGATCAGGCTCAGCAAATAGACAGTTACCGCATGTGTCAAACTTCTCGAGCGGGATAAGAGTACCCACAATTGTCACTTGCATTACTTACATTCTAGAAAGCTCAAACACATTATCTAGAGCCAAAATAAGCCACCTAAAACCATATCCAAGGCCCCGATACCCTATACGGGCATGTACATGTGTCCGACTGCCGACACGCAAGCACGCATATTTACAATGTGCACACGTTGCACCTTTTTTAGAACTTGAAACCACTTTGCAAAGCTCCAAAATTCATGTATTTACATCTTTTTGTACATATGCCCATGCATATAAACGCTACTTTCTACACGCCAAAAGTAGTCTATCATCGTGAGTCATGATTGAGGACGTGCTTGAGGTGCTCGATGACCAAATTTCTTGTGGTGTTCAGGTCAAACAGGACTCCTACATAGGAGGGGACGAGCCCTAAGAGTAGGGCGTGAGAGAGAACACACACACACTCAAGGCAATTCCAAGACTCAAGATGCTTAAAGGAAACACGTTAAGCCCCTAGCCCTATTTCCCTCATAGTGTGCCTGAATCCTATTGGATGGACTTTAGGGAGGTCCAAAGAGAATTTAGATGCTTTAAAAAAATTACTTAAGATGTCTTTCTAAAAGGGGGAAAGAAGGAAACTTTCCAAACGCTACCCATACTGCTTGATATGACCATAGCTTGTGATTGGCCAGGGTTGCCATACACCAATTAGGAGCAAGCTAGAGTCGAGAGAGAGATGTCGACGAAGGCAAGGGAGAGCCCTCCTTTTTTCACATTCGCGCGTACACAAACACACTCTCTCATGTGTTGAGCAATAAGTACATCTCCTTCTCCAAGCTTGAGAAGTAGAGATCCTACAGCAACCCCACTTGGCTATGGAATGCAAATCCAACTAGGAGTCAAGACTCAATGGCATGCTCATCTTCTCTACCATCTATATTACTATGCTAAGCTAGGCTTCAAGAGTGATCTATGGTTAGAAAAGCACTCCTTTCTTGTATGCTACATCATCTTCCTCTTCCCTTTCCTCACTCCTTGCTAGCTCTCTCCACCTTTGAAGGTGTTTGAGGTCTTGGGATTGAGTCCAGGGACAAGTTAATGTTTTTGCAAGTTAGTTACAAACATAATATTGGTGCATGAAGCTTACCATCTTCATGGCACCATTAAGGTGTCAACTAGGAGTAAAGCATGTATTGTACCAAGTCTCTCTTCAAGGGAGAATCTATAATACAAAATCTGTTTGGAGGGAGGAGTGGCTCCAAGTAAATCCGGTCCTCGATTGTTGTCAATTTCTCTAAATATCTATCTCTCTCCCTCCCCCCCCCCCCCCCCCCCCCCCCCCTCTCTCTCTCTCTCTCTCTCTCTCTCTCTCTCTTGGAAGTATTGTTCATGCCAAGCTAGCAAGTTATGATGTTTATTTTGAAACCTTCGATTGAGTACTCTATGTCTATTTACTAAGAATCCTCTTAAGGGAATGCTCACTATTGTTACTTATATTCCGCTTCAATCGATGCTATTAGCCATATTCCGTTACAAGAAGCATTTATAATAGCTTGCTGGGAGATCTTGGTCTTCGAAGTCAATTTGAAAATTGAATCTCTCTTCCTTTCCACTCAAAATTGATTACAAACTCTCCATCTGGATGTAGAATGATCATAGCTATCATAAAGGTCGACATGGTTGTATCAATGAATGACAAGAGACATTGTATAAATGCACTCTTGTGTCAACTGACTATGAAAGACATATGATCATGATACTTTTGAGGCCCTTGTCCTGATTAGGTGCTCCCCTCTACTTACTATCTATGTAGTGCAACCTTCCATGCCATAGTCCATAGGTACAATAAGAGTCATCTCCTGTTTTAGGTGTCACTAAAGAGTACCTATCTAGAAAGTAGTAGAAAGAATATGGATCAAGGAAATTTCAACATATAGCCCGAAACTTCTTCCGCCATGCATATTGTATAGATATCTCAATCAAAGAAGAATCGAGCCTATGGAGGCAAACGAAGCTTTACTTGATCTCACTTTTAATTTTCCAACTCTATTCTAAAGCGAGAAACAGGTTTGTGGGCATATGCTTTAGAGTTGGGTCCCTCAAAACCCAGGTTCATAGGGTCAAAGCTTAGAGATGATGGCTCTAAAAACAGAAGTCGCCAGGAAACAACTTGGGCAATATCACTGTCTTTCTTTGGGACTATGGGTTTCACTAGATCAAAGAAGGCATAGGAGGTGTGCCTAGGAAGCGGCCAGTCCATTTTAAAGACGTTTTGTGCACCTACACTCAATGCCATTAAGGCCTTGTGTTCTATAATACAAGCATTGTACGATACAAACCCCTTGACCTCCTCAAGCGTGCCCTTAGAGGCAGTTGACAAGAAGAGGGGAAGGGTTGATCTCTAGGCCTAGAATGCAACACAAGCGGACGATATTGGGAGATGGGCTAGGCCTAAACACATTTGTCCGGTGCCATGCACCAAAGGAGACCACTTTGCCTCCCTCCATGAGCAGGAGATAAGCTTATAAGCTACGGATGGACCCCCGATAATTCGCCTTCTAGAATTATAAGGAGATGGATTGGGGGGGGGGGGGGGGGGGGGGGGGGGTTAAGTCTTACTCAAGAGGAAGGGAGAGGGGAGAAGGAGAAGGAGAAGAGATGGAGATGAAATGAGAGAAACATGTCTTCTCTGTTAGGGATATCCTTAAATAAAAATGCCATTCACATATATAGAGAGAGAGATTTTGATGAATCCATCAGAGGTTAACATTGCTCGCATAATTTTTGTTACTCTCATCTGATGCCACTTCAAATTCAATTTTCGATATTACAAAACATAAACCCTTTTCACACAAATCAGATTGTCATCGAGAATAATCTGATGAGTACTTCCTTAGGAATAAAGATTATCCAACCATGGTATATTAAAATAAACTAATTGTAGATAGAGGTTTTTCTAAGACTTTTTGCCTGCAAGTGGCAAGTCCCTTTTTACAAAGAGTGAATCCCTCACGAAAGGCATGCACTAGTTTCCAAGACATGGCACTAGAACGAACTTTAGGCTGTTGTTACAAAGAGAGGCTTCCTCAAGACCTCGATCATCGCTTACATGAAATGTCAATGCTCCAACAGGTATGAGGATAGGGCTAATGAAACTTCGAATGTCGAATCAAAGTCACCTCTAAGCAATGTTCGGAAAAAATCAATTTTCCAAACATACAAAATTCGTTTCCTTATATTTTCCAAGAGGAAATTTTACAAAATTAGGTTACTTTTTGAGGATTTACAATAATTTTCTCTATTTTTGGGCGAAATTTTTCCTTTTCCCGTTGCCCTTAACAGACATTTTTGAAATTGAAAACAGAACGAAACTATATAACATGAAACTATATTCCGTTGAACTAGAGGGAGAAACAACATGTAGACGAGCAAAGCCGAGAGAGAAGTTGAGGGGAGACCAAGACGAGACGTGAGATGGACAACCCCAAAAAGTGTGTCAATTGATCAAATGAGATGAGTTTATATAGAGGGGACCAAGGTGCTTTATGTAGAGATACTATATATAGCTCAACACCCCTACTCAAATGAAGGTCCGTACCTGTGATGAAAATCCCTTGGGGGCTCAAAGGAAAAACCCATAGATCTATATACACCCACCGTTATATTAAAATATTTCAAATGTACTTTACAATGTTCAAAGTAGCTACATCACTCTTGTTTTATAATATGCCCTTTCAAGGTTCTTTAACACTAGAATGGTAACAGGACACTTTTATGTCCTTGGACACTTTTGTGTCCTGTTAAGTGACCATTTTGCTTGAATTATTTGAAGAGTATGAAAATGAATTTCTAGGTGCTATATATCCACAAAGTTGCCTTTTGAGCTGAAAAAAAGTTAGCATTTTTTTTGGAGTATTGATCTCACCATTAACCTTACTCTTGCACAACATTTTTGAACCTAAACTGTGTGAAAAAACAGGTCCTGTTTTTTTCTTTTTTTCAATTTTTAGCAACTATACAACTCTAAACTTCATGTTTGTGAGGTTTAGATCGCTAGAGGTTAGGCCTTCATAGTTCTCAACATTTTTTGATGCTTGTAGAGAGAGCTAAGTGTTAAAATTGAAAGTTATGACCAATTTACAAGAATTGCATAATCCTATTTTTTCGCCAAAATTACCACTTTTATGATTTTTTGGGGCTTTCTTGATATCCAAATTCAATTTTGATTATGTAAGTGTAATGTATAACATAAAGCTAATCTTCCTTGAGTTTTGGGGGACCTAATATGCTATATAGCATAGTATATGATGATGGTTGAGTTTTTTGATTGCTGAAGAATACGATACATTTTAGAGTAGCAAGTATAACTTTCTCAATATTGCTAGTTTCTTAGGCCAATTGTGTGTATTTTGTAGGTAGTAACCATATCTAATGATAGAGTACAAACTTGGCTAGATATTGAGTAGTTTCTATGGGTTTCTAGAGGTCATAATGCTAAACCCAATTTTTTCATGTTTGTTGTATTTAACACTTTATCATTGCCCCCAAGGTTCCAACCGTAAGAGATCCATTATCCTTTTGACATGCTCCATGGCTCCTTTTGAATCCAAAGGCCCAAAGGGAACTAAGAAAACATGTATATAGTATCTATATTGAGCGTGACTATAGAAACTTTAATGATAGGTCCGAAGAATGGCAAAAATGCAACTTTTTTGTACCTATTTTTTTTGCCCAAAAACAAATTAGTGAGGTTAAAGCAACCCTATGTTTTGGTCAATAACCCATTGAAGTTAACGGGGCATTTTATCTTATGTCCTACAAAAATCCCCACTCTTATTTATATGCAATCAATCGTAAGAAATTGCTGTTTTGGGCAAAATGCACTGGTCTATCAACTTTGGAGACTTGTAGTGACCAAGGGATGAGAAAAATTACAAGTTTCTCATTTTTCCCATATGTAGTAGTTACTGAACTATAAGCTCATGAAAGGATTTTTCAAAAGGAGTGGATCTACTATGGTTTTGGAACTTTTTCCTAAAACCCTGAAAGGACACTTTTATGTCCTATTAAACAACCCTATATTATTCTAGTGTTAACAACCCTATATATATATATATATATATATATACATACAATTGATCTACTATAAATGCTTCGATAGAGTAACTTAAGCATTGTTGACCTCTCGTTTCATATGCTTGCACTCGTTTCGATAGAGTAGCTTAAGCATTGTTGGCCTCCCTAAAATGATTGGATACGCATTCTCACCCACTTGCATCACGTAGCAATCAACCAAGCACTCAATCCCGAAGACTTTTATCTTCACATCTTCACCTATTCCAAGACACCTTGCCTTTTTGTGGTTGGCCAACCTCATACGGATCGTAGCGGGCCTCGGTAATGATGTTACTAGCCCTATCTTCTCCATTTGCAGGCAACGGTTGGAGTTGTTGTTGCGGCGGCGGTGCTTCTAGTGCCCGTTCTTGATGATTCTATTCTATTATTCCTCGACCAAATCCATATAAGGGGTATATCCCTCCTCTCTCTCTTGGTGGTTCAGGACAATCAGGGGCGTAGTGACCGTCTTCATCACAATTCACTACAAGAGGTTATTCATATTAGCGACGCTCACACAGCGACGCTAAATTTTTTTTTTCCCGGCGTCCCTATGAGCGTCGCAAATTTACAAGTAAATTTGCGACGCTCATAGCGACGACCGCTGGGCTAAAAAAAATAACAGAGAGCGCCCAAAAACTCAGATCTCAGATCTGAGGTTTTTGGCGCCCTCAAGCAAGGAGTAGGTAACACTCTCCCTCTCTCTCTCTCTCTCTCTCTCTCTCTCTCTCTTTCTTCTCCACACACACACACACACACACACGAGGAGAGGAAGGAGAGCCAAGTATGCTCCTTCCCTCTCCTCACTCTCATGTTCCCTTCCCCTCTTTCTCTCTCCCTCTCTCTCTCTCTCTCTCTCTCACACACACACACACACAGTATTTTTGAGAGAGAGAGAGAGAGAGAGAGAGAGAGAGAGAGAGAGAGAAAGAGTACAAACATAAACAAAAACGCACACACACATACATAAACAAAGAATGCACACACACATTGAGAGAGGAAAAGAGAGAGAGAGCATGCATAAACAAAAAACGCACACATTGAGAGAGGAAAAGAGAGAGAGAACATGCATAAACAAAAAACGCACACATTGAGAGAGGAAAAGAGAGAGAAAACATGCATAAACAAAAAAACGCACACACATTGAGAGAGAAAGAGAGAGAAACTAATTTAACGTCGTAGGAAACTAATTAAAATTAAAAGACCTAAAGATCTAGCCGATGAGGAGTTGAACTCAAGACCTATTATTCAACAGGGAAATGGCATAACCAATCTATCATACTTGGCATGGGTGATAGAAAGGTTATACCATTTATCTCTTTTTATTGGCACACACATCCACACACGCGCACACACACAAGAAGAAGAGAGTTATAACGTCGTAGGAAACTATCATAAAAGACATTAAAGATTAGGTTAGATGTAGATTTACGTTAAATTAGATTTAGGTTTATTTAAGTTAAATTAGATTAGATTTAGGTTTATTTTTAGTTAGATTTACGTTTATTTACGCTAGATTTAGATTTACGTTATATTAGATTAGATTTAGGTCTCCATAGACTGCGATGCCTGCATGAAGCGGGTGAAGAAAGCCCTCAATGGAATATAGGGTATTGCTGCCTTCACTCATGGTGGGCTCCGTCGATCCAAAAGTACTGGTGAAATGTCTTCAGAAGATAGGGAAGAAGGTGGATCTTCAGGGCGGCAAGAGTCACTACATCCCCGACAATGACCATCTAGACAACCTCTAGTCATTCAACAGCAACTTCAAAGTTAGTAACAAGAGCAAGAATGGTCCAAAGGGCCAATTGCTGTCATCAGATGTGGATGGAGATGAGGCAGCGTCACCGCCGGAAGTTAACTCTCACATCTTTAGTGATGAGAATGCCAACTCTTGCCGAGTTATGTGAAAAATTATGTGTTAAATCAGTTTTAAGGTTCTTATAATCCCTGCTAGTTTAGTTCTTTGTTTTTAATATAACATAATTTACGTTAGATTTAGATTTATGTTATATTAGATTAGACTTAGGTTTATTTAGGTTTACCCACACACACACACACACACACACACAAGAAGAAGAGAGTTTTAACGTCGTAGGAAACTATCCCAAAAGACGTTAAAGATTAGGTTAGATGTAGACTTACGTTAAATTAGATTTAGGTTTAGTTTTAGTTAGATTTACGTTTATTTAGATTTACGCTTATTTACGTTAGATCGAGTCCACGCAAGAATTACTTACGGTTTAGGGTTTAGAGTTACACGAACAGTGAAAAGATCTACTGTGAAAAGATGTTAAGATGCTGTGAAGTGCTACAGCTAGAGAAGAGGCAAAGGAGTTTTGTCCACTACATGTAGTATCATGTAGACGTGGGTCTCTAGATTTCTTGTACCCACAAATATAGGTATTGACCAATAAAGACGAGATTATAACCCGGTGGTTCTGATCTCCGTGCACCTCTAGACCGAGGTGTACAAATTACATCATGGTCGATTAGTTTTTCTACAAATTACATCTGTGGGTATGGGGCGAATGGCTGACTTGATGCCAGGGGATTTTACAATTTCCTCTCGGTTTATCAACCCTTGACCTAGGCTAAAGGCGTAGTGGGAGAGGACGGAGTGTGGGTGCTTATGTATAAAGGCATACAATGGTACCTCTCGATCCACCAAAATACATTTGTGAGCATTTAGGATGAGACAATCTTCAAAGAGTATGGCACTTAATGGTTTGCACTTTAGCAGCTCTGCCGAACCATTCTTGGAGAGCTCTCTGTGAGCAACTCCAAGAATCGATGGCCCCAGGTGTCTTAGGTAGTGCCAAATCCAGCTATCCCTACCCATGGACACATTGCGCAAGCCTCCAGTCAAATTGCAAACTTATTAACATGATATGCCATCTGCAAAGCATTTTAACTTACTTTAACACTTGTAGTAATGAATAATAGACAATCTACCAGGTTAAGATTTGTTTACCTCACTTTCTTCATCCTTCTCTTCAAGAATTTTCTTTGTAAGATCGATCATCTCTACCAATCACGATTAGTGGTTTGTGTGGATGAAATGCGCTTTTCGGTACACTTTCGTAGAAAGAGGCACATGATTTGATTTCCACAAGTTTACTTGCTACTGTTTGCACCAACTTCTGTTCATTTATATTGGGGGGGAAAGAGAGGCTTGATGGGAGATCTTAGTCTTCAAGGTCAATTTGAAAATTGACTCTCTCTTCCTTTCCACTCAAAATTTATTACAAACTATCCTTCCGGACGTAGAATGACGATAGCTCTCATAAAGGACGACATGGTTGTATTAATGAATGACAAGAGAGATTGTATAAATGCACTCTTGTGTTGACTATGAAATAAATACAGTCATGCTACCTTTGAGTCCCTTGGTCCTAATTAGGTGCTCGCCTCTACTTACTATCTATGTAGTGCAACCTTGCCATGCCATAGTCCATGGGTACAATATGAGCCATCTCCTATTTTAGGTGTCACTAAAGAGTACCTATCTAGAAAGTAGTATCATTGTTTGCCACCTTGCCATCTAGAAAGTACTATCATTGTTTGCCACCTTGCCATGTTGTCACTATCATAGGCTTTGTGTGTGTGTGTGTGTGTGTGTGTGTGAGAGAGAGAGAGAGAGAGAGAGAGAGAGAGAGAAAGAGAGAGAGAAAGAGAGAGACTTTTGCACCTACATGTGGAAAGGTTGAGTCTTACAAGGAATGGAGGGAGATAGGGTACAAAGTCCAACAAACCATGGCTTTAATGGTGCAAACTTCAATGTGCATTAGTTAATGGCTCAATATTCAAACTCCAGTGGAGTAGGCATAGAAATAATAGCATTGAGCAAATCACCTTCATTATGGGAGTCAGCAAGACCCACTTTCTACCAATGTGTGATTGCAGGTAGGCAATAATAAAACCACTTTAGGATGCCCAAACTTAAGGGAAAGAATATAGATCAAGGAAATTGCAACACATAGCCCGAAACTTCTTCTGCCATACATATTGTATAGATATCTCAATCAAAGAAGAATCGAGCCTATGGAGGCAAACGAAGCTGTACTTGATCTCACTTTTATCTTTCCAACTCTATTCTAAAGGGAGAAACTGGTTTGTGGGCATATCCTTTGGAGTTGGGGTCCCTTAAAATCCAGGTTCATAGGGACAAAGCTTGGGGTACAGATGGTGGTTGTAAAAACAGAGCTCGCCAGGAAACAACTTGGGCAATATCACTGTCTTTCTTTGGGACTACGGGTTTCACTAGATCAAAGAAGGCATACGCGGTGTGCCTAGGAAGCGGCCATGCCATTATAAAGACGTTTTGTGCACCTACACTCAATGTTATTAAGGCCGTGAGTTCTATAATCCAAGAATTCTCCGATACAAACCCCTCGACCTTCTCAAGAGCGCCTTAGAGGAAGTTGACAAAAAGAGGGGAAGGGTTGATCTCTAGGCCTAGAATGCAACACAAGTGAACGATATTGGGAGATGGATAGGCCTAAACACCTTTGTCTGGTGCCATGCACCAAAGGAGACCGCTTTGCCTCCCTCCATGAGCAGGAGATAAGATTATAAGCTACGGATGGACCCCCGATAATTCCCCTTCTAGAATTTTAAGGAGATGGATTGGGGGGGGGGGGAGGGGGATAAGTCCTACTCAAGGGGAAGGGAGAGGGGAGAAGGAGAAGGAGAAGAGATAGAGATAAAATGAGAGAAACATGTCTTCTCTGTTAGGATATCCTTAAATAAAAAATGCCATTCACATATATAGAGAGAGAGATTTTGATGAAACCATTAGAGGTTAACATTGCTCGCATAATTTTTGTTACTCTCATCTGATGCCATTTCAAATTCAATTTTCTATATTACAAAACATAAACCCTTTTCATACAAATGAGATTCTCATCGAGAATAATCTGATGAGTACTTCCTTAGGAATAAAGATTATCTAATCAAGGTATATTAAAATAAACTAATTGTAGATAGAGGTTTTTCTAAGAATTTTTGCCTGCAAGTGGCAAGTCCCTTTTTACAAAGAGTGAATCCCTTACGAAAGGCATGCACTAGTTTCCAAGACATGGCACTAGAACGAACTTTAGGCTGTTGTTACAAAGAGAGGCTTCCTCAAGACCTGGATCATCGCTTACATGCAAAGTCAATGCCCGAACAGGTATGAGGATAGGGCTAATGAAACTTCGAATGCCGAATCAAAGTCACCTCTGAGCAATGTTCTGAAAAAATCATTTTTCCAAACATACAAAATTCGTTTCCTTATATTTTCCAAGAGCAAATTTTACAAAATTAGGTTACTTTTTTAAGATTTACAATAATTTTCTCTATTTTGGGGAGAAATTTGTCCTTATTCCCTTGCCCTCAATCGACATGTTTGAAATTGAAAACGGAACGATATTAAGCTGAAACGCATACTTAAAAGATAAAGGTAACGGATGCATGAACTTATAGAGTCATCTACAGGGCTAGGACATGAAAATTTGCAACAAACAAGAAAGAAAGGCATCTACAGGGCTACAGTCTCGTGACATGAACCGAAGCCGTTCTTTAATCAAGAGTTGTACGACCCACAACTCGACCAAGGTCTCAGTATTATATATTATTGTTGTGTGCTTGAGGGAAGCCTATAAGCTAGGCCTGGGTTTCGTTAGAGAGGTAGAAGCCCAACTGGTCTATGGCACCAGAGCTCGCACGCCCAAAGAAGCCCAAGATGCGTGGGGCGAATGAAAGTACGTCATTGGCGGTGGGGTTGCCAGGCGGGGCAATAGTGCTGCTGGTGGCGGTGTTGAAGCCCAGAGCTACGACGCCGTAGTTGTTGTTGAAGTGGGCATTCTTGCCGATTGAGACAGTAGCACTAGCTATCGCCTCATTCGCTCCAGGCTGAAATATGATATGATTCAGTCAACCAACCAACAGCAACAACAACACTGACAAATAAATGCAGTACTAGTTACTTGAATGGTCATCGAGGTGCCGACACGTCCCCCGTGCATAGTCGTTGTTCCATTCGCATACACCACCTCCAGACCTCGCAGATAGTCAGGCATATAATAGAGGGTCACACGCGTTATCCCGCCGGTGCTCCATCCATCGTCGAACGCTTTGCCACCCGGGGCTCCCCACGGACCCACAACGGCGGGCTTCGACGTCGCCTGCACCAGTATAATATCATCGGTCATTATAAGTTGATGATCATACTCTCTCTCTCTCTCTCTCTCTCTCTCTCTCTCTCTCTCTCACACACACACACACACACACACACACAGACACACAACCCGGCCTAGCTAGATTTATACGATAATACCGCCATGCTGCTGCTTGCAAGCTTGCGCTACTTCAAAGTAGGAAGAGGAGCTGGACGTCGACGCTGTCTTACAATGAAAAGGGAAGGCCGCAGCAGGCATTTTAAGGGCCCGGGCTGGGGGCGGCCCTTGCACGGCGCTTGCAACTACAATCAATGTACGTGATCTATTGCTGTAGCATCACAACGTGGCATTTCTCCGCGTGATTGTACTGCAGTACCCCCACCTGACATAAAGTAATGGAAAGAAAAGCGTACTACACAGCTTGACAAAAGCATTTTCCCTAACCCAACAAATCAAGGGCACCTCATCCCGTTCTGCGGACAAAATTTGAAGCCATTCCCGTTTTGCGGACAAAATTAAGGGCACTCTTCCAGTTTTGTCGCACTGGGCCTAGTACAAAAAACTGGGCCTACAGAAATACAACAAAATTTAGACAATTCTACCGTAAAAATCGGCATTTACTCAACATCCATACAAAATACACGCTTGGGTTGCTAAAATGATTTTTATTGAGCATTGGTCTGGGCACCAGCCTGCTTACGTACACAATGATTTTTATTGAGCATTAGTCTACGCACCAGCCTGCTTACATACACTTGACACGGAAGATCATCTAAGCAAGTTTTAGCTACATTGTCCAATAGGGCATTTATCTCAAAGCATTCATGGGGGACTCTCCACACTATCTCGCCCAGGCATCTCAAATGGGATCGACGATCGAGGTGATCTGGGCCGTCAGATGCGCATTTGGTAAATTCGGGGAGAAAAGTAAATTCGGATCGATCCGCATCCCATGTCTTGAACCTTCGACCTCCCCACCACGAGTCATGTGCATGAACCACTACACCCTCATGCGTACGTTGAAATATAGGAGATTCGAGTACGTCATATTGTAAATCTAGGCCGATTAGTGAATTCGGGGCAAAATTGTAAATTTGGACAAACTGGTAAATTCGGGGCAACCTCAGATCTGATGGTCCATGATTGACGCACCCCGCCTTTTCCTCCTCCACCATTGATCCCATTTGACCATGCCCGTGTGATATAGTGATGAGGGGGAACTCTCTTGTAGTAATACGGAGATGTCACTTGCATGCACATAAATTGCCTTGTTTTATCCCTTTGTAAAATTTGCATTCTTTTCTTTCAAAACCCCCTTATTGTACACTCACATGATACCATAAGGTAACTTAGTGAATACCTTGGAAAAGGATTAATCTTATTATTTTCTACCCTATTGAATTTCATGAGGGGAGTGATCCAATCTGCTTTGCAAATAAGCTTCTTATAAGTTCCTAGTGTTTTTGGTAGTGCAAAAGTTATGTCCTTGACCAAAGCCAAGCTTTCCGGTTGAGCTTCATCCCAATGAAAGGTATTGGGAATTGAACATTACTTCTGAGACTCTATTGCTCAATGGCTGAAAATAGGGTTTAGTGGAACAAAATTGAGTGTCGTTGATATCATACCTTTGAAAAATATTTGGAATGCAATTTGTCAAAGTCCCAAAAGAAAATATTACAATACTATATATTATTGCATACATCTTTGAAAGAAGAACCTCAAATTACAAATTTGGACAAGTTTTGACACAAACTACAAGGTCCCCACTATTTCATTGGTACCAATAAGGGGGAAAGGATTCGTCCTTTTTTCGTACAAACAAACCCTGCTTTCAATACAATAGCCTTTCATTTAGATTCAAATTATGTTGCACCACCCATTGGTCCACATCCTTCCAACAAAAGTTGTCGTTGTCCCATGAACATGACACATTTGATATTCCTTCGTTATTCATATTTATGGAAACATTTATCCAAAACCTAACATGTTCCTAGGTTGGACAGCTAAGGAGACCAGTGAAAGATGGAGCACGTGACGTATCTGAAGGTCTCCCCCTCTTATGATGATGCCACTTTGTCGCCACTTTATCGATCTCCAACTTTTAAAGAATTCCACCTTGAAGCAACCATTTTTCTATGCACGATAGACTCCTTCCATGGGCCTTCTTGTAAAGTAATCTCTACTTTGTCAAGCATATCCGAAGCCATGGATGCCCAATCCGGCCCATGATGTGTAAAGGATACTTCCTGGTTTGCACAGAAGGCTTTTATGTATAGCATTAGGTGTAGGATTCCAATGCCACCTCGGTTCTCACCACCCATTTCCATTTCCCCCACTACCATGGAGTTGTGCTGTTTGTGTTGTTTCTTGATAGGACTGGTTTCATGGGTTTTAGAAATTATTTTATGTATAGCATTAGGTGTAGGATTCCAATGCCACCTTGGTTCTCAACACCCATTTCCATTTCCCCAATACCATGGAGTTGTGTTGTTTGTGTTGTTTCTTGATAGGAATGGTTTGATGGGTTTTATAAATTATTTTCAATAGTGGACCAATTGCATTCGGTCATGTTTAAGATAGACGAGACAAATAATATTTTGATCGTTTAATGGGCTTTAAAAATGCTTTCCAATTGTGTTTGTCCATTTTCAAGATAGAGGACACGAAGAATATTTATTCAATAATCAAGGAGTCAACCACAATCACTCAGCTAGGAAAGGGGAGGAGTATGTACTTCCACCTTCTAATCTTACTATTGATCTTGTTTAGGTTCCAGCTAGATTGAGGTCAAATGTTGTATGTCTAATATGTCCACCCCTAGTGATGCATTGAGGTGTCTGAACACTATGCCTTTTAAAAAAATATCCCTTGTTATTTTGACACATATATTTTCAATGAGAGAGATCAATCTTAATTTTTTAATGTTTCACTAAGAGCCAGATGCAGTTGCAAATATTTGGACAAGGCTAAAAGCAAGATTTGTGGTAACAAAAAGGACCCTTTTTTATTCCACCCTGACTGGGACTTAGCCACATAGCCTTTGGAATTTTGGAGGGAATCCAGTGGTTGCACAACGTTATACTTTTTAAAATTGAAGCCGAATGAAGAAATTTTTAAAGTGTGACCATATGTGTCAAACAATTGTAACATGATGGGCTCATTATTTTCTGGAGTGGAGAATGTCACTACAAGAGGTTGTGTGCTCTTGTGACGTTGTTAGCGACGGAAATACACTGGGTTTTTATAACCCTCGGCGTCGCTAAAACCGTCGCTAATAGCGTCACTACGACAGCGTCGCTATATGCGATGCTATAGGCGTCTCTATATGCGTCGCTTTAACCGTCGCTATATAGAGACGCTCATAGCGACGGTCATAGTGACGTTTTCACAGAAGTCTATAGGGACGCTCATATCGACGCTCCAGAGCCATAAATAGCGACGGTTATAGCGACGCCCGAGAGAATTTTTTTTTTTGGTGACAGAGCATTGAATGCCGTGCCACCCATCAACCATATTGTACTTGATTCACTTTTTAAAAAAAGTGCAAGGGTAGATAATAGACCCAAAATAGTCACCCACAAGACGCATTGTTTGCAAAATTGACAATTGTACACATCATAGGCAAAATGAATTGATTGACAAATGTAATAATGACAATTGTACAACATCATAGGCATAAAGAATTGATTGGCAAAATGAACTGCGGTGACAAATGTAATAATATACATGGTTCAAAAAGACGTATAAAATCCGTCTCATGATACATAAGCTATGAGAAACCCTAAACTAATGCTATCTAGCTACGGCTAAACTGACATCGTCTAGTCAGACGTCTCATCGCATCCAAGCGGCGTATCTGTCGGATTCTGCAAAAAAAGACAATAAGACAGCTTTCAGTAAGTATAAACATATAACGACATTTATAAAACAATACAAAAAATAGAAAAGAGTAAACCCTAATACTAACCATGCCACCGCGAGAACTGAGAATGTCCATCAGGGCGTTTAAGCCCTTCCTGCTTGCGTACTCGCGCTCGTACAGTGTGGGATCGCGTCCTGTCATCGACCATTGTCAAAACATACAAAGAATTCATTATGTTAGAATTAAAAAACTCATAAACCCTAAACTATCGAACGTAAAGAGCAATGCAAAAACACTTACAAAATCGGCCTCAAATGATGCCCATCCACCGCTCCCCAAGTGGTGCGAGCTCCTTGCCTCTACTCGCGCTCTGGATGCATCCTTTTGTTGCTTCCACTTGTCGGGATTCTCGCGCGCTGATTTCTTCGCATTCTTCCAATCTTCTTTGGCCAGCCAATCTGGCCTGTTCCACCCATGCTTGATTGCTTTTTGCACTTCGGAACGCTTGTGTTTGCAGTATTCGCGCATTCAAATTTTCATCAGGTCTTCATTGAAGCGTTGATCCCGTGTTGGAACGGGAAACTCATCATGAAGTATGCTGATGACTCTGTTTTTTAAATCACTTGGTACTTCACTCCATTTGTTTAGTATGTAGTGTCTAAATAGCTGAGAGCAAATACCACGCATGCGCGAGATCACCTTCTTGCCGTCCTCATCCATGATGATGCCGCCGCTGAAGTCGACGGAGTAAGGCAATCCCTCTGGCCGGTGACGCGTGAACTTGGGTGTCCCGGCAGGGGTCTCTAGCGGCGTGTCGATGGGGGTACGGACGTCAGGTGTCTCCACCGGCGTCTGGGCCCCGAAGCGAGGAGTGTCGAGTGGGGTGGCTCCTCGCGGAGTAGGTAGAGGTGTGTAGCTGCTAGGAACAGTCAGCCGTGCAAAACCTGGCGTAGATGGTGATGCTGTGGCAGGTGTGGGGGCGGGCAAAGAAGGGGAGGGTAAAGAGCCTCGTCGAACACGAGGCGGTGTGGAGGCATCGGTGGCGGAATCTCCACAACAACTGCCACCGCCACCACTAGAGCGCCGGTGTCTAGACGAGTGTGAAGCTCGTCTCGTCGATGCCGAAGCTTCGGAGCGCGCCGAATGCTCCAAAATAGAGGGAGATGCGGATGGAGTAGGAACGCGCGATGATGCGCCAGAGCGATGACGCTCCACGTACCACTGTCTCTGCTGCGGTGACAAAGAAGAAAGAAACTCCTCATCATCCATACCTGCATTAAACACACAATTATTTAAACTTAATATTGAATGAATAGAGTAGACAATGACGAAAGACCATTAAATACAATGACATAATGACGCATATAAATACAATGACGCAATGAATTGAGTGATAGAAGAGGCAAGGCGAAAACTCAGAATTTTCAATCAAAAGATGTGAGCGCGAGTAGAAAAGAGCGTTATACACCATGGAAGGTACTTAGAGAGCCAGAGCTTTTACAACACGGAGCAAAATTGTTCAAATACAATATTTGTGGCTTTAAGAGATCTCTCTCTCATCCTCGCATAACTCAGCATAACTTCCTATATCTATATAGAGCTCTCCGTTTAAACACATATCCTCTGTTTCATTTTGTAGCTCCTCTGCATGCACCCCATATAGAGTAGTAGCATCTTGATGCTCGTCTGGCACAACCCCAGCGGCTTCTAATTGAGCATCTTCTCTGATCTCCTCCATTGATGCCGTTGTGATTGGCACATGGTAGCCTTCATACGTCCTTGCACTATGAGGGGCTACCTCTATGACGTACCACCAGTTTGATGTAGACTTTGTAGGATGAAATATTACCTGCCAGAGCCACATAACTTACATGAGAGCTTTCAAGCACATAACTTGTAAAAGGGGGATGTTAACTATTTACATACTTACTTGTTCACAATGCTCGGGTAGTACGAAAGTGTCTCTTAGGTCAGTCCATTTCTTAGTAGAATCCACCTCAAGAAAACCAGACTCTCCTCTACGCACAGTAGTGTTGTGACCCTCCATGATTATCTTTAACCATTGCACGTCGAACAAGTCGACAAAAAATCCTCTGTAATCGATCCTCAAAATCTCTTGCAGCGTGCCAAAGTAAGTGAGTTCTGCCACCACAGGATCTGCATCAGAGGAACGTCGTCGACTAGACCGTTCAAATTTTGCCATGATTCCACAATCTTGTGTAAAACGCTTTTTGTCGATTCGTTCCACCCTAAAATTTCGACCTTTACACCATGCTGCTGTGTATGACTTATACTACAACGAACAAAGATTATGAGTGGCCGTTCAAACGTTTAGAAATAAAGTCACTAGCTAGTCGTACATTGCAAACTTACCTTGGTCGTGCAACCCCGAGAGTACTCCCACTCTTTCTCAGTCACTTCGTCACCGCATTGTTGTGCAATTTTCAATTGGTTGTGCAACCATCTTAAGCTCATGAAGGTTGGTAGGCTCTCCAGAACCATCGGATAGTGCATCGGTGGTCGTCTTCCCCGTCTCCACTCGATTCGTGCCCTTTGTCGCTCTTGCTTTGCATCCTCATATTGTGAAATCCACTTTTGCATCACTGGATTGTGAAGCATGCAAAATCGGTTGATTTTAGCCTCTAGATCTTCCGTCATCTTCTTCTCAACACCGAGATTACACATGACAATCCCAGATATGCGCTCATCATCTATGGTTCGCCATAGCGTATCCCGGGCTTTATCAAATCCGTCTAGCCACTCTCCAATGTACACTAGGGACTCTGATACCAACCAACCTTCTGCCATGCTACCCTCCGGACGTGCCTTTTGACGCACATATCCCTTAAGCGTTTTCATGAAACGTTCTAAGAAGAACATCCATCTGGAATGAACTGTGCCAGCTATTTCCACCTCATCAACTATGTGAACAAGAAGATGCACCTGAATGGTTAGCATGGTAGTAGGAAAATGTTTCTCAAACATGCACACAAGCTCCGCAGCATTTAGTTTGGCGAATGGTATGGAGTCTACGTTGATCTCCTTTTGTGAGATCCATTGCACCAGCTTTGCAAGTTTGTAGATTGTGTTACGGATGTCGAGAGACAAACATCCCTCAATGGCAACCGTAAATCCACATTTTATGCAATGATATTAAAGTCCACTATGAACGTACCTGACACATTTTATGCCAATCGTGTGACTTCAAACCGGTAAGCTTTCCTTCTTTAGTAAAACACGTTCGGAGCGAGTGCATTACGCCAGTGGGGGTCCGCAAAGATCGAATGGTCTCTTTTACTTTGCGTTCTTGGGCTCCTGTGAAAATCCATGGTGCTTTAGGGAGTTTTATCGATCCATCAGACGCTATTTGCGGCCAATATTGCTCCATACGATCCACATTTCTAAGGTCAACTCTGGCTCCCAAAGTATCTTTCTTACCGGTCAGATGGTCCCATAGTAGATTACCCACATTCTTGAATATGTGCATTGGATCGAGCAAGTGATTGATCATGAGTCGGGGCCAGTATGGTAACTCGTACCATAGGATAGTCTCTTCATCCCTGGAGGCAATCCGTCATCGCACATCTCCTTCTGCTCTAACCATGCTTGTGCAGACATCCTTGGTGGCTCTCTTCCCAAAAAGCCGTCGCGTAACACATGATTCTCTGGAAGATACGCTTGATGACCTTCGTAGATTTGCTTCTTCAGTGAGGGAGCCCTACGTGCATTCAGTCTAGGTCCACATGTGACACATGCTCTGTATCCGCTTGTTTGAAGCCCTGCATGCATACACATGATAATAGATCAACTATGGGAAAAAACAAGATTTACAGTGTCTGAGTGAGGAGTGTCAATAGATCACCTGAGCATTCTGTTAGCCCGGGATAGTCATGCATGGTCCACATTAGAATGCCTCTGATCAAAGCATTCTGTCGTCTTGTGTGTCGGCTCATATCCACCACCTCTATGCCAATCCACAATTGTTATAGCTCTTCCAATAGTGGACGAAGATACACAACGATATTCCCCACTTTATATCGCCCTGGCACAATCAAGCTTAGCCATAGGTGCCCCTTCTTCGTAGTCAACCACGGGGGAATTTTGTAGTTGACGATGACAACGGGCCATACACTGTAAGATGTTGATCTTTGACCAAATGGATTTACGCCATCCATAGCCAGGCCTAAGCGCAAATTTCGAGCTTCCCTGGCAAAATCCGACCATGTTCCATCTATATGTTTCCAGGCTGCGCAATCTGCAGGAATTCGTAGCACACCATCCGAAGATTTATTCTCCTCATGCCATGATGCTAGGGAGGCCATGGACTTACATTCGAAGAAATGCTTGATGCGAGGAAGCAGAGGAAAATGTCGCAAAACCTTTTGTGGAATTTTTGTCCCGTGGAGATCTACTCGATATCTTTCGGAATCACATTTCGGACACTTCTCCATGTCTATGTATTCCCCTCTGAAAAGAATGCAGTCATTAGGACAAGCGTGGATAGAATTGTAATCCATCCCCAAGTTTCGCAAAATCTTTCTTGCTTCATCTTGGGAATCTGGCATCACATTGTCAGCTGGTAGTATGTGCTCTTTAAGCAATCTACACAACATAAAAATACGATACAGTCGTGTAAAAATCTATCAGATCATTATACATTTAGAGTTTTATTAAAGTAAACTAATTGTAATAGATCACCTGAAAAGCGTTGTGACGCTAGTGTCACTTCATCCAAACTTTGCCTGCATGTTGAGAAGAACCAGGAGTGCTTTCAATCTAGACATACGTGCTCCATTATACAATGGCGTATCGGCTTCACTTTTCATATCATCATAGATAAGCCTTTCTGAATCCATGATCGTCTCGATCATTTCATCAATCTCGGGCTCAAACATTGCCTCGTTGGGAATGTGCTCTGCATGATCATCCCCCGAGCTGTCAGAGGCTACATCTTGTGGCCTCACATATGCTGCTTGACCAAAGCGCCTGCGAACACGTCTATTGGGTTGCAAGATTGCTGCTTGTTGGCCAGCGTCAGAGTCCGACGAGTTATAATTGGCAACAACTCGATCTATAATAGATGGATCGAACTGGCCAAATTCGCGAACGTGCTGCAAAGAAACACGTCTTGTCCGTCGCACAGCATGCTTGCATTGATTACAAGGACATAAGACCCTCGTTGAGAGATAGGTGTTTCGGTTGGACGGTCCCACATCCTCGTCACTACTCATAATGAGGATAAAAATCTTATAACCTGGACAACAAATTTAATATTCTATTGGCATTCTTCGTCTTATCTCTCTCTCTCTCTCTCTCTCTCTCTCTCTCTCTCTCTCTCTCTCTCTCTTACCTCACATTCTCTAGTCATGTCCAATCCCCGCACACCTCGGTCTAGAGGTGCACGGAGATCAGAACCACCGGGTTATAATCTCGTCTTTATTGGTCAATACCTATATTTGTGGGTACAAGAAATCTACAGACCCACGTCTACATGATACTGCATGTAGTGGACAAAACCCCTTTGCCTCTTCTCTAGCTGTAGCACTTCACAGCATCTTAACATCTTTTCAGTAGATCTTTTCAGTAGATCTTTTCACTGTTCGTCTAACTCTAAACCCTAAACCGTAAGTAATTCTTGCGTGGACTCGATCTAACGTAAATAAGCGTAAATCTAACTAAAAATAAACCTAAATCTAATTTAACGTAAGTCTACATCTAACCTAATCTTTAACGTCTTTTGGAATAGTTTCCTACGACGTTAAAACTCTCTTCTTCTTGTGTGTGTGTGTGTGTGTGTGGGTAAACCTAAATAAACCTAAGTCTAATCTAATATAACATAAATCTAAATCTAACGTAAATTATGTTATATTAAAAACAAAGAAGTAAACTAACAGGGATTATATGAACCTTAAAACTGATTTAACACATAATTTTTCACATAACTCGGCAAGAGTTGGCATTCTCATCACTAAAGATGTGAGAGTTAACTTTCGGCGGTGACGCTGCCTCATCTCCATCCACATCTGATGACAGCAATTGGCCCTTTAGACCGTTCTTGCTCTTGTTACTAACTTTGAAGTTGTTGTTGAATGACTAGAGGTTGTCTAGATGGTCATTGTGTCGGGGATGTAGTGACTCTTGCCGCCCTGAAGATCCACCTTCTTCCCTATCTTCTGAAGACATTTCACCAGTACTTTTGGATCGACGGAGCCCACCATGAGTGAAGGCAGCAATACCCTATATTCCATTGAGGGCTTTCTTCACCCGCTTCATGCAGGCATCGCAGTCTATGGAGACCTAAATCTAATCTAATATAACGTAAATCTAAATCTAGCGTAAATAAACATAAATCTAATTAAAAATAAACCTAAATCTAATCTAATTTAACTTAAATAAACCTAAATCTAATTTAACGTAAGTCTACATCTAACCTAATCTTTAACGTATTTTAGGATAGTTTCCTACGACGTTATAACTCTCTTCTTCTTGTGTGTGTGCGCGTGTGTGGATGTGTGTGCCAATAAAAAGAGATAAATGGTATAACCTTTCTATCACCCATGCCAAGTATGATAGATTGGTTATGCCATTTCCCTCTTGAATAATAGGTCTTGAGTTCAACTCCTCGTCGGCTAGATCTTTAGGTCTTTTAATTTTAATTAGTTTCCTACGACGTTAAATTAGTTTCTCTCTCTTTCTCTCTCAATGTGTGTGCGTTTTTTTGTTTATGCATGTTTTCTCTCTCTTTTCCTCTCTCAATGTGTGCGTTTTTTGTTTATGCATGTTCTCTCTCTCTTTTCCTCTCTCAATGTGTGCGTTTTTTGTTTATGCATGCTCTCTCTCTCTTTTCCTCTCTCAATGTGTGTGTGCATTCTTTGTTTATGTATGTATGTGTGCGTTTTTGTTTATGTTTGTACTCTCTCTCTCTCTCTCTCTCTCTCTCTCTCTCTCTCTCTCACTCAAAAACACTATGTGTGTGTGTGTATGTGTGTGAGAGAGAGAGAGAAAGAGGGGAAGGGAACATGAGAGTGAGGAGAGGGAAGGAGCATACCTGGCTCTCCTTCCTCTCCTCGTGTGTGTGTGTGTGTGTGTGTGTGTGTGTGTGTGTGGAGAAGAAAGAGAGAGAGAGAGAGAGAGAGAGAGAGGGAGAGCGTTACCTGCTCCTTGCTTGAGGGCGCCGAAAAACTCAGATCTGAGATCTGAGTTTTTGGGCGCTCTCTGTTATTTTTTTAGCCCAGTCGGCGTCGCTATGAGCGTCGCAAATTTCTTTGAACAAAGAAATTTGCGACGCTCATAGCGACGCCGGGATTTTTTTTTTTGAGCGTCGCTGTGTGAGCGTCGCTAATATGAATAGCTTCTTGTAGTGTGTTTCAACTTGTGGGAGAGACGGGTGGGTATCATTTGAGGCCAATTTTATAAGTGTTTTTGCATTGCTCTTTACGTTTGATAGTTTAGGGTTTAGGGGTTTTTAAATTCTAACATACTGGGTTCTTTGTATGTCTTGACAATGGTCGATGACAGGACATGACCCCACACCGTACGAGCGCGAATACGCAGGCAGGAAGAGCTTAAACGCCCTGATGGACATTCTGAGTTCTCGCGGCAGCATGGTTAGTTATAGGGTTTACTCTTTTCTATTTGTTGTATTGTTTTATAATTATATATTTATACTTATAGAAAGCTGTCTTATTGTTTTTTTTTGCAGAATCCGACAGATACGGATGGATGCGATGAGATGTCTGATTAGACGATGTCAGTCTAGCCGTAGCTAGATAGCATTACTTTCCTTTTGTCATAGGACATGTATCATGAGATGATGTTTATACGTCTTTATGTAACTATTAGAAAACCATGTATATTTTTTCAATAATGACAATGGTGTTGTAACTATTACATTTGCAAAGTTTAACTATCAAGTGATTTTGCCTATGATGTGTACAATTGTCATTGATTTAGTTTCATCAATTTACTTTTGTTAGTTTTGTATCTTATTCTGCAAACAATACTATGGATGATGGAGTTAATGGTTATACTGTCTTGTGGGTGACTAGTCACCTTCGGGCTATATCTAAGCTTGCACTTTCTTTCAAAGGTGAATCTGGGCTTATCTTGGATTCATTTAGGTTTACTCAATTATTGAAACATTCAATATGGTTGATGGGGGCAGGGCATTTCACCAAAAAAAAAATCTCTCAGGTGTTGCAATGAGCATCACTATATAAGGCTCTGCATCGTCGCTATAGGTGGCCTGTAAACGTTGCTATGATCGTCACTATAGGCGTCACTAAATAGCGATGGTTATAGCGACATTCTCGTATCGACGCTGTTACCGACGCTTTTAGCGATGCCGGGGAGTATAAAAACCCAATGTATTTCCATCGCTAACAACGTCACAAGTGCACACAACCTCTTGTAGTGCACCCCTGGTGATGCACTGAGGTGTTTGAACACTATGCCTTTTTAAAAAATATCCCTTGTTATTTTGTAACATTTTCAATAAGTGAGATCAATCTTAATTTTTGAATGTTTCACTAAGAGCTAGATGCAGTTGCAATATTTGGACTTTTAGAGGGAGTCTAGTTGTTGCAAAACGTTATACTTTTTAATATTGAAGCCAAATGAAGAAATTTTTAAAGTGTGACCATATGTGTAAAACAACTGTAAGGTGATGGGCTCATTATTTTTTGGAAGTGGAGAATGTTTCAACTTGTGGGAGAGAGTCAAGTAGTGCCATTTAAACAAGGTTTCTGTTGAGCTTGCTTGCAATCACTCTATGAACGGTAGATTTCTCTATTCATGTGGTAGGTGGAACTCTCGCTCTGATAGTGCTCTACCCTAGTTGTGCTCGTTCTCTTTCCTTTAAAGGAGCTGATAGCGTCGTTCCATGACGACCCCATTACGCAAGTCTGCTCATCTGGTCCCAAACCAAAACCAAAGGGGAAGGATAGTGAGATGAAATCCCTTTCGAGTATGAACGAGACAATGAAACCTAGCACGGATGTGGAAGATAAAAGCATCCAGAAGACAAGGACAAGTGCTAAGAAGATTGTGTCCATGGAAGCATTTGCCCTTTTCGATGAAGAGGGTCCAAGCAAGTCCATGAGGAGGCAAAGAGTTGAACATTGAATATCCCTAATTTTACTTTTTTTCACTTGTTTTAGATGCATGCATGTTTGAATGCATATTCCATGCATGCATGTGTGAATGTAATCAACTACGCTGTTGGCTTCAAACAAACTGTGTTTTGGTAAGTGTGGTAAAATTTTCCACTTGGTGAAAGTGTGCATGCTTCATTAATTTTTTATATGATACTCGGTCTGCATGCATGTTTCAATGTGCTAAAATGACCCTAACCCAGATTATGTGTTGTAGGAGGTATACATTCTTTAGCTGAATATAACATGAAACTATATTCCGTTGAACTAGAGGGAGAAACAACATGTAGACGAGCAAAGCCGAGAGAGAAGTTGAGGGGAGACCAAGACGAGACGTGAGATGGAGAACCCCAAAAAGTGTGTCAATTGATCAAATGAGATGAGTTTATATAGAGGGGACCAAGGTGCTTTATGTAGAGATACTATATATACCTCAACACCCCTACTCAAATGAAGGTCCCTACCTGTGATAAAAATCCTTTGGGGGCTCAAAGCGAAAACCCATAGATCTATATACACCCACCGTTATATTAAAATATTTCAAATGTACTTTACAATGCTCAAAGCAGCTACATCACTCTTGTTTTATAATATGCCCTTTCAAGGTTCTTTAACACTAGAATGGTAACAGGACACTTTTATGTCCTGTTAAGTGACCATTTTGCTTGAATTATTTGAAGAGTATGAAAATGAATTTCTAGGTGCTATATATCCACAAAGTTGCCTTATGAGCTGAAAAAAAGTTAGCATTTTTTTTGGAGTATCGATCTCACCATTAACCTTACTCTTGCACAACATTTTTGAATCTAAAGTGTGTGAAAAAACGGGTCCTGTTTTTGGCTTTTTTTCAATTTTTAGCAACTATACCACTCTAAACTTCATGTTTGTGAGGTTTAGATCGCTAGAGGTTAGGCCTTCATAGTTCTCAACATGTTTTGATGCTTGTTGAGAGAGCTAAGTGTTAAAATTGAAAGTTATGACCAATTTACAAGAATTGCATAATCCTGTTTTTTGGCCAAAATTACCACTTTTATGATTTTTTGGGGCTTTCTTGATATCCAAATTCAATTTTTATTATGTAAGTGTAATGTATAGCATAAAGCTAATCTTCCTTGAGTTTTGGGGGACCTAATATGCTATATAGCATAGTATATGATGATGGTTGAGTTTTTTGATTGCTGAAGAATACGAACATTTTAGAGTAGCAAGTATAACTTTCTCAGTATTGCTAGTTTCTTAGGCCAATTGTGTGTATTTTGTAGCTAGTAACCATATCTAATGATAGAGTACAAACTTGGCTAGATATTGAGTAGTTTCTATGGGTTTCTAGAGGTCATAATGCTAAACCCAGTTTTTTCATGTTTGCTGTATTTAACACTTTATCATTGCCCCCAAGGTTCCAATCGTAAGAGATCCATTATCCTTTTGACATGCTCCATGGCTCCTTTTGAATCCAAAGGCCCAAAGGGAACTAAGAAAACATGTATATAGTATCTATATTGAGCATGACTATAGAAACTTTAATGATAGGTCCGAAGAATGGCAGAAATGCAACTTTTTTGTACCTATTTTTTTTTGCCCAAAAACAAATTAGTGAGGTTAAAGCAACCCTATGTTTCGGTCACTAACCCATTGAAGTTAACGGGGCATGTAGTGACCAAGGGATGAGAAAAATTACAAGTTTCTCATTTTTTCCATATGTAGTAGTTACTGAACTATAAGCTCATGAAAGGATTTTTCAAAAGGAGTGGATCTACTATGGTTTTGGAAATTTTTCCTAAAACCCTGAAAGGACACTTTTATGTCCTGTTAGGTTATCATTCTAGTGTTAACAACCATATATATATATATACACACACACAATTGAGCTACTATAAATGCTTTGATAGAGTAACTTAAGCATGGTTGACCTCTCGTTTCATATGCTTGCACTCGTTTCGATAGAGTAGCTTCCATCACGTAGCAATCAACCAAGCACTCAATCCCGAAAACTTTTATCTTCACATCTTCAACTATTCCAAGACACCTTGACTTTTTGTGGTTGGCCATCCTCATGAGGATCGAAGCATTCACTGACATCTTAACGCCTACTTCTTTCATGATAGCCTCGGTGATGACACACACCTGGGCACCACCATCCACATATGCTTGCACTTCCGTCTTGTTCCCAGCATAGCTTCAACTATTGGCACCATATCCACTGGGTGACCAACCCTCAAAGATGACACCATGCTTTGATGCTTTTCCTTCTTGGAAGGAAGCCGCATACTCACGCACTTGGTCCACTGCCTCCTCAATTTAGCGTTCAAAGCCACCAATTGACCAAAAGATATATTTGCCTTTGGATTTCATATGTCTTCGACAATATCATAGTCTCCAACACCTTGGCCAAGGAGGTAGTCCTTTGGACCAATTTTCCTTCTTCGCCGCCTCTTGTTACTTTCTGGTTTGTCTTCTACCTTAGGCTTTCCTTTCCTTGCTCTTGTTTTCCTCCCTTCTTCTGTCTCTTTCTCCCTATCATGCCTAGATCTCTTATTGGCAAAAACATCCACATCTTGATGCTGAAGGGTAATGATTTTAATAGCCCTATCTTCTCCATTTGTAGGCAACGGTTGGAGTTGTTGTTGCGGCGGCGGTGCTTCTAGTGCCCATTCTTGATGATTCTCTTCTATTCTTCCTCGACCACATCCATAAAAGGGGTATATCCCTCCTCTCTCTCTTGGTGGTTCAGGACAATCAGGGGCGCAGTGACCCTCTTCATCACAATTGAAGCATCTACCTTGTAGCCTTCGTCCCCTGCCAGGCTCCCAGCTGGCCACTCTTCTCTTTGGTTCCTATTCATTATGTTAATTCTTAATTCTTATAACTGACCAGCAAGATCATGCAAAACCCGGGCTGTAACAGTATTTGGACCTTGAACCACTCGCTCCACTCTATCATCCGTTGTCACAGGGACCATTGGTTGCACCACAACTAGCTCAGTATATGTCAGGCCTTGCTCCCACCTTCTCTTGATCTTCTTGCTCTTGCCCTCGGCAATTTCCACAGCTCTTTGAAATGTAGCAGGCTCCTCTGGATCGACCTTCTCCCTTACACTTGAATGGAGACAATCCATAAATTGACGCACTTTCAAGAAATCCCCTTGAGGTACTTGGGATGTCGCCTGTAATTGAACCCAAATTCCTTTGAAGTGTTGCAAAAGATCTTTAAAGTTAGCATGAACATCTTGCTGCAAACCTCTCCATTTTGATGTCGCTTCTGTTGCGGTTAGTTTCTTTCCAAACCTGTCAAAAATTGCCAGCTTCACCTGCTCCCATGTTTGATTTTTTTTTTCCTCTAAACCTTCAAACCACTCCCGAGCTTCTCCTTTGAGCGCAAGAGAAATACATGAATGTTGGCTTCGTCATTCACAATGTGCATACCAAGTGTATGCCACTCGAAGTCCGCAATCCAGTCCTTCACATCCTCCTTCCCTGTAAACACTGGCTGACTATACGCCATCCCGTTGAAGTCCCTTCTCCCTTGCATGAGTAGTTCCACAAAATTTGAAGTCTTGCACCTCAACCAAACCACCACTTTTCTTCAATGAAGCTCGAACTTCACAGCAAAACTGCTTCACCTGGGTGCACAACCGGAAAATTTCTGCTCCCCAGCGGGATCGCCAAAGGATGATGGAGCAAAAGACGTCGTGCACACACTCACACACCCAGACAACTTAACACAACACAAGGAATTTACTTGAATTACTCACCTCACTCACTACCACTCAAAAGCTCCCTAAAAACTCTACCCACAAGCTCAATTCAAACTCCAAACGCCTCGACCTACAAGCCCTTGCCTGCACGCAGACACTACAAGGTGAGTCGAGGTGATCAACACTTGAAATCACGCTTGATTGATGACCAAAATATACAAGAAAACCCATTAGAAAACCAAAAACTCCAGCCACAAAAGGAAACTCTCAAACCATGGCAAAAGCTTCACCAAACTCCACTCTGTTGGACTCTTTGGAGTAGCGCCAACCCTAATGGCACCGATATAGGGTCACATAGTCTTGCAGAAATCCGCACCTTCTTCCCTCAATTCCTTGCACACACACATCCATGGAAACCTCAGAACTCCCATAGACTCTCCTAAGTGAAAAATTGAAGAGAGAAAGCTCTCATTCACTCCTCCACACACTCGAAAACAGGACGCGAACGCAATGGGATTGCACTAGACCACCTGTAGGAACCCTGCTTTCTCCCATACACATAGGGGTACAAGCCCTTGCCTACCCGCAGACACTACAAGGTGAGTCGAGGTGATCAACACTTGAAATCACGCTTGATGGTGACAAAAATATACAAGAAAAACCATCAAAAAACCAAAAAATCCATCCACAACAGGCCACTCTCAAACCATTGCAAAAGCTTCACCAAAATCCACTCTGTTGGACTCTTTAGAGTAGCGCCAACCCTAATGGCACCGATACAGGGTCACATAGTCTTGTAGAAAGCCGCACCTTCTTCCCTCAATTCCTTGCACACACACATCTATGGAAACCTCATAACTCCCATAGACTCTCCCAAGTGCAAAATTGAAGAGAGAAAGCTCTCATTCACTCCGCAACGGGATTGCACTAGACCACCTGTAGGAACCTTGCTTCCTCCCATACACATAGGGGTGAAAGTGTTGATATTGTACTTCAAAAGTTCTCCCTCATCCTCAACACTCACGGAAACATGAGTGATGTGGCAATTTGAAGCAATTTCACACCTTTTTTGACCATTTTTTGACCTTTTTTGGCCTAGTTTTTGCCAGTTTTGACCCCTGGCGGACATTTTTCGCAGGAAAATACCTAAACGAACTCCAAAATTCACCAAATTTCACACGTTTGATCCTCGATACCAAAATCCCATTTCCACATCCCCACATTCCATTTTTGACCACTTCTAGGGCAATGTACGTACCACCGCAGATCAGGCCCCGCAAACAGACAGTTACCACATGTGTCAAACTTCTCGAGCGGGATTAGAGTACCCACACTTGTCACTTGCATTATTTACATTCTAGAAAGCTCAAACACATTATCTAGAGCCAAAATAAGCCACCTAAAACCATATCCAAGGCCCCGATACCCTATACGGGCATGTACATGTGTCCGACTGCCGACACGCAAGCACGCATATTTACAATGTGCACACGTTGCACCTTTTTTTGAACTTGAAACCACTTTGCAAAGCTCCCAAATTCATGTATTTACATCTTTTTGTACATATGACCATGCATATAAACGCTACTTTGTACACGCCAAAAGAGGTCTATCATCATTGCCCACCCTCTAGGTAGAGCATTTATGCTCAACCAAGAGACTATTTGCATCTGGAACCACATCCCTTGCAAAATATTTCTTTAGTCTATAACCATTTGTTCTGTAGCTCAAACGTTCACCAGACAATTTTTCCAACTCATAGGTGCCATTAGAAAATACATGCTTCACTCTGTATGGACCCAACCATTTGTCCCTCAATTTCTGAAAAGTAAAATCCAAGCAAGAATCATATTTCATCACCAAATCTCCTTCACTTTGTATGGACCCAACCGTTTGTCCCTCTTATTAATTTTCTCCATCCTTGTCTCTGCTTGTTGAAGATAATAATCACTGGCTTTCTCTCTATTCATTCGCAGCAACTCTAGAGAAAGAATTCTTTCTTGCAGCTTGTCATTATGCTCAGCTTGCATTCTGCACAAAAACTTCAAGGCATCCAGCTGCACTTGTATGGGCATAAGAGCTTCTTTTCCATAAACAAGTTCATATGGTGTAAACTGTGTTGACACTCTATACGCAGTTCTATAAGCCCACAAACACTTTTCCAAGTCCAAGTCCCACTCTTTAGGATGCTCTCTAGCATACTTTGATAGCATCTTCACAATTTGACCATTGTAGTTCTCAACCAACCCATTGCATTGTGGGTAGTAAGGAGAAGAATGCCTATGCTGAATTTTCAATTTCTCCCTGAGAGCAGCAACAAGTTTTCCCCTAAATCCTGGTCCACGATCAGAAATAATAACCATAGGAGCTCCAAACCTACAACACACCTGTTCATATAAAAAAGAGGCCACTCTTCCTACGGTTACATCTTTTACTGATCTTGCCTCCACCCATTTTGTCAAATAGTCCACAGCCACAAGGATATACCTTTTACCATTGTTGGTCCTTGGCATTGGACCTACAGCATCTACTCCCCATTTTGCAAATGCATCAAAAGACATTATAGATTTCTGAGGCTCAGCCAAAAGCTTCCGATTTGAAAGCACTTGGCATTCATGGCATGACTTGCACCAAAAATAAGCATGTCTCATCATAGAGGGACAACAGTAACTTGCTCTCAAAACACGAAAGACAACCTGATCCTTGCCTTGACGTCCTGTTTTTTCATGGCAGTGCTCCAAAATCAAGCCTATCTCTTCTTTTTATGGCACTTTTCTCAAAATGCTATCCTTGCCATAAAGCATGAGATCCTCACCTACCAATGTGTAGTTTCTTGATTTTGCAACTATTCTCTTACGCCGAACCTTTGACATGCCCTTTGGACATTGCCCTTTACTAAGAAATACTTCTACATCTTGCAATGATTCCCTTCCTGCATACAAGGCTTCCTTGACCTTTAAAGGAGCTACCAAGGCATCCAACTTGTCCCTAGCCAACTCATCAGCTTCTTTATTCTGCTCACGAGGAACATGCTTAAACTGTATCTTCTCAAACTCATGCAAAAGCTTCTTGATGCCATAGAACCACTTCTTCAAATCGTCTTTCTTAACATTCCACAAACCAAGCAACTGATTCATGACTAGCAATGCATCCCCTTTTGCAATGACCCTCTTCAGTCCAAACTCAACACACTGCTTCAACCCAAGGAAAAGCGTGAGATACTCGGCCTCATTGTTACTTTCAGCTTCATCAAGATCGTAAGCTCTAGAAAAGATCACATCGCCTTTTGGGTTCGTAATGACTACCCCTTAACTTGCCTTTTGAAGAACTTTCATGTATGCACCATCAAACATCATTGTATACGCATCTGTAATATCTACTTCCTCTTCATGATCATCATTATCAACCCTTGGGTAAGATGGAACCCCCCCCCCTTATGTACCACTATGTCTGCCAAGTGAGCTTTAACAGAATGATCCACTTTAAACTCAAACTCATACTCTTGAAGCTCCAAAGTCCACTTTAAGATGCGCTTGCTAGGATTCAAATGTTGTACTACATCCAGCAAAAGATTCGATGTGGTGAGCACATACTAGAACTTTTGGGGCAACAAATAGGTTTTAAACCTTTGACAAGCAAGAACCAAGGCGAATACCCACTGTTCCATTTTCGTGTAGGAGAGCTCGCTTACATTCTTCATCTTGCTCTCAAAATAAACTGGCTTCAAGTTCCTTCCTTGCTTTTGTATGAGAACCGACCCAAAAGCTACTGACCCCACACTAATAGATACATAGAAAATCGACTGCAAGTCAGGAGGACTCATTGTTGGTAAAGCACACAATACCTCCTTGATGCCATCAAAAGCCTGTTGCATGTCTTCATTCCATTCAAACCCTTGAACTCTTTGACTCAATTTCTGGAGAGGATACACATACTGACATAGCATCCAGAAAAAACGTGACAAGTACCTGAGCTTATGCACAAATGATGCCAAATCCTTTGTGTTGCTGGGCGGATCCATAAGCAATAAAGCCTTAAATTTCTCTGGGTCAACTTCTATTCCATTTTGGGAAACCACATGTCCTAGCAAATGGACTCTGGCATGAGCAAACTTACACTTCTTTGGGTTGAGTTGCCCACTCTCTTGTTGAAGCCTTTCAAAACTCAACCTCAGCTTCTCCAAATGTGTGACCCTTGAGCTATAACACCCAATGTCATCCATGAAAACATGAATGAACTTACCCAAGTAGGGAACAAACAATCTATTCATCCATCCTTGGAAGGTAGCATCCATTCTTGGGCACAATGAAAACTGGAGAGACCCATTCGGACTCCTCCACTCGAAAGATGAAATCTGCTTCCAAAAGCTTCGTCACCTCTTCATGAAGTGCGTTCTCATGAATGACCCCCAACTTCCTAAGCTTTTGAACCTTTGGCTTGGCACCTTCTTTTAGATTGATTCTATGCTCGACTCCTTTCGCTCCTTGCAACTCTGTATATTCAGTGGGGCGAATAGCTTTGGAAACTCTGTAAACATGTCTTCATACTCTTTTTTTTCTTTTTTTTTCAATTCCTCTCCTAGCATGCTCCTTACATTCACTTTGGCAGGCTCTACAATTGCTTTTGGACTATCCTTCTCCTCCTTGACCTTCACATCATGCATCGATGCTTCCTTTTTAACACTTATCCCAAAAAGATCAGGACTTAATTGCATCAAGCCTTCGTCTACACTTTCCTCTGATGATGTAGACGAAGCATCACTATCGTATGATGTGGTTTCCGTCGAATCCGTATCTTGCATCTCCACTAGGGCCTGTGTACGGCTCTCGTGTGTCTTCATGTTGTAGACAATGGTAGTTCCTTTCTCTTTGTCGGGGATGGCGATCAAGACCGTGCCCCAATACTCCTTAGAACCAAGGGCTATAAGCCATGGCCTCCCTAAAATGACTGGATACGCATTCTCACCCGCTTGCATCATGTAGCAATCAACCAAGCACTCAATCCCCAAGACTTTTATCTTCACATCTTCAGCTATTCCAAGACACCTTGCCTTTTTGTGGTTGGCCATCCTCATCCGGATTGAAGCATTCACTGACATCTTAACGCCTAATTCTTTCATGATAGCCTCGGCCATCACACACACCTGGGAACCACCATCCACATATGCTTGCACTTCCGTCTTGTTTCCCAGCATAGCTTCAACTATTGGCACCATATCCACTGGGTGACCAACCCTCAAAGATGACACCATGTGATGACGCTTTTCCTTCTTGGAAGGAAGCCGCGTACTCACACACTTGGTCCACTGCCTCCTCAATTTAGCGTTCAAAGCCACCAATTGACCAAAAGATATATTTGCCTTTTGATTTCGTATGTCTTCGACAATATCATAATCTTCAACACCTTGGCCAAGGAGGTAGTCCTTTGGACCAATTTTCCTTCTTCGCCGCCTCTTGCTACTTTCTAGTTTGTCTTCTACCTTAGCCTTTCCTTTCCTTGCTCTTATTTCCCTCTCTTCTTCTTTCTCTTGCTCCCTATCATGCCTAGATCTCTTATTGGCCAAAACATCCACATCTTAATGCTCAAGGGTAATGATGCTAATAGCCCTACCTTCTCCATTTGCAGGCAACGGTTGTAGTTGTTGTTGCGGTGGCGGTGCTTCTAGTACCCATTCTTGATGATTCTCTTCTATTCTTCCTCGACCACGTCCATATAAGGGGTATATCCCTCCTCTCTCTTGGTGGTTCAGGACAATCAGGGGCGTAGTAACCCTCTTCATCACAATTGTAGCATCTACCTTGTAGCCTTCGTCCCCTGCCTCTCCAAGCTGGCACCTTACTGTTACTGTTGCTATTCATCACTCTTAGGATGGGCAGCTTACAAGCATTCTATTTAGCACTAAAGGATATGCAAAGTGCATACGTTAGCAAGCAGTGAAACAACTAGATCGATTACCTTTCTGGTTTGAAGTTTGCTTCATATGATGAAAGACATGTTACGGCTAGTTCTAGTGGACTTTTGGAGGGAATCCAGTGGTTGCAAAACGTTATACTTTTTAATATCGAAGCCAAATGAAGAAATTTTTAAAGTGTGACCACATGTGTAAAACAACTGTAAGGTGATGGGCTCATTATTTTTTGGAGTGGAGAATGTTTCAACTTCTGGGAGAGAGTCAAGTAGTGCCATTTAAAAAAGGTTTCTGTTGAGCTTGCTTGCAATCACTCTATGAACGGTAGATTTTTCTATTCTTGTGGTGGGTAGAACTCTAGCTCTGATAGTGCTCTACCCTAGTTGTGCTAGTTCTCTTTCCTTTAAAGGAGCTGATAGTGTCGTTCCATGAGCACCCCATTAAGCAAGTCTGCTCATTTGGTCCCAAACCAAAACCAAAGGGGAAGGATAGTGAGATGAAATCCCTTTCGAGTATGAACGAGACAATGACACGTAGCATGGATGTGGAAGACAAAAGCATCCCGAAGACAAGGCCAAGTGCTAAGAAGATTGTGTCCTTGGAACGTTCACAACAAGCATCTGCCCTTTTCGATGAAGAGGGTCCAAGCGAGTCCGTGGGGAGGCAAAGAGTTGAACATTGAATATCCCTAGTTTTACTTTTTTTCACTTGTTTTTGATGCATGCGTGTTTGAATGCATCTTCCATGCATACATGTGTGAATGTAATCAACTACGCTGTTGGCTTCAAAAAAATTGTGTTTTGGTAAGTGTGGGAAAATTTTCCACTTGGTGAAAGTGTGCATGCTTCATTAATTTTTTATATGATACTCGGTCTGCATGCATGTTTCAATGTGCTAAACCTTTGAGCATGACCCCAACCCAGATGATGTGGTGTAGGAGGTATACATTCTTTAGCTGAATATAACATGAAACTATATTCCGTTGAACTAGAGGGAGAAACAACATGTAGACGAGCAAAACCGAGAGAGAAGTTGAGGGGAGACCAAGACGAGACGTGAGATGTAGAACCCCAAAAAGTGTGTCAATTGATCACACGAGATAAGTTTATACAGAGGGGACCAAGGTGCTATATGTAGAGATACTATATATAGCTCAACACCCCTACTCAAATGAAGGTCAATCCCTTGGGGGCTCAAAGGAAAAACCCATAGATCTATAGACACCCACCATCATATTAAAATATTTCAAATATACATTTACAATGTTCAAAGGAGCTACATCACTCTTGTTTTATAATATGCTCTTTCAAGGTTCTTTAACAACCCTATATATATATATATATATATATATACACACACACACACACACACACACACACAACTGAGCTACTATAAATGGTTTGAAAGAGTAGCTTAAGCATTGTTGACCTCTCGTTTCATATGCTTGCACTCGTTTCGATAGAGTAGCTTAAGCATTGTTGGCCTCCCTAAAATGATTGGATACGCATTCTCACCGGCTTGCATCACGTAGCAATCAACCAACCACTCAATCCCCAAGACTTTTATCTTCACCTCTTCAGCTATTGCAAGACAGCTTGCCTTTTTGTGGTTGGCCATCCTCATACGGATCGAAGCATTCACTGACATCTTAACGCCTGCTTCTTTCATGATAGCCTCGGTCATGACACACACCTGCGCACCACCATCCACATATGCTTGCACTTCCGTCTTCTTCCCCAGTATAGCTTCAACTATTGGCACCATATCCATGGGTGACCAACCCTCAAAGATGACACCATGCTTTGATGCTTTTCCTTATTGGAAGGAAGCCGCGTACTCACACACTTGGTCCACTGCCTCCTCAATTTAGCTTTCAAAGCCACCAATTGACCAAAAGATATATTTGCCTTTTGATTTCGTATGTCTTCGACAATATCATACTCTTCAACACCTTCGCCAAGGAGGTAGCCCTATGGACCACTTTTCCTTCTTCGCCGCCTCTTGCTACTTTCTGGTTTGTCTTCTACCTTAGCCTTTCCTTTCCTTGCTCTTGTTTCCCTCTCTTCTTCTATCTCTTTCTCCCTATCATGCCTAGATCTCTTATTGGCCAAAACATCCACATCTTGATGCTCAAGGGTAATGATGTTAATAGCCCTACCTTCTCCATTTGCAAGCAATGGTTGCAGTTGTTATTGATGATTCTCTTCTATTTTCTTCCTCGACCACGTCCATATAAGGGGCATATCTCTCCTCTCTCTCTTGGTGGTTCAGGACAATCAAGGGCATAGTAACCCTCTTCATCACAATTGTAGCATCTACCTTGTAGCCTTCGTCCCCTGCCTCTCCAAGCTCGCCGCTACTCTCTTTGGTTCCTATTCATTATGTTAATTCTTAATTCTTGCAACTCACCAGCAAGATCATGCAAAACCCGGGCCGTAACAGGATCTGGACCTTGAACCACTCGCTCCACTCTATCATCCATTGTCAGAGGGACCATTGGTTGCACCACAACTGGCTCAGTATGTGTCAGGCCTTGCTCCCACCTTCTCTTGATCTTCTTGATCTTGGCCTCGGAAATTTCCATAGCTCTTGCAAATGTAGCAGGCTCCTCTTGATCGACCTTCTCCCTTACACTTGGATGGATACAATCCATAAACTGACGCACTTTAAAGAAATCCCCTGGAGGTACTTGGGATGTCGCCTCTAATTGAACCCAAAGTCCTTTGAAGTGTGCAAAAACTCTTTAAAGCTAGCATGAACATCTTGCTGCAAACCTCTCAATTTTGTCGTCGCTTCTGTTGCGGTTAGTTTCTTTCCAAACCTGTCAAAAATTGCCAGCTTCACCTGCTCCCATGTTTGGTTTTTTTCTTCCTCTAAACCTTCAAACCACTCCCGAGCTTCTCCTTTGAGCGCAAGAGGAAATACATGAAGCTTGGCTTCGTCATTCACAATGTGCATACCAAGCGTATGCCACTCGAAGTCCGCAATCCAGTCCTTCACATCCTCCTTCCCTGTAAACACTGGCCGACTATACGCCATCCCTTTAAAGTCCCTTCTCCCTTGCGTGAGTAATTCCATAAAATTTGAAGTCTTGCACCTCAACCAAACCACCACTTTTCTTCAATGAAGCTCGAACTTCACAGCAAAACCGCTTCACTTGGGTGCACAACCGGCAAATTTCCGCTCCCCAGCGGGATCGCCAAAGGATGATGGAGCAAAAGACGCCGTGCGCACACTCACACACAGAGACAAACCAACATAACAGAAGGTATTTACTTGAATTCCTCACCTCACTCACTACCACTCAAACGCTCACTAAAAACTCTACCCACAAGCTCAATTCAAACTCCAAACGCCTCGACTTACAAGCCCTTGCCTGCACGCAGACACTACAAGGTGAGTCGAGGTGATCAACACTTGAAATCACGCTTGATTGATGACCAAAATATACAAGAAAACCCATCACAAAACCAAAAACTCCAGCCACAAAAGGAAACTCTGAAACCATTGCAAAAGCTTCACCAAACTCCACTCTGTTGGACTCGATCTTTGGAGTAGCGCCAACCCTAATGGCACCGATATAGGGTCACATAGTCTTGCAAAAATCCGCACCTTCTTCCCTCAATTCCTTGCACACACACATCCATGGAAACCTCAGAACTCCCATAGACTCTTCTAAGTGAAAAATTGAAGAGAGAAAGCTCTCATTCACTACTCCACACACTCGAAAACAGGACACGAACGCAATGGGATTGCACTAGACCACCTGTAGGAACCCTGCTTACTCCCATACACATAGGGGTGCAAGTGTTGATATTTTACTTCAAAAGATCTCCCTCAGCATCAACACTCACGGCACTGTGAGTGATGTGGCCATTGAAGCCATTTCACACCTTTTTTTACCATTTTTTGACCCTTTTTGGCCCAGTTTTGGCCAGTTTTGACCCTTGACGGGCATTTTTCGCAGGAAAAACCCCAAACAAACTCCAAAATTCACCAAATTTTTCACGCTTGATCCTCCATACCCAAATCACATTTCCACATCCCAAAACTCCATTTTTGACCACTTCGAGGGCGATGCACGTATCACCGCAGATCAGGCTCAGCAAATAGACAGTTACCGCATGTGTCAAACTTCTCGAGCGGGATAAGAGTACCCACACTTGTCACTTGCATTACTTACATTCTAGAAAGCTCAAACACATTATCTAGAGCCAAAATAAGCCACCTAAAACCATATCCAAGGCCCCGATACCCTATACGGGCATGTACATGTGTCCGGCTGCCGACACGTAAGCACGCATATTTACAATGTGCATACGTTGCACCTTTTTTCGAACTGGAAACCACTTTGCAAAACTCAAAAATGCATGTATTTACATCTTTTTGTACATATGACCATGCATATAAACGCTACTTTCTACACACCAAAAGCAGTCTATCATCGTGAGTCATGATTGAGGACGTGCTTGAGGTGCTTGATGACCAAATTTCTTGTGGTGTTCAGGTCAAACAGGACTCCTACATAGGAGGGGACGAGCCCTAAGAGTAGGGCGTGAGAGAGAACACACACACACTCAAGGAAATTCCAAGACTCAAGATGCTTAAAGGAAACACGTTAAGCCCCTAGCCCTATTTCCCTCATAGTGTGCCTGAATCCTATTAGATGGAATTTAGGGAGGTCCAATGAGATTTTAGATGCTTTAAAAAAATTAATTAATATGTCTTTATAAAAGGGGGAAAGAAGGAAACTTGCCAAATGCTACCCATACTGCTTGATATGACCATAGCTTGTGATTGGCCAGGGTTGCCATACACCAATTAGGAGCAAGCTAGAGTCGAGAGAGAGATGTCGACGAAGGCAAGGGAGAGCCCTCCTTTTTTCACTTTCTACCATCTATACTACTATGCTAAGCTAGGCTTCAAGAGTAATCTATGGTTAGAAAAGCACTCCTTTCTTGTATGCTACATCATCTTCCTCTTCCCTTCCCTCACTCCTTGCTAGCTCTCTCCACCTTTGAAGGTGTTTGAGGTCTTGGGATTGAGTCCAGGGACAAGTTAATGTTTTTGCAAGTTAGTTACATGCATAATACTGGTGCATGAAGCTTACCATCTTCATGGCACCATTAAGGTCTCAACTAGGAGCAAAGCATGTATTGTACCAAGTCTCTCTTCAAGGGAGAATCTATAATACAAAATCTGTTTGGAGGGAGGAGTGGCTCCAAGTAAATCCGATCCTCGATTGTTGTCAATTTCTCTAATTATCTATCTCTCTCCCCCCCCCCCCCCCCCCCCCCCCCCCCCCTCTCTCTCTCTCTCTTGGAAGTATTGTTCATGCCAAGCTAGCAAGTTATGATGTTTATTTTGAAACCTTCGATTGAGTACTCTATGTCTGTTTATTAAGAATCCTCTTAACGGAATGCTCACTATTGTTACTTATATTCCGCTACAATCGATGCTATTAGCCATATTCCGTTGCAAGAAGCATTTATAATAGCTTGCTGGGAGATCTTGGTCTTCGAAGTCAATTTGAAAATTGAATCTCTCTTCCTTTCCACTCAAAATTGATTACAAACTCTCCATCTGGACGTAGAATGATCATAGCTATCATAAAGGTCGACATGGTTGTATCAATGAATGACAAGAGACATTGTATAAATGCACTCTTGTGTCAACTGACTATGAAAGACATGCGATCATGATACTTTTGAGGCCCTTGTCCTGATTAGGTGCTCCCCTCTACTTACTATCTATGTAGTGCAACCTTACCATGCCATAGTCCATAGGTACAATACGAGTCATCTCCTGTTTTAGGTGTCACTAAAGAGTACCTATCTAGAAAGTAGTAGAAAGAATATGGATCAAGGAAATTGCAACATATATCCCGAAACTTCTTCCGCCATGCATATTGTATAGATATCTCAATCAAAGAAGAATCGAGCCTATGGAGGCAAACGAAGCTTTACTTGATCTCACTTTTAATTTTCCAACTCTATTCTAAAGCGAGAAACAGGTTTGTGGGCATATGCTTTAGAGTTGGGGTCCCTCAAAACCCAGGTTCATAAGGCCAAAGCTTAGAGATGGTGGCTTTAAAAACAGAAGTTGCCAGGAAACAACTTGGGCAATATCACTGTCTTTCTTTGGGACTACGGGTTTCACTAGAGCAAAGAATTAAGGCATAGGAGGTGTGCCTAGGAAGCGGCCAGGCCATTTTAAAGACGTTTTGTGCACCTACACTCAATGCCATTAAGGCCTTGTGTTCTATAATACAAGCATTGTCCGATACAAACCCCTTGACCTCCTCAAGAGCGCCCTTAGAGGCAGTTGACAAGAAGAGGGGAAGGGTTGATCTCTAGGCCTAGAATGCAACACAAGCGGACGATATTGGGAGATGGGGTAGGCCTAAACATAGTTGTCCAGTGCCATGCACCAAAGGAGACCGCTTTGCCTCCCTCCATGAGCAGGAGATAAGCTTATAAGCTACGGATGGACCCCCGATAATTCGCCTTCTAGAATTGTAAGGAGATGGATGGGGGGGGGGGGGGGGGTAAGTCTTACTCAAGGGGAAGGGAGAGGGGAGAAGGAGAAGGAGAAGAGATAGAGATGAAATGAGAGAAACATGTCTTCTCTGTTAGGTATATCCTTAAATAAAAATGCCATTCACATATATAGAGAGAGAGATTTTGATGAAGCCATCAGAGGTTAACATTGCTCGCATAATTTTTGTTACTCTCATCTGATGCCACTTGAAGTTCAATTTTCGATATTACAAAACATAAACCCTTTTCATACAAATCAGATTGTCATCGAGAATAATCTGATGAGTACTTCCTTAGGAATAAAGATTATCCAATCAAGGTATATTAAAATAAACTAATTGTAGATAGAGGTTTTTCTAAGACTTTTTGCCTGCAAGTGGCAAGTCCCTTTTTACAAAGAGTGAATCCCTCACGAAAGGCATGATCTAGTTTCCAACACATGGCACTAGAACGAACTTTAGGCTGTTGTTACAAAGAGAGGCTTCCTCCAGACCTCGATCATCGCTTACATGCAACGTCAATGCTCCAGCAGGTATGAGGATAGGGCTAATGAAACTTCGAATGTCGAATCAAAGTCACCTCTAAGCAATGTTCAGAAAAAATCAATTTTCCAAACATACAAAATTCGTTTCCTTATATTTTCCAAGAGGAAATTTTACAAAATTAGGTTACTTTTTTAGGATTTACAATAATTTTCTCTATTTTTGGAAGACTAGCCATTCTTGTACGCTATCCTCAGAAGATGAAATCTAATCAAAGAAGGTCTGGCACTTGGCGTATCAATCAAAGTGGAGTTCTCCCCTCTTCTTCTCTCTCCATCAATAATGTTGCCAAAGGGTTTGTCAAGTAAGATGTGTTTTACATTGATGTTTTCTTGATTTCTTGTTGTTTTCTTTTTCATCTCTAATCCAACATATATATATATCTAATATCATTTCCTTAACCAAATCTATCTCTCTCACTCTTAGTAATTCATCCTCTCTACAAATTTTAGGTTCTCCTTGCTACAGGTACATCTCTCCCCGCAGTATCCTTATTGCCTACGGGCAAGAATAGGGCTTGGGAGGGAAACTCTCTTCTCTTCTCTTCCCTTCTCTTCTCTCATATCTACATTTCTCATATACTATCCTAGATGAATAACCCACATGATGATAATTTCTATCGCTTTCACTCTGTACGATCTATTAGAATTAACATATAGATTAGCCGTAAAATACACTTTCAACAACGTATAGTGTTTCTCTTTGTCCCAGAAAGACTCAATGAGATACTTCTATCACCGGATCCCATTATACTACCTCTCATAGACTATAACTTTTCTTTTGACGTAAGCGTAGTTATCTTGCTATGAACCAAGAGGATTTGTATACATAATTAATCCCAATCACTAGACAAAATATATATATTATGGTAAGCACAAAACTACAATTCCAAAGAACAATTCGTAGCCTATTTGGTTAGTCAAGATTGAATTCCATTAACTCATCTATTAACCCTTTCATACTACCCATGATACGATATGACCATAGCCTTGATGTTTTCATCTTTGTGTTATTTTGACATTCTCTTTTGTATTCTTTTTTTGTGTGTGTGAGTGCAAGAGAGAAAGAGTGGGTCTTTTTTTTATTGCACTTCCTTTCAAACCCTAGTCTTCATGGCATCTATGGTTTAACTCCTTCATATAGTTTTTTTTTGAGTTCTCTCACAAACTCTCACAGCCATAAGCCCAGTGCTTTCCCGACAAGACCGCAAATTTCTCGACAACGTTTAGCTAGGAATGAACATATCCCCAAGCATGTTGGAGAAATCCGACGGAAACCTCGGTAATTGAATTCGTTTGTATATTAAAGTCTAAAGTAGGAAAGAAATGATTGACGGATATACTGTTGCAATAGGAAAGAATGTTTGCTAGGGAAAATTTAGCTCAGCATGTTCATTCTGTTTCCAATGTTGAATTAGTCATGAATCCCCTCCTGATCACAGGGGGCAAAGTTCCTGGTTAAGGGCTCTTGAATCCACGACTGCTGGTTAAGCGGTGGGAATCCACGTCTGCTGGTTAAGCGGTGGGAATGTCCATGTCGTGCTTTCTATGCGGTGGACATACCTAGTTGTATGGGCAGCTAGGCGACAACTGGAGGAGTAAACTCTCGCTGGAGGGGGGATGTTGTACCTCCAGAACATTGGAATTTTTACTAGAATACTGTCTTGGTGTTGTTTGCAATATTGATTGAAGGGATGTCTTAACGAACAATGTGCTTCGGAATTAAAACAAGGAATGATTATGTTGAACAACCTTTGTGGTAGTAATTAGGTCACACAAGGAAGTGTGAGTGTGGGGGTGGAAAGTGGGGGCTTGCCTACGAGATGGGTGGTCCCAATTGGTCGGGAACTCTCTATCCCCATTGTGCCTTTTGTTAACCTGTCGGTCTCTATTGGGGTTGGACGTCCATGTTTTCTGAACACATTGAGGCCATTGCACCATGAACCTTCATCCTTCCCTTCCTTGGACACTATCGACCTATGTGCCCCTGTTCTCCGCAGTACATACATAAGCCATTAATGCGTCGCCTTTGCTTCTCCTAGGCTCAGAGAGGTTCAAACCGTGCTGAATCAATTTGCATGGGCTCAACGCTTGATTCATGGCCCTGTTGAGGTGTGTATCCATTATGTGTCACTTCTGTTTGGGGTCACAATGTTGCCGCAAGACGCTTCTCCTGTCTCCTTCAAATAGTCGATTATCACATTCTATTGCTTGAGAGAAGAACTCGCTTAGTGTGTGAGCCTTTGGCATAGTCAATAAAAGATCTTTTATGTCATCCTTTAATCCCCACTGAAATTGGCTAATGAAATATTCCTCATGCCAAGTCAGATCACAAGTGAGCTGTTGAAATTTGGATGCATAGACGAATGCAGGTCTTGATCCTTGGCGGAGATTTCTAAGTTTTCTTTCAGCAACCCTTGCTCTATCAATATCCCCAAAGGTTACAGAGAACTCCCCACAAAAGCTTCAAAGTCATTAAGGAGAGGAGATTCTTTTTCAAGTAAGGGAGAAAACCAAGAGAGAGCCATACCTGAGAGGAGGGTCCCAATAAGGCCTACTTGAGAGACATCATCTGGATAATGCTCTCGTTGCATTCTAATGAAGAGATGCACTTGTTCGAGAAAACCTCTAAACTTTGATCTAGTCCCATCAAATTTTTCCGGCATGCTGACCTTCGGCTCCATCTTATGTTGTTGAGAATAGCTGGATCTTGCACCTTGTGCTTGATGTGTGCTTGTCTCTTGAAGCTCTTGAATTTGACGTTGAAGATCTTGCAACGCTGGTCCCAAGATTAGGGGTTGCCTTGCTTGAAGTTGAGAGATACTCTCGCGAAGTTCTTGTAATTGAGCTTGAATGCTTTGCAATGTGTTGATGAGACCTTCCATTGTCGGCTCAATGATGGCTTGAGAAGATTAAGAGATGGTAGTCTTGCCAAACTGTTATGAGCGCAAGAGGAGGCGCTCACAATGTACAAGAACTTGGATTTTATGATAAGCTTAATAATGATTACAAGAATTAATACTTTATTAAGAGAGCTAGATAGAAGACTTGGATTACATGACTTGAGTACAAGAGAAGGCTTGATTGCCAGGACAAGACTTGAACATAAGAACTAGAAGAGGGATTTCCTCATAGGAGGCTCACAACTGGTGTTGGCAAGACTCAGGGGCTTGTGGCCCAAGACCCCTATTTATACTAGTGCTTGAGGAGGTTACTTGAGGAGGTTACTTGAGGAGGTTAGGACTTACTAGGTTCTTCTTGAGGACGTTAGAATCTTCTAGAACCTTCTTGATCCTTCTAGTGCTTCTAGAACCTTCTGGATCCTTCTTCAACTTTCTACAGCTTTCCAAAAACTTCTAGATTCTTTCGGAATCTTCTCCAAGCTTCTAGAAATTTCTTGATCCTTCTAGTTCTTTTAGAACCTTCTTCAACTTTCTAGAGCTTTCCTGAACCTTCTAGATTCTTCTGGAATCTTCTCCATGCTTCTAGAAACTTCTAAAATCTCCTTGATACTTTTAAAACTTATAGAATCTTCTAGATACTTCTAGATTCTAGCGATGATGTAGGCGATGACATAGGCGTTGATACAGGCAACGACTGACTCTCAAGCATCCATGACATTGAGCAGGCATCAGCTACATTGCAAGAATGGCGTACCTGCATGCTACAGACAAAGATCTATTCTGAAAAGATGTTAAGATGTTGAGAAATGCTACAGCTAGAGAAGAGGCAAAGGGGTTTTGTCCACTACATGCACTATCATGTAGATGTGGGTGTGTAGATTTCTTGTACCCACAAATATAGGCATTGACCAATCAAGACAAGATTATAACCCGGTGGTTCAAATCTCCTTGCACCTCTAGACCGAGGTGTGGGAGGATTGGACATGACTTGGGAATGTGAGGTAGTTTACAGTGTGAACAAAGAGAGAGAGTGGGGCCGTCAAACCGAAACACATATCTCTCAACTAGGATCTTATGTCCTTGTAATCAATGCAAGCATGTTGTAAGACGGACAAGACGTGTTTCTTTGCAGCACTTTCGCGAATTCAGCGCGTTCGATCCATCTATTATAGAGCGAGTTGTTTCCAATTATAACTCGTCAAAATCTCACGCTGGCCAATAGGCAACAATCTTGCAACCCAATAGGCGTGTTCGCAGGTGCTTTGGTCAAGCAGCATATGTGAGGCCACAAGATGTAGCCTTTGACACCTCGGGGGATGATCATGCAGACCACATTCCCAACAAGTCAATGTTTGAGCCTGAGATCGATAAAATTATTGAGACGATCATGGATTTAGAGAGGATTATCTATGATGATATGAAAAGTGAAGCCGATACACCATTGTATGATGGAGCACGTGTGTCTAGATTGAAGGCGCTCCTGGTTCTTCTTAACATATAGACAAAGTTTGGATGGAGTGACACTAGTGTCACAACACTTTTTAGGTGATCTATTTACAATGTGTTTACTTTAAGAAAAAACTCTAGATGTATAATGATCTGATAGATTTTTACACAATTGTACCGCATTTTTTCGCTATGTAGATTGCTGAAAGAGCACACACTATCGGCAGATAATGTGATGCCAGATTCCAGAGAGGAACCAAGAAAGATCTTGCGAAACTTGGGAATAGACTACAATTCGGTCCACGCTTGTCCTAACGACTGCATTCTTTTCAGAGGGGAATACATAGACATAGAGAAGTGTCTGAAATGTGATCCCGAGAGATATCGAGTAGATCTCCACGGAACAAAAATTCCACAAAAGGTTTTTCGATATTTTCCTATGCTTCCTTGTATCAAGTATTTCTTCAAATGTAAGTCCATGGCCGCTCCACCATCAATATGGTGAGGCTTGGCAGCCGGCCAGCATCTAGCCGCGAAGAAACATTGACGAATGACTAAGGCTTTACCTTCTCTACCTCATAGGCGAGGAGGACTACGGTTTGATGACAGAGGTAATGTCATAAAATCTAATAACTATCTATCCCAAATTATTTTCTATTATTGAATTGATCATTTAATGTGGAAAAATGAATGGGAACAAGAGTTAGAATATAGATATTCTCTTTTAGATCTATCTCAACACGTGACCAAAGGGAGAGAAGGCTACATCTCATTGAGGGTCCAAAAAGGAGATGGTCTACCAAAGAGCAATGAACATATAATGGAGTTTAGAAGAACTTAGGGTTAGCGTCAATAAAGACCTCAAAAGGTTAGTCTTAGCGGTCCTTAGATCTAGTACCATTTGATACTTTAGAGCTTAGGCAAGCTAGGTCCATTATGGAGTTCCTTGAGGTGCTTGAGCAGACTAAGGTGCTTGAAATGATTGTTGTACTTAATGACTAAGGTGCTTGAGTTTCTTGTCATGAGTCATGACTAAGGACATGCTTGATGACCAAAGCGCTTGTGGTGTTCAAGCCAAACATGACTCCTACATAGGAGGCGACGAGCCCAAAGAGTAGGGAGTGAGAGAGAACACACACACACACACACACACACACACATACACTCAAGGCAATCCCAAGACTCAAGATGCTTAAAGGAAACATGTCAAGCCCCTAGCCCTATTTCCCTTATAGTGTGCCTGAATCCTATTGGATGGCCTTTAGGGAGGTCCAATGAGAATTTAGATGCATTAAAATATTTAATTAAACTCACCCTCCCCGTCCACCCTCACCCACACAGAGTTTTCTCTCTAAGCGCTAGATCTCTACGGGGTCAATCGGAGCACAAATGACCACGGCGATGCTCGGCGGGGTCAGACGGGACAACAAATTTCCCTTCTACGCCACGGCGTGCAGGGAGCAGATCTGGTAGTGACAGATCTACTGCCTACACACCGTGAATCAGAGGAGCTTTTTTTGCCCTATCTGACCCCGACGAGCACCGCCCTGTTATTTGTGGTCTAGTTGACCCCGTACCCTCCCCCCGCGGTCGCCCCGTTTCGCAAAAGAATCACTGAGACGTGCCCCTCGGTCGCCCGGCGGCTGTATGTTGGAGGTTGTGTGTATGTGTTGTAGAAATGAAATTTATTGGACAATATGAATCAGAAAAAAAACAAGTACTCAATGTTGACACAAATCATTGACAAAAACAGGTATTCAGTATTGATTTGGATATTACATCATGGTCGATTAGTTTTTCTACAAATTACATCTGTGGGTATGGGGCGAATGGCTGACTTGATGCCAGGGGATTTTACAATTTCCTCTCGGTTTATCAACCCTTGACCTAGGCTAAAGGCGTAGTGGGAGAGGACCGAGTGTGGGTGCTTATGTATAAAGGCATACAATGGTACGGCTCGATCCACCAACATACATTTGTGAGCATTTAGGATGAGACAATCTTCAAAGAGTATGGCACTTAATGGTTTGCACTTTAGCAGCTCTGCCGAACCATTCTTGGAGAGCTCTCTGTGAGCAACTCCAAGAATCGATGGCCCCAGGTGTCTTAGGTAGTGCCAAATCCAGCTATCCCTACCCATGGACACATTGCGCAAGCCTCCAGTCAAATTGCAAACTTATTATTATGATATGCCGTCTGCAAAGCATTTTAACTTACTTTAACACTTGTAGTAATGAATAATAGACAATCTACCAGGTTAAGATTTGTTTACCTCACTTTCTTCATCCTTCACGTCAAGAATTTTCTTTGTAAGATCGATCATCTCTACCAATCACGATTAGTGGTTTGTGTGGATGAAATGTGCTTTTCCGTACGCTTTCGTAGAAAGAGGCACATGATTTGATTTCCACAAGTGTACTTGCTACTGTTTGCACCAACTTCTGTTCATTTATATTGGGGGGGAAAGAGAGGCTTGATGGGAGATCTTAGTCTTCAAGGTCAATTTGAAAATTGACTCTCTCTTCCTTTCCACTCAAAATTTATTACAAACTATCCTTCCGGACGTAGAAGGACGATAGCTCTCATAAAGGACGACATGGTTGTATTAATGAATGACAAGAGAGATTGTATAAATGCACTCTTGTGTTGACTATGAAAGAAATACAGTCATGCTACTTTTGAGTCCCTTGGTCCTAATTAGGTGCTCCCCTCTACTTACTATCTATGTAGTGCAACCTTGCCATGCCATAGTCCATGGGCCGGGTACAATATGAGCCATCTCCTATTTTAGGTGTCACTAAAGAGTACCTATCTAGAAAGTAGTATCATTGTTTGCCACCTTGCCATCTAGAAAGTACTATCATTGTTTGCCACCTTGCCATGTTGTCACTATCATAGGCTTTGTGTGTGTGTGTGTGTGTGCGTGTGTGTGTGTGTGTGTGTGTGTGTGTGTGTGACAGAGAGAGAGAGAGAGAGAGAGAGAGAGAGAGAGAGAGACTTTTGCACCTACATGTGGAAAGGTTGAGTCTTACAAGGAATGGAGGGAGATAGGGTACAAAGTCCAGCAGACCATAGCTCTAATGGTGCAAACTTCAATGTGCATTGGTTAATGGCTCAATATTCAAACTCCAGTGGAGTAGGCATAGAAATAATAGCATTGAGCAAATCACCTTCATTATGGGAGTCAGCAAGACCCACTTTATACCAATGTGTGATTGCAGGTAGGCAATAATAAAACCACTTTAGGATGCCCAAACTTAAGGGAAAGAATATAGATCAAGGAAATTGCAACGCATAGCCCGAAACTTCTTCTGCCATACATATTGTATAGATATCTCAATCAAAGAAGAATCTAGCCTATGGAGGCAAACAAAGCTACTTGATCTCACGTTTATCTTTCCAACTCTATTCTAAAGGGAGAAACATGTCTTCTCTGTTAGGATATCCTTAAATAAAAAATGCCATTCACATATATAGAGAGAGAGATTTTGATGAAACCATTAGAGGTTAACATTGCTCGCATAATTTTTGTTACTCTCATCTGATGCCACTTCAAATTCAATTTTCGATATTACAAAACATAAACCCTTTTCATACAAATCAGATTGTCATTGAGAATAATCTGATGAGTACTTCCTTAGGAATAAAGATTATCCAATCAAGGTATATTAAAATAAACTAATTGTAGATAGAGGTTTTTCTAAGACTTTTTGCCTGCAAGTGGCAAGTCCCTTTTTACAAAGAGTGAATCCCTCACGAAAGGCATGCACTAGTTTCCAAGACATGGCACTAGAACGAACTTTAGGCTGTTGTTACAAAGAGAGGCTTCCGCAAGACCTCGATCATCGCTTACATGCAAAGTCAATGCCCGAACAGGTATGAGGATAAGGCTAATGAAACTTCGAATGTCGAATCAAAGTCACCTCTGAGCAATGTTCGGAAAAAATCATTTTTCCAAACATACAAAATTCGTTTCCTTATATTTTCCAAGAGCAAATTTTACAAAATTAGGTTACTTTTTTAGGATTTACAATAATTTTCTCTATTTTGGGGCTGAAACACATAGTTAAAAGATAAACGTAACGGATGCATGAACTTATAGAGTCATCTACAGGGCTACACTCTGGTGACATGAACAGAAGCACTTCTTTAATCAAGAGTTGTACGATCCACAACTCGACCAAGGTCTCATTATTATATATTATTGTTGTGTGCTTGAGGGAAGCCTATAAGCTAGGCCTGGGTTTCGTTAGAGAGGTAGAAGCCCAACTGGTCTATGGCACCAGAGCTCGCACGCCCAAAGAAGCCCAAGATGCGTGGGGCGAATGAAAGTACGTCATTGGCGGCGGGGTTGCCAGGCGGGGCAATAGTGCTGCTGGTGGCGGTGTTGAAGCCCAGAGCTACGACGCCGTAGTTGTTGTTGAAGTGGGCATTCTTGCCGATTGAGACAGTAGCACTAGCTATCGCCTCATTTGCTCCAGGCTGAAATATGATATGATTCAGTCAACCAACCAACAGCAACCAACCAACAGCAGCAACAACAATAAATGCAGTACTAGTTACTTGAATGGTCATCGAGGTGCCGACACGTCCCCCGTGCATAGTCGTTGTTCCATTCGCATACACCACCTCCAGACCTCGCAGATAGTCACACGCGTTATGCCGTCGGTGCTCCATCCATAGTCGAACACGTTATGCCGTCGGTGCTCCATCCATCGTCGATCGCTTTGCCACCCGGGGCTCCCCACGGACCCACAACGGCGGGCTTCGACGTCGCCTGCACCAGTATAATATCGTCGGTCAGTATAAGTTGATGATCATACACTCTCTCTCTCTCTCTCTCTCTCTCTCTCTCTCTCTCTCTCTCTCTCTCACACACACACACACACACACACAACCCGGCCTAGCTAGATTATACGATAATACCGCCATGGTGCTGCTTGCAAGCCTGCGCTACTTCGAAGTAGGAAGAGCAGCTGGACGTCGACGCTGTCTTACAATGAAAAGGGAAGGCCGCAGCAGGCATTTTAAGGGCCTTGCAACTACGATCAATGTACGTGATCGATTGCTGTAGCATCACAACGTGGCATTTCTCCGCGTGATTGTACTGCAGTACCCCCACTTGACATAAAGTAATGGAAAGAAAAGCGTGATGTAGAGCTTGACAAAAGCATTTTCCCTAACCCAACAAATTAAGGGCACCTCTTCCCGTTCTGTGGACAAAATTTGAAGCCATTCCCGTTTTGCGGACAAAATTAAGGGCACTCTTCCAGTTTTGTCGCACTGGGCCTAGAGAAATACAGCAAAATTTAGACAATTCTACACTAAAAATCGGCATTTACTCAACATCCATACAAAAAACACGGTTGGGTTGCTAAAATGATTTTTATTGAGCATAGGTCTAGGCACCAGCCTGCTTACGTACACAATGATTTTTATTGAGCATTAGTCTACGCACCAGCCTGCTTACATACACTTGACAAGGAAGATCATCTAAGCAAGTTTTAGCTACATTGTCCAATAGGGCATTTATCTCAAAGCATTCATGGGGGACTCTCCACACTATCTCGCCCAGGCATCTCAAATGGGATCGACGATCGAGGTGATCTGGGCTGTCAGATCCGCATTTGGTAAATTCGGGGAGAAAAGTTGTAACATTTAATGGCCTAAAATCTTATGTGTAGCGGAAATTAGCATGAACATAGTGGGCATTTCATTAGAATAGATTCCTAATGAGAATTACAAGAGTGCTTGGGTGGAGAGAGCAACAAAAAGCATAACACCTAGTTAGATAGCATCGACCATACTTTCAAAAGAGAGAGCAATTAAGCTATTGACAACAGTTGAGGACCGGATTTGCATGGAGCCGGTCCCCCCTCCAAAAGGCTTTGTATTAGCTGGTTTCTCCCATCAAGAGAGACATTGTACAATACAATTCTTTGTGTTCCTTCAAGACTAGCTAGTGCAATGAAGATGGAAGCTTCATACACCAAGCAAAACACTTAATCAAACACAACTTGAATTATCCCCGTTCTCAGACCCAAGACCTCACACACCTTCGAAGATGGTGAGAGCTAGCAGGGTATGAGAGTAGATTGAGAGGAAAAAGAAGTATCTTACGAGAAAGAAGTACATCTCCTCACATAATCACTCATATTAGCATAGCTTAGCTTAGTAATTAGCTTGGTAGAGAAGATGAGCATGCATTGAAGCTTGGCTCTTGGTTGGATTTGCATCCACATGCCAAGAGAGTGTTGATGTAGGCTTCTATCTCACAAGCTTGGAGTAGGTGATGAGCTCTCCATTAAAGCTTGGGAGGAGATAGAGTATTTTCCCTTCACACATGGTCAAGTGTGAGAGTGTGTGTGTCAATGCCAAGCAAAAATCAGCCCCCCCTCTCTCTTGGGCGAGCCCTAGCTGCTAAATAAGTCTGGCCTTTGCCTCATTGGACCTCCCTAGGTCAAGCCAATAGGAATTAAGCAGCATAAGTGATAGCCTTTAGACATGTGTCCCCCTTTCCCCTTTTGTGAGAGCTTTAGGTAATTAAATAATTAAACTAAACTCTCATTGGACCCCTTTGCCTCCTGGCCAATAGGAATCAGGCAAGCCATGGGGCTCCTGAATGCTCATTGGACCCCTTGGGAGACTGCCCAATAGTCTTCTAGGAGACTTAATTCTCATTGGTTTCTTTTATTAAATATTTTTAAATTAATTAAACTAGATTTACTCTAGCTTAATTCTCATTGGTCCACTTCAATGGTCTTCCAATAGGAACTGGGCACACCTTGTGGGCATCTGGCCTAGGGAGCTGACATGTGTCCCTCATTCCCTTTGTGTAAAGGGAGCCTGTGTGTGTGTGTGTGGCTTTCTCTCTCATCCCCTAGCTTTGGGGCTCGCCCCCTCCCATGTAGGGATGTAGAAAGACTTTTAGGGCACACACTAAGCATCCAATTTTCCCTAGGGTTGACCTTTGGACACAACCTTTGAATTTTGGAACCTTAGCATTTTGGAAGTCTTAATGGGCTGAACCTTAGGGTCTTTTTGGCCCATTGTTTCACATAGCTCTTTTGCAGATGGCCCCCCCTTTGGATCCCTATTTTCCCTCCTTTGGATCCCTACTATGGCCGGTATGCTAACTTAACCAATATTCTAGCTTTTTCTCCCTTGGCACTTCCCCACATTAAATGATCAGTTTAATATGAGAAAATCATTTAGGAGAATTAGATATTGATTATTATGACAAAAGTAAATTCGGGTAGGCTTGTAAATTCGGGTCAATCCGCACCCCATGTCTTGAACCTTCGACCTCCCCACCACGAGTCATGTGCATGAACCACTACACCCTCATGCGTACGTTTAAATATAGGAGATTCGAGTATGTCATATTGTAAATCTAGGCCGATTAGTAAATTCGGGGCAAAATTTTAAATTCGGACAAACTGATAAATTCGGGGCCACCTTAGATCTGATGGTCCATGATTGACGCACCCCGCCTTTTTCTCCTCCACCATTGATCCCATTTGACCATGCCCGTGTGATATAGTGATGAGGGGGAACTCTCTTGTAGTAATACGGAGATGTCACTTGTATGCACATAAATTGCCTTGTTTTATCCCTTTGTAAAATTTGCATTCTTTTCTTTCAAAACCCCTTTATTGTACACTCACATGATACCATAAGGTAACCTAGTGAATACCTTGGAAAAGGATTAATCTTATTATTTTCTACCCTATTGAATTTCATAAGGGGAGTGATCCAATCTGCTTTGCAAATAAGCTTCTTATAAGTTCCTAGCGGTTTTGGTAGTGCAAAAGTTATGTCCTTGACCAAAGCCAAGCTTTCCGGTTGAGCTTCATCCCAACGAAAGGTATTGGGAATTGAACATTACTTCTGAGACTCTATTGCTCAATGGCTGAAAATAGGGTTTAGTGGAACAAAATTGAGTGTCGTTGATATCATACCTTTGAAAAATATTTGGAATGCAATTTGTCAAAGTCCCAAAAGAAAATATTACAATACTATATATTATTGCATACATCTTTGAAAGAAGAACCTCAAATTACAAATTTGGACAAGTTTTGACACAAACTACAAGGTCCCCACTATTTCATTGGTACCAATAAGGGGGAAAGGATTCGTCCTTTTTTCGTACAAACAAACCCTGCTTTCAATACAATAGCCTTTCATTTAGATTCAAATTATGTTGCACCACCCATTGGTCCACATCCTTCCAACAAAATTTGTCATTGTCCCATAAACATGCCACCTTTGATATTCCTTCGTTATTCATATTAATGGAAACATTTATCCAAAACCTAACATGTTCCTAGGTTGGACAGCTAAGGAGACCAGTGAAAGATGGAGCACTTGACGTATCTGAAGGTCTCCCCCTCTAATGATGATGCCACTTTGTCGCCACTTTATCAATATCTCACCCACTTTATCGATCTCCAACTTTTAAAGAATTCCACCTTGAAGCAACCATTTTTCTATGCACGATAGACTCCTTCCATGGGCCTTCTTGTAAATTAAGCTCTACTTTGTCAAGCATATGCCAAGCCATGGATGCCCAATCCGATCCATGATGTGTAAAGGATACTTCCTGGTTTGCACAGAAGGCTTTTATGTATAGCATTAGGTGTAGGATTCCAATGCCACCTCGGTTCTCACCACCCATTTCCATTTGCCCCACTACCATGGAGATGTGATGTTTGTGTTGTTTCTTGATAGGAATGGTTTCATGGGTTTTAGAAATTATTTTATGTATAGCATTAGGTGTAGGATTCCAATGCCACCTTGGTTCTCACCACCCATTTCCATTTCCCCCAATACCATGGAGTTGTGTTGTTTGTGTTGTTTCTTGATAGGAATGGTTTGATGGGTTTTATAAATTATTTTCAATAGTGGACCAATTGCATTCGGTCATGTTTAAGATAGACGAGACAAATAATATTTTGATCGTTTAATGGGCTTTAAAAATTCTTTCCAATTTTGTTTTTCCATTTTCAAGATAGAGGACAAGAAGACTATTTATTCAATAATCAAGGAGTTAACCACAATCACTCAGCTAGGAAAGGGGAGGAGTATCTACTCCCACCTTCTAATCTTACTATTGATCTTGTTTAGGTTCCAGCTAGATTGAGGTCAAATGTTTGCATGTCTAATATGTCCACCCCTAGTGATGCACTGAGGTGTCTGAACACTATGCCTTTTAAAAAAATATCCCTTGTTATTTTGACACATTTTCAATGAGAGATCAATCTTAATTATTTAAATGTTTCACTAAGAGCCAGATGCAGTTGCAAATATTTGGACAAGGCTAAAAGCAAGATTTGTGGTTACTGTTACTTATCCACCCTGACTGTTACTTAGCCACATAGCCTTTGGAATTTTGGAGGGAATCCAGTGGTTGCACAACGTTATACTTTTTAAAATTGAAGCCGAATGAAGAAATTTTTAAAGTGTGACCATATGTGTAAAACAACTGTAACATGATGGGCTCATTATTTTCTGGAGTGGAGAATGTTTCAACTTGTGGGAGAGACGGGTGGGTATCATTTGAGGCCGACTTTATAAGTTTTTTTGCATTGTTCTTTAGGTTTGATAGTTTAGGCTTTGGGGGTTTTTAAATTCTAACATACTGGGTTCTTTGTATGTATTGACAATGGTCGATGACAGGACATGACCCCACACCGTACGAGCGCGAGTACGCAGGCAGGAAGATTTAAATGCCCTGATGGACATTCTGAGTTCTTGCGGCAGCATGGTTAGTTATAGGGTTTACTCTTTTCTATTTGTTGTATTGTTTTATAATTATATATTTATACTTATAGAAAGCTGTCTTATTGTTTTTTTTTGCAGAATCCGACAGATACGCATGGATGCGATGAGATGTCTGATTAGACGATGTCAGTCTAGCCGTAGCTAGATAGCATTACTTTCCTTTTTTCATAGCACATGTATCATGAGATGATGTTTATACGTCTTCTTGTAACTATTAGAAAACCATGTATATTTTTTCAATAATGACAATGGTGTTGTAACTATTACATTTGCAAAGTTTAACAATCAAGTGATTTTGCCTATGATGTGTACAATTGTCATTGATTTAGTTTCATCAATTTACGTCAATTTTGTATCTTATTCTGCAAACAATACTATGGATGATGGAGTTAATGGTTATATTGTCTTGTGAGTGACTAGTCACCTTGGGTCTATATCTAAGCTTGCACTTTCTTTCAAAGGTGAATCTGGGCTTATCTTGGATTCATTTAGGTTTACTCAATTATTGAAACATTCAATATGGTTGATGGGGGCAGGGCATTTCACCAAAAAAAAAAAATCTCTCAGGTGTTGCAATGAGCATCACTATATAAGGCGCTGCATCGTCGCTATAAATGTCGCTATAGGTGGCCTGTAAAAGTTGCTATGATCGTCACTATAGGCGTCGCTATATAGCAATGGTTATAGCAACGTTCTCGTATCGACGCTGTTAGCGTCGCTTTAAGGGATGCCGGGGAGTATAAAAACCCAATGTATTTCCATCTCTAACAACGTCACAAGTGCACACAACCTCTTGTAGTGCACCCCTGGTGATGCACTGAGGTATTTGAACCCTATGCCTTTTAAAAAAATATCCCTTGTTATTTTGTAACATTTTCAATGAGTGAGATCAATCTTAATTTTTAAATGTTTGACTAAGAGCTGGATGCAGTTGCAATATTTGGACTTTTAGAGGGAGTCCAGTGGTTGCAAAATGTTATACTTTTTAATATTGAAGCCAAATGAAGAAATTTTTAAAGTGTGACCATATGTGTAAAAAAATTGTAAGGTGATGGGTTCATTATTTTTTGGAAGTGGAGAATGTTTCAACTTGTGGGCGAGAGTCAAGTAGTGCCATTTTAAAAAGGTTTCTGTTGAGCTTGCTTGCAATCACTCTATGAACGGTAGATTTCTCTATTCATGTGGTATATGGAACTCTCGCTCTGATAGTGCTCTACCCTAGTTGTGCTCCTTCTCTTTCCTTTAAAGGAGCTGATAGCATCGTTCCATGACGACCCCATTACGCAATTCTGCTCATCTGGTCCCAAACCAAAACCAAAGGGGAAGGATAGTGAGATGAAATCCCTTTCGAGTATGAACGAGACAATGAAACCTAGCATGGATGTGGAAGATAAAAGCATCCCGAAGACAAGGACAAGTGCTAACAAGATTGTGTCCATGGAAGCATTTGCCCTTTTCGATGAAGAGGGTCCAAGCAAGTCCATGAGGAGGCAAAGAGTTGAACATTGAATATCCCTAATTTTACTTTTTTTCACTTGTTTTAGATGCATGCATGTTTGAATGCATCTTCCATGCATGCATGTGTGAATGTAATCAACTACGCTGTTGGCTTTAAAAAAAACTGTGTTTTGGTAAGTGTGGTAAAATTTTCCACTTGGTGAAAGTGTGCATGCTTCATTAATTTTTTATATGATACTCGGTCTGCATGCATGTTTCAATGTGCTAAAATGACCCTAACCCAGATTATGTGTTGTAGGAGGTATACATTCTTTAGCTGAATATAACATGAAACTATATTCCGTTGAACTAGAGGGAGAAACAACATGTAGACGAGCAAAGCCGAGAGAGAAGTTGAGGGGAGACCAAGACGAGACATGAGATGGAGAACCCCAAAACCTGTGTCAATTGATCAAATGAGATGAGTTTATATAGAGGGGACCAAGGTGCTTTATGTAGAGATACTATATATAGCTCAACACCCATACTCAAATGAAGGTCCCTACCTGTAATGAAAATCCCTTGGGGGCTCAAGGAAAAACCCATAGATCTATATACACCCACCGTTATATTAAAATATTTCAAATGTACTTTACAATGTTCAAAGCAGCTACATCACTCTTGTTTTAAAATATGCCCTTTCAAGGTTCTTTAACACTACAATGGTAACAGAACACTTTTATGTCCTTGGACACTTTTGTGTCCTGTTAAGTGACAATTTTGCTTGAATTATTTGAAGAGTATGAAAATGAATTTCTAGGTGTTATATATCCACAAAGTTGCCTTATGAGCTGAAAAAAACTTAGCATTTTTGTTAGAGTATCGATCTCACCATTAACCTTACTGTTGCGCAACATTTTTGAACCTAAACTGTGTGAAAAAACGGGTCTTGTTTTTCGCTTTTTTTCAATTTTTAGCGATTATATGACTCTAAACTTCATGTTTGTGAGGTTTAGATCGCTAGAGGTTAGGCCTTCATAGTTCTCAACATGTTTTGATGCTTGTACAGAGAGCTAAGTGTTAAAATTGAAAGTTATGACCAATTTACAAGAATTGCATAATCCTGTTTTTTGGCCAAAATTACCAGTTTTATGATTTTTTGGGGCTTTCTTGATATCCAAATTCAATTTTGATTATGTAAGTGTAATGTATAACATAAAGCTAATCTTCCTTAAGTTTTGGGGGACCTAATATGCTATATAGCATAGTATATGATGATGGTTGAGTTTTTTGATTGCTGAAGAATACGATACATTTTAGAGTAGCAAGTATAACTTTCTCAATATTGCTAGTTTCTTAAGCCCATTGTGTGTATTTTGTAGGTAGTAACCATATCTAATCATAGAGTACAAACTTGGCTAGATATTGAGTAGTTTCTATGGGTTTCAAGAGGTCATAATGCTAAACCCAGTTTTTTCATGTTTGTTGTATTTAACACTTTATCATTGCCCCCAAGGTTCCAATCGTAACAGATCCATTATCCTTTTGACATGCTCCATGGCTCCTTTTGAATCCAAAGGCCCAAAGGGAACTAAGAAAACATGTATATAGTATCTACATTGAGCGTGACTATAGAAACTTTAATGATAGGTCCGAAGAATGGCAAAAATGCAACTTGTTTGTACCTATTTTTTTTGCCCAAAAACAAATTAATGAGGTAAAAGCACCCCTATGTTTCGGTCACTAACCCATTGAAGTTAACATGGCATTTTATCTTATGTCCTACAAAAATCCCCACTCTTATTTATATGCAATCAATCGTAAGAAATTGCTGTTTTGGGAAAAATGCACTGGTCCATCAACTTTGGAGACTTGGAGTGACCAAGGGATGAGAAAAATTACAAGTTTCTCATTTTTTCCATATGTAGTAGTTACTGAACTATAAGCTCATGAAAGGATTTTTCAAAAGGAGTGGATCTACTATGGGTTTGGAAATTTTTACTAAAACCCTCAAAGGACACTTTTATGTCCTGTTAGGTTATCATTCTAGTGTTAACATATATATATATATATATATATATATATATATACAATTGAGCTACTATAAATGCTTCGATATAGTAACTTAAGCATTGTTGATCTCTCGTTTCATATGCTTGCACTCGTTTCGATAGAGTAGCTTAAGCATTGTTGGCCTCCCTAAAATGATTGGATACGCATTCTCACCCACTTGCATCACGTAGCAATCATCCAAGTACTCAATCCCGAAGACTTTTATCTTCACATCTTCACCTATTCCAAGACACCTTGCCTTTTTGTGGTTGGCCATCCTCATACGGATCGAAGCATTCGCTGACATCTTAACGCCTACTTCTTTCATGATAGCCTCAGTCATGACACACCTGGGCCTCGGTAATGATGTTAATAGCCCTATCTTCTCCATTTGCAGGCAACGGTTGGAGTTGTTGTTGCGGCGGCGGTGCTTCTAGTGCGCGTTCTTGATGATTCTCTTCTATTCTTCCTCGACCACATCCATATAAGGGGTATATCCCTCCTCTCTTTCTTGGTGGTTCAGGACAATCAGGGGCGTAGTGACCCTCTTCATCACAGTTGTAGCATCTACCCTGTAGCCTTCGTCCCCTGCCAGACTCCCAGCTGGACGCTCCTCTCTTTGGTTCCTTTGGTTCGTTCGTCTATGCCCACTTGGGAATAGACTACAATTTGATCCACGCTTGTCTGAACGACTGCATTCTTTTCAGAGGGGAATACATAGACATAGAGGAGTGGATCTCCACGGAACAAAAATTCCACAAAAGTTTTTGCAATATTTTCCTATGCTTCCTTGTATCAAGTATTTCTTCAAATGTAAGTCCATGGCCGCCCCACCATCAATATGGTGAGGCTTGGCAGCCGGCCAGTATCTAGCCGCGAAGAAACATTGACGAATGACTAAGGCTTTACCTTCTTTACCTCATAGGCGAGGAGGACTACGGTTTGATGACAGAGGTAATGTCATAAAATCTAATATCTATCTATCCTAATTATTTTCTATTATTGAATTGATCATTTAATGTGGAAAAATGAATGGGAACAAGAGTTAGAATATAGTTATGCCGTTTTAAACCTATCTCAACACGTGACCAAAGGGAGAGAAGGCTACATCTTATTGAGGGTCCAAAAAGGAGATGGTCTGCCAAAGAGCAATGAACATATAATGGAGTTTAGAAGAACTTAGGGTTAGCGTCAATAAAGACCTGAAAAGGTTAGTCTTAAGAGTCCTTAGATCTAGTACCGTTTGATACTTTAGAGCTTAGGCAAGCTAGGTCCATTCTGGAGTTCCTTAAGGTGCTTGAAATGCTTGTTGTACTTAATGACTAAGGTGCTTGAGTTGCTTGTCGTGAGTCATGACTAAGGACGTGCTTGATGACCAAAGCGCTTGTGGTGTTCAAGTCAAACATGACTCCTACATAGGAGGCGACGAGCCCAAAGAGTAGGGATGGAGAGAGAACACACACACACACACACACACACACACACAAATGAAGGTCCCTACCTATGATGAAAATCCCTTGGGGGCTCAAAGGAAAAACCGATAGATCTATATACACCCACCGTTATATTAAAATATTTCAAATTTACTTTACAATGTTCAAAGCAACTACATCACTCTTGTTTTATAATATGCCCTTTCAAGGTTCTTTAACACTAGAATGGTAACAGGACACTTTTATGTCCTTGGACACTTTTGTGTCCTGTTAAGTGACAATTTTGCTTGAATTATTTGAAGAGTATGAAAATGAATTTCTAGGTGCTATATATCCACAAAGTTGCCTTATGAGCTGAAAAAAACTTAGCATTTTTGTTAGAGTGTCGATCTCACCATTAACCTTACTCTTGCACAACATTTTTGAACCTAAACTGTGTGAAAAAACGGGTCTTGTTTTTGGCTTTTTTTCAATTTTTAGCAACTATACAACTCTAAACTTCATGTTTGTGAGGTTTAGATCGCTAGAGGTTAGGCCTTCATAGTTCTCAACATGTTTTGATGCTTGTAGAGAGAGCTAAGTGTTATATCCAAATTCAATTTTGATTATGTAAGTGTAATGTATAACATAAAGCTAATCTTCCTTGAGTTTTGGGGGACCTAATATGCTATATAGCATAGTATATGATGATGGTTGAGTTTTTTGATTGCTGAAGAATACGATACATTTTAGAGTAGCAAGTATAACTTTCTCAATATTGCTAGTTTCTTAAGCCCATTGTGTGTATTTTGTAGGTAGTAACCATATCTAATCATAGAGTACAAACTTGGCTAGATATTGAGTAGTTTCTATGGGTTTCAAGAGGTCATAATGCTAAACCCAGTTTTTTCATGTTTGTTGTATTTAACACTTTATCATTGCCCCCAAGGTTCCAATCGTAACAGATCCATTATCCTTTTGACATGCTCCATGGCTCCTTTTGAATCCAAAGGCCCAAAGGGAACTAAGAAAACATGTATATAGTATCTACATTGAGCGTGACTATAGAAACTTTAATGATAGGTCCGAAGAATGGCAAAAATGCAACTTTTTTGTACCTATTTTTTTTGCCCAAAAACAAATTAATGAGGTAAAAGCAACCCTATGTTTCGGTCACTAACCCATTGAAGTTAACGGGGCATTTTATCTTATGTCCTACAAAAATCCCCACTCTTATTTATATGCAATCAATCGTAAGAAATTGCTGTTTTGGGAAAAATGCACTGGTCCATCAACTTTGGAGACTTGTAGTGACCAAGGGATGAGAAAAATTACAAGTTTCTCATTTTTTCCATATGTAGTAGTTACTGAACTATAAGCTCATGAAAGGATTTTTCAAAAGGAGTGGATCTACTATGGTTTTGGAAATTTTTCCTAAAACCCTGAAAGGACACTTTTATGTCCTATTAGGTTATCATTCTAGTGTTAACATATATATATATATATATATATATATATATATATATATATATATATATAATATATATATATATATATATATATATATACACACACACACACACAATTGAGCTACTATAAATGCTTCGATAGAGTAACTTAAGCATTGTTGACCTCTCGTTTCATATGCTTGCACTCGTTTCGATAGAGTAGCTTAAGCATTGTTGGCCTCCCTAAAATGATCGAATACACATTCTCACCCACTTGCATCACGTAGAAATCAACCAAGCACTCAATCCCGAAGACTTTTATCTTCACATCTTCACCTATTCCAAGACACCTTGCCTTTTTGTGGTTGGCCATTCTCATACGGATCGAAGCATTCACTGACATCTTAACGCCTACTTCTTTCATGATAGCCTCGGTCATGACACACCTGGGCCTCGCTAATGATGTTAATATCCCTATCTTCTCCATTTGCAGGCAACGGTTGGAGTTGTTGTTGCGGCGGCGGTGCTTCTAGTGCCCGTTCTTGATGATTCTCTTCTATTCTTCCTCGACCACATCCATATAAGGGGTATATCCCTCCTCTCTCTCTTCTTGGTTCAGGACAATCAGGGGCGTAGTGACCCTCTTCATCACAATTGTAGCATCTACCTTGTAGCCTTCGTCCCCTGCCAGACTCCCAGCTGGACGCTCCTCTCTTTGGTTCCTTTGGTTCCTTCGTCTATACCCACTTGGGAATATACTACAATTCGATCCACGCTTGTCCTAACGACTGCATTCTTTTCAGAGGGGAATACATAGACATAGAGAAGTGTCCGAAATGTTATCCCGAGAGATATCTAGTGGATCTCCACGGAACAAAAATTCCACAAAAGTTTTTGCGATATTTTCCTATGCTTCCTTGTATCAAGTATTTCTTCAAATGTAAGTCCATGGCCGCCCCACCATCAATATGGTAAGGCTTGGTAGCCGGCCAGTATCTAGCCGCGAAGAAACATTGACGAATGACTAAGGCTTTACCTTCTTTACCTCATAGGCGAGGAGGACTACGGTTTGATGACAGAGGTAATGTCATAAAATCTAATATCTATCTATCCCAAATTATTTTCTATTATTGAATTGATCATTTAATGTGGAAAAATGAATGGGAACAAGAGTTAGAATATAGATATGCACTTTTAAACCTATCTCAACATGTGACCAAAGGGAGAGAAGGCTACATCTCATTGAGGGTCCAAAAAGGAAATGGTCTACCAAAGAGCAATGAACATATAATGGAGTTTAGAAGAACTTAGGGTTAGCGTCAATAAAGACCTCAAAAGGTTACTCTTAAGAGTCCTTAGATCTAGTACCGTTTGATACTTTAGAGCTTAGGCAACCTAGGTCCATTCTGGGGTTCCTTAAGGTGCTTGAAATGCTTGTTGTACTTAATGACTAAGGTGCTTGAGTTGCTTGTCATGAGTCATGACTAAGGACGTGCTTGATGACCAAAGCGCTTGTGGTGTTCAAGTCAAACATGACTCCTACATAGGAGGCGACGAGCCCAAAGAGTAGGGAGTGAGAGAGAACACACACACACACACACACACACACACATACACTCAAGGCAATCCCAAGACTAAAGATGCTTAAAGGAAACATGTCAAGCGGAGCACAAATGACCACGGCGACGCTCGGCGGGGTCAGACGGGACAACAAATTTCCCTTCTACGCCACGACGTGCAGGGAGCAAGTCTGGTAGTAGCTTAAGCATTGTTGACCTCTCGTTTCATATGCTTGCACTCGTTTCGATAGAGTAGCTTAAGCATTGTTGGCCTCCCTAAAATGATTGGATACGCATTCTCACCGGCTTGCATCACATAGCAATCAACCAAGCACTCAATCCCCAAGACTTTTATCTTCACCTCTTCAGCTATTCCAAGACAGCTTGCCTTTTTGTGGTTGGCCATCCTCATACGGATCGAAGCATTCACTGACATCTTAACGCCTGCGTCTTTCATGATAGCCTCGGTCATGACACACACCTGCGCACCACCATCCACATATGCTTGCACTTTCGGTCCTCGATTGTTGTCAATTTCTCTAATTATCTATCTCTCCCCCCCCCCCCCCCCCCCCCCCCTCTCTCTCTCTCTCTTGGAAGTATTGTTCATGCCAAGCTAGCAAGTTATGATGTTTATTTTGAAACCTTCGATTGAGTACTCTATGTCTGTTTATTAAGAATCCTCTTAAGGGAATGCTCACTATTGTTACTTATATTCCGCTACAATCGATGCTATTAGCCATATTCCGTTACAAGAAGCATTTATAATAGCTTGCTGGGAGATCTTGGTCTTCGAAGTCAATTTGAAAATTGAATCTCGCTTCCTTTCCACTCAAAATTGATTACAAACTCTCCATCTGGACGTAGAATGATCATAGCTATCATAAAGGTCGACATGGTTGTATCAATGAATGACAAGAGACATTGTATAAATGCACTCTTGTGTCAACTAACTATGAAAGACATATGATCATGATACTTTTGAGGCCCTTGTCCTGATTAGGTGCTCCCCTCTACTTACTATCTATGTAGTGCAACCTTCCATGCCATAGTTCATAGGTACAATAAGAGTCATCTCCTGTTTTAGGTGTCACTAAAGAGTACCTATCTAGAAAGTAGTAGAAAGAATATGGATCAAGGAAATTGCAACATATCGCCCGAAACTTCTTCCGCCATGCATATTGTATAGATATCTCAATCAAAGAAGAATCGAGCCTATGGAGGCAAACGAAGCTTTACTTGATCTCACTTTTAATTTTCCAACTCTATTCTAAAGCGAGAAACAGGTTTGTGGGCATATGCTTTAGAGTTGGGATCCCTCAAAACCCAGGTTCATAGGGTCAAAGCTTAGAGATGGTGGCTCTAAAAACAGAAGTCGCCAGGAAACAACTTGGGCAATATCATTGTCTTTCTTTGGGACTACGGGTTTCACTAGATCAAAGAAGGCATAGGAGATGTGCCTAGGAAGCGGCCAGGCCATTTTAAAGACGTTTTGTGCACCTACACTCAATGCCATTAAGGCCTTGTGTTCTATAATACAAGCATTGTCCGATACAAACCCCTTGACCTCCTCAAGCGCGCCCTTAGAGGCAGTTGACAAGAAGAGGGGAAGGGTTGATCTCTAGGCCTAGAATGCAACACAAGCGGACGATATTGGGAGATGGGCTAGGCCTAAACACATTTGTCCGGTTCCATACACCAAAGGAGACCACTTTGCCTCCCTCCATGAGTAGGAGATAAGCTTATAAGCTACGGATGGACCCCCGATAATTCGCCTTCTAGAATTATAAGGAGATGGATTGGGGGGGGGGGGGGTTAAGTCTTACTCAAGGGGAAGGGAGAGGGGAGAAGGAGAAGGAGAAGAGATGGAGATGAAATGAGAGAAACATGTCTTCTCTGTTAGGGATATCCTTAAATAAAAATGCCATTCACATATATAGAGAGAGAGATTTTGATGAATCCATCAGAGGTTAACATTGCTCGCATAATTTTTGTTACTCTCATCTGATGCCACTTCAAATTCAATTTTCGATATTACAAAACATAAACCCTTTTCATACAAATCAGATTGTCATCGAGAATAATCTGATGAGTACTTCCTTAGGAATAAAGATTATCCAATCATGGTATATTAAAATAAACTAATTGTAGATAGAGGTTTTTCTAAGACTTTTTGCCTGCAAGTGGCAAGTCCCTTTTTACAAAGAGTGAATCCCTCACGAAAGGCATGCACTAGTTTCCAAGACATGGCACTAGAACGAACTTTAGGCTGTTGTTACAAAGAGAGGCTTCCTCAAGACCTCGATCATCGCGTACATGCAATGTCAATGCTCCAACAGGTATGAGGATAGGGCTAATGAAACTTCGAATGTCGAATCAAAGTCACCTCCAAACATACAAAATTCGTTTCCTTATATTTTCCAAGAGGACATTTTACAAAATTAGGTTACTTTTTTAGGATTTACAATTATTTTCTCTATTTTTGGGCGAAATTTGTTCTTTTCCCGTTGCCCTTAGCAGACATTTTTGAAATTGAAAACAGAACGAAACTATATAACATGAAACTATATTCCCTTGAACTAGAGGGAGAAACAACATGTAGACGAGCAAAGCCGAGAGAGAAGTTGAGGGGAGACCAAGACGAGACGTGAGATGGACAACCCCAAAAAGTGTGTCAATTGATCAAATGAGATGAGTTTATATAGAGGGGACCAAGGTGCTTTATGTAGAGATACTATATATAGCTCAACACCCCTACTCAAATGAAGGTCCGTACCTGTGATAAAAATCCCTTGGGGGCTCAAAGGAAAAACCCATAGATCTATATACACCCACCGTTATATTAAAATATTTCAAATGTACTTTACAATGTTCAAAGCAGCTACATCACTCTTGTTTTATAATATGCCCTTTCAAGGTTCTTTAACACTAGAATGGTAACAGGACACTTTTATGTCCTTGGACACTTTTGTGTCCTGTTAAGTGACCATTTTGCTTGAATTATTTGAAGAGTATGAAAATGAATTTCTAGGTGCTATATATCCACAAAGTTGCCTTATGAGCTGAAAAAAAGTTAGCATTTTTTTTGGAGTATCGATCTCACCATTAATTAACCTTGCTCTTGCACAACATTTTTGAACCTAAACTGTGTGAAAAAACAGGTTGTGTTTTTTTCTTTTTTTCAATTTTTAGCAACTATACAACTCTAAACTTCATGTTTGTGAGGTTTAGATCACTAGAGGTTAGGCCTTCATAGTTCTCAACAATTTTTGATGCTTGTAGAGAGAGCTAAGTGTTAAAATTGAAAGTTATGACCAATTTACAAGAATTGCATAATCCTATTTTTTGGCCAAAATTACCACTTTTATGATTTTTTGGGGCTTTCTTGATATCCAAATTCAATTTTGATTATGTAAGTGTAATGTATAACATAAAGCTAATCTTCCTTGAGTTTTGGGGGACCTAATATGCTATATAGCATAGTATATGATGATGGTTGAGTTTTTTGATTGCTGAAGAATACGATACATTTTAGAGTAGCAAGTATACCTTTCTCAATATTGCTAGTTTCTTAGGCCAATTGTGTGTATTTTGTAGGTAGTAACCATATCTAATGATAGAGTACAAACTTGGCTAGATATTGAGTAGTTTCTATGGGTTTCTAGAGGTCATAATGCTAAACCTAGTTTTTTCATGTTTGTTGTATTTAACACTTTATCGTTGCCCCCAAGGTTCCAACCGTAAGAGATCCATTATCCTTTTGACATGCTCCATGGCTCCTTTTGAATCCAAAGGCCCAAAGGGAACTAAGAAAACATGTATATAGTATCTATATTGAGCGTGACTATAGAAACTTTAATGATAGGTCCGAAGAATGGCAGAAATGCAACTTTTTTGTACCTATTTTTTTTGCCCAAAAACAAATTAGTGAGGTAAAAGCAACCCTATGTTTTGGTCACTAACCCATTGAAGTTAACGGGGCATTTTATCTTATGTCCTACAAAAATCCCCACTCTTATTTATATGCAATCAATCGTAAGAAATTGTTGTTTTGGGCAAAATGCACTGGTCCATCAACATTGGAGACTTGTAGTGACCAAGGGATGAGAAAAATTACAAGTTTCTCATTTTTCCCATATGTAGTAGTTACTGAACTATAAGCTCATGAAAGGATTTTTCAAAAGGAGTGGATCTACTATGGTTTTGGAACTTTTTCCTAAAACCCTGAAAGGACACTTTTATGTCCTGTTAAACAACCCTATATTATTCTAGTGTTAACAACCCTATATATATATATATATATATATATATATATATATATATATATATATATATATATATATATATATATATATATATATATATATATATATATATATATATATATACAATTGATCTACTATAAATGCTTCGATAGAGTAACTTAAGCATTGTTGACCTCTCGTTTCATATGCTTGCACTCGTTTCGATAGAGTAGCTTAAGCATTGTTGGCCTCCCTAAAATGATTGGATACGCATTCTCACCCACTTGCATCACGTAGCAATCAACCAAGCACTCAATCCCGAAGACTTTTATCTTCACATCTTCACCTATTCCAAGACACCTTGCCTTTTTGTGGTTGGCCAACCTCATACGGATCGAAGCATTCACTGACATCTTAACGCCTATTTCTTTCATGATAGCCTCGGTCATGACACACATGGGCCTCGGTAATGATGTTAATAGCCCTATCTTCTCCATTTGCAGGCAACGGTTGGAGTTGTTGTTGCGGCGGCGGTGCTTCTAGTGCCCGTTCTTGATGATTCTATTCTATTCTTCGTCGACCACATCCATATAAGGGGTATATCCCTCCTCTCTCTCTTGGTGGTTCAGGACAATCAGGGGCGTAGTGACCCTCTTCATCACAATTCACTACAAGAGGTTATTCATATTAGCGACGCTCACACAGCGACGCTAAAAAAAAAATTTCCCGGCGTCGCTATGAGCGTTGCAAATTTACAAGTAAATTTGCGACGCTCATAGCGACGACGGCTGGGCTAAAAAAAATAACAGAGAGCGCCCAAAAACTCAGATCTCAGATCTGAGGTTTTTGGCACCCTCAAGCAAGGAGTAGGTAACGCTCTCCCTCTCTCTCTCTCTCTCTCTCTCTCTCTCTCTCTCTCTCTCTCTCTTTCTTCTCCACACACACACACACACACAGTGTTTTTGAGAGAGAGAGAGAGAGAGAGAGAGAGAGAGAGAGAGAGAGAGAGAGAGAGAGAGAGAAAGAGTACAAACATAAACAAAAACTCACACACACATACATAAACAAAGAATGCACACACACATTGAGAGAGGAAAAGAGAGAGAGAGCATGCATAAACAAAAAACGCACACATTGAGAGAGGAAAAGAGAGAGAGAACATGCATAAACAAAAAACGCACACATTGAGAGAGGAAAAGAGAGAGAAAACATGCATAAACAAAAAAACGCACACACATTGAGAGAGAAAGAGAGAGAAACTAATTTAACGTCGTAGGAAACTAATTAAAATTAAAAGACCTAAAGATCTAGCCGACGAGGAGTTGAACTCAAGACCTATTATTCAACAGGGAAATGGCATAACCAATCTATCATACTTGGCATGGGTGATAGAAAGGTTATACCATTTATCTCTTTTTATTGGCACACACATCCACACACGCGCACACACACAAGAAGAAGAGAGTTATAACGTCGTAGGAAACTATCATAAAAGACATTAAAGATTAGGTTAGATGTAGATTTACGTTAAATTAGATTTAGGTTTATTTAAGTTAAATTAGATTAGATTTAGGTTTATTTTTAGTTAGATTTACGTTTATTTACGCTAGATTTAGATTTACGTTATATTAGATTAGATTTAGGTCTCCATAGACTGCGATGCCTGCATGAAGCGGGTGAAGAAAGCCCTCAATGGAATATAGGGTATTGCTGCCTTCACTCATGGTGGGCTCCGTCGATCCAAAAGTACTGGTGAAATGTCTTCAGAAGATAGGGAAGAAGGTGGATCTTCAGGGCGGCAAGAGTCACTACATCCCCGACAATGACCATCTAGACAACCTCTAGTCATTCAACAGCAACTTCAAAGTTAGTAACAAGAGCAAGAACGGTCCAAAGGGCCAATTGCTGTCGTCAGATGTGGATGGAGATGAGGCAGCATCACCGCCGGAAGTTAACTCTCACATCTTTAGTGATGAGAATGCCAACTCTTGCCGAGTTAGGTGAAAAATTATGTGTTAAATCAGTTTTAAGGTTCTTATAATCCCTGCTAGTTTAGTTCTTTGTTTTTAATATAACATAATTTACCTTAGATTTAGATTTATGTTATATTAGATTAGACTTAGGTTTATTTAAGTTTACCCACACACACACACACACACACACACACACACACACACACACACAGAAGAAGAGAGTTTTAACGTCGTAGGAAACTATCCCAAAAGACGTTAAAGATTAGGTTAGATGTAGACTTACATTAAATTAGATTTAGGTTTAGTTTTAGTTAGATTTACGTTTATTTAGATTTACGCTTATTTACGTTAGATCGAGTCCACGCAAGAATTACTTACGGTTTAGGGTTTAGAGTTAGACGAACAGTGAAAAGATCTACTGTGAAAAGATGTTAAGATGCTGTGAAGTGCTACAGCTAGAGAAGAGGCAAAGGAGTTTTGTCCACTACATGTAGTATCATGTAGACGTGGGTCTCTAGATTTCTTGTACCCACAAATATAGGTATTGACCAATAAAGACGAGATTATAACCCGGTGGTTCTGATCTCCGTGCACCTCTAGACCGAGGTGTACGGGGATTGGACATGACTAGAGAATGTGAGGTAGAGAGAGAGAGAGAGAGAGAGAGAGAGAGAGAGAGAGAGAGAGAGAGAGAGAGAGAGAGATAAGACGAAGAATGCCAATAGAATATTAAATTTGTTGTCCAGGTTATAAGATTTTAATCCTCATTATGAGTAGTGACGAGGATGTGGGACCGTCCAACCAAAACACCTATCTCTCAACGAGGGTCTTATGTCCTTGTAATCAATGCAAGCATGCTGTGCGACGGACAAGACGTGTTTCTTTGAAGCATGTTCGCGAATATGGCGAGTTCGATCCATCTATTATAGATCGAGTTGTTGCCAATTATAACTCGTCGGACTCTGACGCTGGCCAACAAGCAGCAATCTTGCTACCCAATAGACGTGTTCGCAGGCGCTTTGGTAAAGTAGCTATGTGAGGCCACAAGATGTAGCCTCTGACAGCTCGGGGGATGATCATGCAGAGCACATTCCCAACGAGGCAATGTTTGAGCCCCAGATTGATGAAATGATCGAGACGATCATGGATTCAGAAAGGCTTATCTATGATGATATGAAAAGTGAAGCCGATACGCCATTGTATAATGGAGCACGTATGTCTAGATTGAAAGCACTCCTGGTTCTTCTCAACAAGCGGGCAAAGTTTGGATGGAGTGACACTAGCGTCACAGCGCTTTTCAGGTGATCTATTACAATTAGTTTACTTTAATAAAACTCTAAATGTATAATGATCTGATAGATTTTTACACGACTGTATCGTATTTTTATGTTGTGTAGATTGCTTAAAGAGCACATACTACCAGCTGACAATGTGATGCCAGATTCCCGTGAAGCAAGAAAGATTTTGCGAAACTTGGGGATGGATTACAATTCTATCCACGCTTGTCCTAATGACTGCATTCTTTTCAGAGGGGAATACATAGACATGGAGAAGTGTCCGAAATGTGATTCCGAAAGATATCGAGTAGATCTCCACGGGACAAAAATTCCACAAAAGGTTTTGCGACATTTTCCTCTGCTTCCTCGCATCAAGCATTTCTTCGAATGTAAGTCCATGGCCGCCCTACATCATGGCATGAGGAGAATAAATCTTCGGATGGTGTGCTACGAATTCCTGCAGATTGCGCAGCCTGGAAACATATAGATGGAACATGGTCGGATTTTGCCAGGGAAGCTCGAAATTTGCGCTTAGGCTTGGCTATGGATGGCGTAAATCCATTTGGTCAAAGATCAACATCTTACAGTGTATGGCCCGTTGTCATCGTCAACTACAACATTCCCCCGTGGTTGACTACGAAGAAGGGGCACCTATGGCTAAGCTTGATTGTGCCAGGGCGATATAAAGTGAAGAATATGGATGTGTATCTTCGTCCACTATTGGAAGAGCTACAACAATTGTGGATTGGCATAGAGGTGGTGGATATGAGCCAACACACAGGGACGACGGAATGCTTTGATCAGAGGCATTCTAATGTGGACCATGCATGACTATCCCGGGCTAACAGAATGCTCAGGTGATCTATTGACACTCCTCACTCAGACACTGTAAATCTTGTTTTTTCCCATAGTTGATCTATTATCATGTGTATACATGCAGGGCTTCAAACAAGCGGATACAGAGCATGTGTCACATGTGGACCTAGACTGAATGCACGTAGGGCGCCCTCACTGAAGAAGCAAATCTACGAAGTTCATCAAGCGTATCTTCCAGAGAATCATGTGTTACGCGATGGCTTTTTGGGAAGAGAGCCACCAAGGATGTCTGCACAAGCATGGTTAGAGCAGAAGGAGATGTGGGATGACGGATTGCCTCCAGGGATGAAGAGACTATCTCTATGGTACGAGTTACCATACTGGCCCCGACTCATGATCAATCACTTGCTCGATCCAATGCACATATTCAAGAATGTGGGTAATCTACTATGGGACCATCTGACCTGCAAGAAAGATACTTTGGGAGCCAGAGTTGACCTTAGAAATACTTTGGTAATCTACTATTGGTAGCTACACACCTCTACCTACTCCGCCAGGACCCACCCCACTCGACACTCGTCGCTTCGGGGCCCAGACGCCGGTGGAGACACCTGACATCCGTACCCCCATCGACACACCGCTAGAGACCCCTGCCGGGACACCCAGGTTCACGCGTCACCGGCCAGAGGGCTTGACTTACTCCATCGACTTCAGCGGCGGCATCATCATGGATGATGATGGAAAGAAGTTGATCTCGCGCATGCGTGGTCTTTGCTCTCAGCTGTTTAGACACTACATACTAAACAAATGGAGTGAAGTACCAAGTGATTTAAAAGCCAGAGTCATCAACATACTTCATGATGAGTTTCCCGTTCCAACACGGGATCAGCGCTTCAATGAAGACCTGATGAAGATTCGAATGCGCCAATACTGCAAACACAAGCGTTCCGAAGTGCAAAAAGCAATCAAGCATGGGTGGAACAGGCCAGATTGGCTGGCCAAAGAAGATTGGAAGAATGCGAAGAAAGAAGCGCGCGAGAATCCCGACAAGTGGAAGCAACAAAAGAATGCAGCCAGAGCGCGAGTAAAGGCAGGGAGCTCGCACCACTTGGGGAGCGGTGGATGGGCATCATTTGAGGCCGATTTTGTAAGTGTTTTTGCATTGCTCTTTACGTTCGATAGTTTAGGGTTTATGAGTTTTTTAATTCTAACATAATGAAATCTTTGTATGTTTTGACAGTGGTCGATGACTGGACGTGATCCCACACCGTACGAGCGCGAGTACACAGGCAGGAAGGGCTTAAACGCCCTGATGGACATTCTCAGTTCTCGCGGCGGCATGGTTAGTATTAGGGTTTACTCTTTTCTATTTTTTGTATTGTTTTATAAATGTCGTTATATGTTTATACTTACTGAAAGCTGTCTTATTGTCTTTTTTTGCAGAATCCGACAGATACGCCGCTTGGACGCGATGAGACGTCTGATTAGACGACGTTAGTTTAGTCGTAGCTAGATAGCATTAGTTTAGGGTTTCTCATAGCTTATGTATCATGAGACGGATTTCATACGTCTTTTTGAACCATGTATATTATTACATTTGTCACCGCAGTTCATTTTGCCAATCAATTCTTTATGCCTATGATGTTGTACAATTGTCATTATTACATTTGCCAATCAATTCATTTTGCCTATGATGTGTACAATTGTCAATTTTACGCTTGTCAATTTTGCAAACAATGCGTCTTGTCGGTGACTATTTTGGGTCTATTATCTACCCTTGCACTTTTTTTAAAAAGTGAATCAAGTACAATATGGTTGATGGGTGGCAGGGCATTCAATGCCCTGTCATCAAAAAAAAAATCTCTCGGGCCTCGCTATAACCGTCACTATTTATGGCTCTGGAGCGTCGCTATGAGCGTCGCTATAGACTTCTGTGAGAGCGTCGCTATAACCGTCGCTATGACAGTCGCTATGAGCGTCGCTATGTGCGTCTCTATATAGCGACGCTCTCGTAGCTACGCTATTAGCTACGGTTTTAGCGACGCCGGGGGTTATAAAAACCCAGTGTATTTCCGTCGCTAACAGCGTCACAAGAGCACACAACCTCTTGTAGTGATTGTAGCATCTACCTTGTAGCCTTCGTCCCCTGCCAGGCTCCCAGCTGGCCGCTCCTCTCTTTGGTTCCATTGGTTCCTTCGTCTATGCCCACTTGGGAATAGACTACAATTTGATCCACGCTTGTCCTAACGACTGCATTCTTTTCAGAGGGGAATACATAGACATAGAGAAGTGTCCGAAATGTGATCCCGAGAGATATCGAGTAGATCTCCACGGAACAAAAATTCCACAAAACGTTTTGCGATATTTTCCTATGCTTCCTTGTATCAAGTATTTCTTTAAATGTAAGTCCATGGCCTCCCCACCATCAATATGGTGAGGCTTGGCAGCCGGCCAGCATCTAGCCGCGAAGAGACATTGACGAATGACTAAGGCTTTACCTTCTCTACCTCATAGGCGAGGAGGACTACGGTTTGATGACAGAGGTAATGTCATAAAATCTAATATCTATCTATCCCAAATTATTTTCTATTATTGAATTGATCATTTTAGTGGAAAAATGAATGGGAACAAGAGTTAGAATATAGATATGCCCTTTTAGACCTATCTCAACACGTGACGAAAGGGAGAGAAGGCTACATCTCATTGAGGGTCCAAAAAGGAGATGGTCTACCAAAGAGCAATGAACATATAATGGAGTTTAGAAGAACTTAGGGTTAGCGTCAATAAAGACCTCAAAAGGTTAGTCTTAAGAGTCCTTAGATCTACTACCGTTTGATACTTTAGAGCTTAGGCAAGCTAGGTCCATTCTGGAGTTCCTTAAGGTGCTTGAGCAGACTAAGCTGCTTGAAATGCTTGTTGTACTTAATCACTAAGGTGCTTGAGTTGCTTGTCGTGAGTCATGACTAAGGACGTGCTTGATGACCAAAGCGCTTATGGTGTTCAAGTCAAACATGACTCCTACATAGGAGGTGACGAGCCCAAAGAGTAGGGAGTGAGAGAGAACACACACACACACACACACACACACACACACACATACACTCAAGGCAATCCCAAGACTCAAGATGCTTAAAGGAAACATGTCAAGCCCCTAGCCCTATTTCCCTTATAGTGTGCCTGAATCCAATTGGATGGCCTTTAGGGAGGTCCAATGAGAATTTAGATGCATTAAAATATTTAATTAAACTCACCCTCCCCGTCCACCCTCACCCACACAGAGTTTTCTCTCTAAGCGCTAGATCTCTACGGGGTCAATCGGAGCACAAATGACCACGGCGATGCTCGGCGGGGTCATACGGGACAAAAAATCTCCCTTCTACGCCACGGCGTGCAGGGAGTAGATTTTGTAGTGACAGATCTATTGCCTACACACCGTAAATCAGAGGAGCTTTTTTTACATTGTCTGACCCCGACGAGCACCGCCCTGTTATTTGTGGTCTAGTTGACCCCGTACCCTCCCCCCCGGTCGCCCCATTTCGCAAAAGAATCACTGAGACGTGCCCCTCGGTCGCCCGGCGGCTGTATGTTTGAGGTTGTGTGTATGTGTTGTAGAAATGAAATTTATTGGACAATATGAATCAGAAAAAAAACAAGTACTCAAGTACTGAGTATTGATTTGGATATTACATCATGGTCGATTAGTTTTTCTACAAATTACATCTGTGGGTATGGGGCGAATGGCTGACTTGATGCCAGGGGATTTTACAATTTCCTCTCGGTTTATCAACCCTTGACCTAGGCTAAAGGCGTAGTGGGAGAGGACCGAGTGTGGGTGCTTATGTATAAAGGCATACAATGGTACCTCTCGATCCACCAAAATACATTTGTGAGCATTTAGGATGAGACAATCTTCAAAGAGTATGGCACTTAATGGTTTGCACTTTAGCAGCTCTGCCGAACCATTCTTGGAGAGCTCTCTGTGAGCAACTCCAAGAATCGATGGCCCCAGGTGTCTTAGGTAGTGCCAAATCCAGCTATCCCTACCCATGGACACATTGCGCAAGCCTCCAGTCAAATTGCAAACTTATTAACATGATATGCCGTCTGCAAAGCATTTTAACTTACTTTAACACTTGTAGTAATGAATAATAGACAATCTACCAGGTTAAGATTTGTTTACCTCACTTTCTTCATCCTTCTCTTCAAGAATTTTCTTTGTAAGATCGATCATCTCTACCAATCACGATTAGTGGTTTGTGTGGATGAAATGCGCTTTTCGGTACGCTTTCGTAGAAAGAGGCACATGATTTGATTTCCACAAGTTTACTTGCTACTGTTTGCACCAACTTCTGTTCATTTATATTGGGGGGGAAAGAGAGGCTTGATGGGAGATCTTAGTCTTCAAGGTCAATTTGAAAATTGACTCTCTCTTCCTTTCCACTCAAAATTTATTACAAACTATCCTTCCGGACGTAGAATGACGATAGCTCTCATAAAGGACGACATGGTTGTATTAATGAATGACAAGAGAGATTGTATAAATGCACTCTTGTGTTGACTATGAAATAAATACAGTCATGCTACCTTTGAGTCCCTTGGTCCTAATTAGGTGCTCCCCTCTACTTACTATCTATGTAGTGCAACCTTGCCATGCCATAGTCCATGGGTACAATATGAGCCATCTCCTATTTTAGGTGTCACTAAAGAGTACCTATCTAGAAAGTAGTATCATTGTTTGCCACCTTGCCATCTAGAAAGTACTATCATTGTTTGCCACCTTGCCATGTTGTCACTATCATAGGCTTTGTGTGTGTGTGTGTGTGTGTGTGTGTGTGTGTGTGTGTGTGTGTGTGTGTGTGTGTGAGAGAGAGAGAGAGAGAGAGAGAGAGAGAGACTTTTGCACCTACATGTGGAAAGGTTGAGTCTTACAAGGAATGGAGGAAGGTTGAGTCCAACAAACCATGGCTTTAATGGTGCAAACATCAATGTGCATTAGTTAATGGCTCAATATTCAAACTCCAGTGGAGTAGGCATAGAAATAATAGCATTGAGCAAATCACCTTCATTATGGGAGTCAGCAAGACCCACTTTATACCAATGTGTGATTGCAGGTAGGCAATAATAAAACCACTTTAGGATGCCCAAACTTAAGGGAAAGAATATAGATCAAGGAAATTGCAACACATAGCCCGAAACTTCTTCTGCCATACATATTGTATAGATATCTCAATCAAAGAAGAATCGAGCCTATGGAGGCAAACGAAGCTGTACTTGATCTCACTTTTATCTTTCCAACTCTATTCTAAAGGGAGAAACTGGTTTGTGGGCATATCCTTTGGAGTTGGGGTCCCTTAAAACCCAGGTTCATAGGGACAAAGCTTGGGGTACAGATGGTGGTTGTAAAAACAGAGCTCGCCAGGAAACAACTTGGGCAATATCACTGTCTTTCTTTGTGACTACGGGTTTCACTAGATCAAAGAAGGCATACGCGGTGTGCCTAGGAAGCGGCCATGCCATTATAAAGACGTTTTGTGCACCTACACTCAATGTTATTAAGGCCGTGAGTTCTATAATCCAAGCATTCTCCGATACAAACCCCTCGACCTTCTCAAGAGCGCCTTAGAGGAAGTTGACAAAAAAAGGGGAAGGGTTGATCTCTAGGCCTAGAATGCAACACAAGTGAACGATATTGGGAGATGCGATAGGCCTAAACACCTTTGTCTGGTGCCATGCACCAAAGGAGACCGCTTTGCCTCCCTCCATGAGCAGGAGATAAGCTTATAAGCTACGGATGGACCCCCGATAATTCCCCTTCTAGAATTTTAAGGAGATGGATTGGGGGGGGGGAGGGGGATAAGTCCTACTCAAGGGGAAGGGAGAGGGGAGAAGGAGAAGGAGAAGAGATAGAGATAAAATGAGAGAAACATGTCTTCTCTGTTAGGATATCCTTAAATAAAAAATGCCATTCACATATATAGAGAGAGATTTTGATGAAACCATTAGAGGTTAACATTGCTCGCATAATTTTTGTTACTCTCATCTGATGCCACTTCAAATTCAATTTTCTATATTACAAAACATAAACCCTTTTCATACAAATGAGATTCTCATCGAGAATAATCTGATGAGTACTTCCTTAGGAATAAAGATTATCCAATCAAGGTATATTAAAATAAACTAATTGTAGATAGAGGTTTTTCTAAGACTTTTTGCCTGCAAGTGGCAAGTCCCTTTTTACAAAGAGTGAATCCCTCACGAAAGGCATGCACTAGTTTCCAAGACATGGCACTAGAACGAACTTTAGGCTGTTGTTACAAAGAGAGGCTTCCTCAAGACCTGGATCATCGCTTACATGCAAAGTCAATGCCCGAAAAGTTATGAGGATAGGGCTAATGAAACTTCGAATGCCGAATCAAAGTCACGTCTGAGCAATGTTCTAAAAAAATTATTTTTCCAAACATACAAAATTCGTTTCCTTATATTTTCCAAGAGCAAATTTTACAAAATTAGGTTACTTTTTTAAGATTTACAATAATTTTCTCTATTTTGGGGAGAAATTTGTCCTTATTCCCTTGCCCTCAATCGACATGTTTGAAATTGAAAACGGAACGATATTAAGCTGAAACGCATACTTAAAAGATAAAGGTAACGGATGCATGAACTTATAGAGTCATCTACAGGGCTAGGACATGAAAATTTGCAACAAACAAGAAAGAAAGGCATCTACAGGGCTACACTCTTGTGACATGAACAGAAGCCGTTCTTTAATCAAGAGTTGTACGACCCACAACTCGACCAAGGTCTCATTATTATATATTATTGTTGTGTGCTTGAGGGAAGCCTATAAGCTAGGCCTGGGTTTCGTTAGAGAGGTAGAAGCCCAACTGGTCTATGGCACCAGAGCTCGCACGCCCAAAGAAGCCCAAGATGCGTGGGGCGAATGAAAGTACGTCATTGGCGGTGGGGTTGCCAGGCGGGGCAATAGTGCTGCTGGTGGCGGTGTTGAAGCCCAGAGCTACGACGCCGTAGTTGTTGTTGAAGTGGGCATTCTTGCCGATTGAGACAGTAGCACTAGCTATCGCCTCATTTGCTCCAGGCTGAAATATGATATGATTCAGTCAACCAACCAACAGCAACAACAACACTGACAAATAAATGCAGTACTAGTTACTTGAATGGTCATCGAGGTGCCGACACGTCCCCCGTGCATAGTCGTTGTTCCATTCGCATACACCACCTCCAGACCTCGCAGATAGTCAGGCATATAATAGAGGGTCACACGCGTTATCCCGCCGGTGCTCCATCCATCGTCGAACGCTTTGCCACCCGGGGCTCCCCACGGACCCACAACGGCGGGCTTCGACGTCGCCTGCACCAGTATAATATCATCGGTCATTATAAGTTGATGATCATACTCTCTCTCTCTCTCTCTCTCTTACTCACACACACACACACACACACACAGACACACAACCCGGCCTAGCTAGATTTATACGATAATACCGCCATGCTGCTGCTTGCAAGCTTGCGCTACTTCAAAGTAGGAAGAGGAGCTGGACGTCGACGCTGTCTTACAATGAAAAGGGAAGGCCGCAGCAGGCATTTTAAGGGCCCGGGCTGGGGGCAGCCCTTGCACGGCGCTTGCAACTACAATCAATGTACGTGATCTATTGCTGTAGCATCACAACGTGGCATTTCTCCGCGTGATTGTACTGCAGTACCCCCACCTGACATAAAGTAATGGAAAGAAAAGCGTACTACACAGCTTGACAAAAGCATTTTCCCTAACCCAACAAATCAAGGGCACCTCATCCCGTTCTGCGGACAAAATTTGAAGCCATTCCCGTTTTGCGGACAAAATTAAGGGCACTCTTCCAGTTTTGTCGCACTGGGCCTAGTACAAAAAACTGGGCCTAGAAATACAACAAAATTTAGACAATTCTACCGTAAAAATCGGCATTTACTCAACATCCATTCAAAATACACGCTTGGGTTGCTAAAATGGTTTTTATTGAGCATTGGTCTGGGCACCAGCCTGCTTACGTACACAATGATTTTTATTGAGCATTAGTCTACGCACCAGCCTGCTTACATACACTTGACACGGAAGATCATCTAAGCAAGTTTTAGCTACATTGTCCAATAGGGCATTTATCTCAAAGCATTCATGGGGGACTCTCCACACTATCTCGCCCAGGCATCTCAAATGGGATCGACGATCGAGGTGATCTGGGCCGTCAGATGCGCATTTGGTAAATTCGGGGAGAAAAGTAAATTCGGATCGATCCGCATCCCATATCTTGAACCTTCCACCTCCCCACCACGATTCATGTGCATGAACCACTACACCCTCATGCGTACGTTGAAATATAGGAGATTCGAGTACGTCATATTGTAAATCTAGGCCGATTAGTGAATTCGGGGCAAAATTGTAAATTTGGACAAACTGGTAAATTCGGGGCAACCTCAGATCTGATGGTCCATGATTGACGCACCCCGCCTTTTCCTCCTCCACCATTGATCCCATTTGACCATGCCCGTGTGATATAGTGATGAGGGGGAACTCTCTTGTAGTAATACGGAGATGTCACTTGCATGCACATAAATTGCCTTGTTTTATCCCTTTGTAAAATTTGCATTCTTTTCTTTCAAAACCCCCTTATTGTACACTCACATGATACCATAAGGTAACTAGTGAATACCTTGGAAAAGGATTAATCTTATTATTTTCTACCCTATTGAATTTCATGAGGGGAGTGATCCAATCTGCTTTGCAAATAAGCTTCTTATAAGTTCCTAGTGTTTTTGGTAGTGCAAAAGTTATGTCCTTGACCAAAGCCAAGCTTTCCGGTTGAGCTTCATCCCAATGAAAGGTATTGGGAATTGAACATTACTTCTGAGACTCTATTGCTCAATGGCTGAAAATAGGGTTTAGTGGAACAAAATTGAGTGTCGTTGATATCATACCTTTGAAAAATATTTGGAATGCAATTTGTCAAAGTCCCAAAAGAAAATATTACAATACTATATATTATTGCATACATCTTTGAAAGAAGAACCTCAAATTACAAATTTGGACAAGTTTTGACACAAACTACAAGGTCCCCACTATTTCATTGGTACCAATAAGGGGGAAAGGATTCGTCCTTTTTTCGTACAAACAAACCCTGCTTTCAATACAATAGCCTTTCATTTAGATTCAAATTATGTTGCACCACCCATTGGTCCACATCCTTCCAACAAAAGTTGTCGTTGTCCCATGAACATGACACATTTGATATTCCTTCGTTATTCATATTTATGGAAACATTTATCCAAAACCTAACATGTTCCTAGGTTGGACAGCTAAGGAGACCAGTGAAAGATGGAGCACGTGACGTATCTGAAGGTCTCCCCCTCTTATGATGATGCCACTTTGTCGCCACTTTATCGATCTCCAACTTTTAAAGAATTCCACCTTGAAGCAACCATTTTTCTATGCACGATAGACTCCTTCCATGGGCCTTCTTGTAAAGTAATCTCTACTTTGTCAAGCATATCCGAAGCCATGGATGCCCAATCCGACCCATGATGTGTAAAGGATACTTCCTGGTTTGCACAGAAGGCTTTTATGTATAGCATTAGGTGTAGGATTCCAATGCCACCTCGGTTCTCACCACCCATTTCCATTTCCCCCACTACCATGGAGTTGTGTGTTTGTGTTGTTTCTTGATAGGACTGGTTTCATGGGTTTTAGAAATTATTTTATGTATAGCATTAGGTGTAGGATTCCAATGCCACCTTGGTTCTCAACACCCATTTCCATTTCCCCAATACCATGGAGTTGTGTTGTTTGTGTTGTTTCTTGATAGGAATGGTTTGATGGGTTTTATAAATTATTTTCAATAGTGGACCAATTGCATTCGGTCATGTTTAAGATAGACGAGACAAATAATATTTTGATCGTTTAATGGGCTTTAAAAATGCTTTCCAATTGTGTTTGTCCATTTTCAAGATAGAGGACACGAAGAATATTTATTCAATAATCAAGGAGTCAACCACAATCACTCAGCTAGGAAAGGGGAGGAGTATGTACTTCCACCTTCTAATCTTACTATTGATCTTGTTTAGGTTCCAGCTAGATTGAGGTCAAATGTTGTATGTCTAATATGTCCACCCCTAGTGATGCATTGAGGTGTCTGAACACTATGCCTTTTAAAAATATCCCTTGTTATTTTGACACTATTTTTCAATGAGAGAGATCAATCTTAATTTTTTAATGTTTCACTAAGAGCCAGATGCAGTTGCAAATATTTGGACAAGGCTAAAAGCAAGATTTGTGGTAACAAAAAGGACCCTTTTTTATTCCACCCTGACTGGGACTTAGCCACATAGCCTTTGGAATTTTGGAGGGAATCCAGTGGTTGCACAACGTTATACTTTTTAAAATTGAAGCCGAATGAAGAAATTTTTAAAGTGTGACCATATGTGTCAAACAATTGTAACATGATGGGCTCATTATTTTCTGGAGTGGAGAATGTCACTACAAGAGGTTGTGTGCTCTTGTGACGTTGTTAGCGACGGAAATACTGGGTTTTTATAACCCTCGGCGTCGCTAAAACCGTCGCTAATAGCGTCGCTACGAGAGCGTCGCTATATGCGATGCTATAGGCGTCTCTATATGCGTCGCTTTAACCGTCGCTATATAGAGACGCTCATAGCGACGGTCATAGTGACGTTTTCACAGAAGTCTATAGCGACGCTCATAGCGACGCTCCAGAGCCATAAATAGCGACGGTTATAGCGACGCCGAGAGAGATTTTTTTTTTTTGGTGACAGGGCATCCATCAACCATATTGTACTTGATTCACTTTTTAAAAAAGTGCAAGGGTAGATAATAGACCCAAAATAGTCACCCACAAGACGCATTGTTTGCAAAATTGACAAGCGTAAAATTGACAATTGTACACATCATAGGCAAAATGAATTGATTGGCAAATGTAATAATGACAATTGTACAACATCATAGGCATAAAGAATTGATTGGCAAAATGAACTGCGGTGACAAATGTAATAATATACATGGTTCAAAAAGAAGTATAAAATCCGTCTCATGATACATAAGCTATGAGAAACCCTAAACTAATGCTATCTAGCTACGGCTAAACTGACATCGTCTAGTCAGACGTCTCATCGCATCCAAGCAGCGTATCTGTCGGATTCTGCAAAAAAAGACAATAAGACAGCTTTCAGTAAGTATAAACATATAACGACATTTATAAAACAATACAAAAAATAGAAAAGAGTAAACCCTAATACTAACCATGCCGCCGCGAGAACTGAGAATGTCCATCAGGGCGTTTAAGCCCTTCCTGCTTGCGTACTCGCACTCGTACAGTGTGGGATCGCGTCCTGTCATCGACCATTGTCAAAACATACAAAGAATTCATTATGTTAGAATTAAAAAACTCATAAACCCTAAACTATCGAACGTAAAGAGCAATGCGAAAACACTTACAAAATCGGCCTCAAATGATGCCCATCCACCGCTCCCCAAGTGGTGCGAGCTCCCTGCCTCTACTCGCGCTCTGGATGCATCCTTTTGTTGCTTCCACTTGTCGGGATTCTCGCGCGCTTCTTTCTTCGCATTCTTCCAATCTTCTTTGGCCAGCCAATCTGGCCTGTTCCACCCATGCTTGATTGCTTTTTGCACTTCGGAACGCTTGTGTTTGCAGTATTCGCGCATTCAATTTTCATCAGGTCTTCATTGAAGCGCTGATCCCGTTTGGAACGGGAAACTCATCATGAAGTATGCTGATGACTCTGTTTTTTAAATCACTTGGTACTTCACTCCATTTGTTTAGTATGTAGTGTCTAAACAGCTGAGAGCAAAGACCACGCATGCGCGAGATCACCTTCTTGCCGTCCTCATCCATGATGATGCCGCCGCTGAAGTCGACGGAGTAAGGCAATCCCTCTGGCCGGTGACGCGTGAACCTGGGTGTCCCGCAGGGGTCTCTAGCGGCGTGTCGATGGGGGTACGGACGTCAGGTGTCTCCACCGGCGTCTGGGCCCCGAAGCGAGGAGTGTCGAGTGGGGTGGCTCCTGGCGGAGTAGGTAGAGGTGTGTAGCTGCTAGGAACAGTCAGCCGTGCAAAACCTGGCGTAGATGGTGATGCTGTGGCAGGTGTGGGGGCGGGCAAAGAAGGGGAGGGTAAAGAGCCTCGTCGAACACGAGGCGGTGTGGAGGCATCGGTGGCGGAATCCCCACAACAACTGCCACCGCCACCACTAGAGCGCCGGTGTCTAGACGAGTGTGAAGCTCGTCTCGTCGACGCCGAAGCTTCGGAGCGCGCCGAATGCTCCGAAATAGAGGGAGATGCGGATGGAGTAGGAACGCGCGATGATGCGCCAGAGCGATGACGCTCCACGTACCACTGTCTCTGCTGCGGTGACAAAGAAGAAAGAAACTCCTCATCATCCATACCTGCATTAAACACACAATATTTAAACTTAATATTGAATGAATAGAGTAGACAATGACGCAAAGACCATTAAATACAATGACGTAATGACGCATATAAATACAATGACGCAATGAATTGAGTGATAGAAGAGGCAAGTCGAAAACTCAGAATTTTCAATCAAAAGATGTGAGCGCGAGTAGAAAAGAGCGTTATACACCATGGAAGGTACTTAGAGAGCCAGAGCTTTTACAACACGGAGCAAAATTGTTCAAATACAATATTTGTGGCTTTAAGAGATCTCTCTCTCATCCTCGCATAACTCAGCATAACTTCCTATATCTATATAGAGCTCTCCGTTTAAACACATATCCTCTGTTTCATTTTGTAGCTCCTCTGCATGCACCCCATATAGAGTAGTAGCATCTTGATGCTCGTCTGGCACACCCCAGCGGCTTCTGATTGAGCATCTTCTCTGATCTCCTCCATTGATGCCGTTGTGATTGGCACATGGTAGCCTTCATACGTCTTGCACTACGAGGGGCTACCTCTATGACGTACCACCAGTTTGATGTAGACTTTGTAGGATGAAATATTACCTGCCAGAGCCACATAACTTACATGAGAGCTTTCAAGCACATAACTTGTAAAAGGGGGATGTTAACTATTTACATACTACTTGTTCACAATGCTCGGGTAGTACGAAAGTGTCTCTTAGGTCAGTCCATTTCTTAGTAGAATCCACCTCAAGAAAACCAGACTCTCCTCTACGCACAGTAGTGTTGTGACCCTCCATGATTATCTTGAACCATTGCACGTCGAACAAGTCGACAAAAAATCCTCTGTAATCGATCCTCAAAATCTCTTGCAGCGTGCCGAAGTAAGTGAGTTCCGCCCACCACAGGATCTGCATCAGAGGAACGTCGTCGACTAGACTGTTCAAATTTTGCCATGATTCCACAATCTTGTGTAAAACGCTTTTTGTCGATTCGTTCCACCTAAAATGTCGACCTTTACACCATGCTGCTGTGTATGACTTATACTACAACGAACAAAGATTATGAGTGGCCGTTCAAACGTTTAGAAATAAAGTCACTAGCTAGTCGTACATTGCAAACTTACCTGGTCGCGCAACCCCGAGAGTACTCCCACTCTTCCTCAGTCACTTCGTCACCGCATTGTTGTGCGATTTTCAATTGGTTGTGCAACCATCTTAAGCTCATGAAGGTTGGTAGGCTCTCCAGAACATCGGATAGTGCATCGGTGGTCGTCTTCCCCGTCTCCACTCGATTCGTGCCCTTTGTCGCTCTTGCTTTGCATCCTCATATTGTGAAATCCACTTTTGCATCACTGGATTGTGAAGCATGCAAAATCGGTTGATTTTAGCCTCTAGATCTTCCGTCATCTTCTTCTCAACACCGAGATTACACATGACAATCCCAATATGCGCTCATCATCTATGGTTCGCCATT